>NC_134856.1:115799988-116099988 GCF_049852395.1 Peromyscus maniculatus bairdii | reverse complement strand
ATGGGGGAGGGGGATTGGGAGGCACAGGGAGGAGCTGAAGGAGGAGAAACTGTAATCAGATTATATTGCATGAAAAAAACATTTTCAATTAAGAAAAAAAGAAGTCCAAATGCAGTTGAAAGGAGGCAAAAGAATCCACATATGGTGAGCAAAAGGGTAGAAATGGAGAGCTGGGTTGGGAAGGGTGGAAACATGGGCTTTGTGTGTAGAAGAGAACTGGGTTTGAGTCTCTGCCATTCCACTCAGTAGGACTAAAACAGACTATCACAGAGTGGGCAATTTATAAGGAAAAGGAATTTATGTCTTACAGTTTTGGAGACTGAGAAAAGCAATCCCAAGGCGTCCACCCGAGTTAGACCATTTATGCTTGTCATCCTATGGTAGAAGAGAAGGGACAAGAGAACTCAAAGGAGCCAAGAAGGGAGAACTGGATTCGTTTTCCATAACAAATGCTCTTATGCTAACGGCACAGCCCTCATGACGTCATCTCCTCTTGTTAGGCACCGCCTCCCAACACCTATTGCACTAGGAATGAAACTGTCAACACTTGAGCTTTGAGGGACACGTTCAGACCTTAGCATCTTCTTCTGCTGTCTGTCACAGCACCCGTCTGGCAAGGTTCCTATAAGGATCAAGTAAGAAATTCTCCATGAATGAACTGGTCATAGAGAACACTTCACAAACACATGGAGAGCTGAGAATAGTGGATCCGTGAGGGGTTGAACTGCTAACTCTATACACAGTTCCTTGTGAACTTTCAGAATCTGCAGGCTTCCGTCTACTTCCTAATCACCTCCTTACATACCTTGGACCACAGCTGTTCTTTTCGAAATTCTCACATCCCAGTCAGCCTTACCTCTCCTCTAGCAGAGCTCATTATCCACTTCACAGCAGAGGCCAAGATTTTCCACTCAACTCCCCAGTGTTTTCTCTCCTCTTTTTGTTTATGTGACCTTTGCCTTTCTGCCTTAGTTGAAAGATTTGTTTTTGTTTTGTTTTTTAACTTTAGAACTCTACTCCTAACCTCAAATCGTGCCATTTTTCCTATCCATAAATCTGGTTAAATATCACTGAAACATCCAGAAAAGAGGCCACTAAAGGTTCAAAAGAACTTTGCAAAGTCCTTCCTTCCTTAAACCCACCTTCTTACCCCACAGGCTTCCCCTTGGCCATGCCTCCTGGCTACCTTAATGAAGTTCTATACAGGTAAATTTGTAAGCCTAACTTTTTCTTGTTCTTGAAGTCTTGGTTGTTATCTGCTGATTGGACACTTCCACAAGAAATGTCTCGACCACCTGAAACTCAAAAGCTGGTCATTGACCACATCATTTTTCCCATCAAACTTGCTCCTTCTCTGCTTTGCCTGGGATTGGTCCCCCAGGAGGCCAAAATCAAAGCCTATTGCTCCCCTAGGAGGCCAAGTTCAAAGCCGGACAGTCATCTCAACCTTTTCCTGCTGCCTTGTTTTTCTTTGATGAATAGACCACAGACCTCTTTTGCTTTCCTTCCTCTCTGGTGTGTTATCCCTGTTCCTCTGGTATAGACCTATTAACATCCCCCTCTGTTGACCTTCCCATCTCAGGCCTCATCCTCACCCCAACTTCAGCTTGGGACCAAGGAGAAATTTGCTGCAATTCAATAATCATTCATTACTTAAAAATAATAATTGATGCATAACACACACACACACACACACACACACCCCTTCATACTTGTAAACATGTATGTACACACATACATAAATCTCCTATTTTCATTTCTGTTACTGTGATAAAATACTCTGATGAAAGCAGCTTAGGGGAGGAAGGGTCTGTTTTAACTTGTAATTCCAGGTCACAGTCCATCATAGCAGGGAAGCCAGCGCAGATGGAACTTTAAACAGCTGGTCACATCACATGCACAGTCAAGAGCAGAAATGAATGTGTACTTGCTTACTACTGTAGCCAGACTTTCTTTGGACTGCCAGGCCCCAAATAATGACATAGAGGCTTATTATTATTTATGGAAGCTTGGCCTTTAGCTTAGGCTTGTTTCCAACCAGCTTTTATAACTTAAACTAACCTGTTTCTATTAATTTACATTCTGCCACATGGCTTTTTACCTCTCCTCCATCCTGTACATCTGACTTGATCTGCATCTTGCTGGCTTCTCCCCACACCTAGAATCATCCCCTCTGAGTTCCTCTCTGTGCCCAGGAGTCCTGCCTAACCTCTCCTGCCTAGCTATTTGCCATTCAGCTCTTTATTAAATCAATCAGTTGCCTTAGGCAGGTGAGGTAAAACATAGACACATTTTCACACAGTGAAACATTTACCCACCCCCCTTTTTTTCTAAATAAAAAGGAAGCCTGGCAGTGGTGGCACACGCCTTTAATCCCAGCACTCGGCAGGCGGATCTTTGTGAGTTCAAGGCCAGCCTGGTCTACAGAGCGAGATCCAGGAAAGGCACAAAGCTACACAGAGAAACCCTGTCTCGAAATACCAAAAATAAAATAAAATAAAATAAAAAGGAAATATTTTGACTCTAACACAGTAAAACTATATACAATAAGAACAATAATCAAGTAAGAGTTACATTCACAATATCCAGTCCATTTGTATTTGGCAAATTCAGAGAAAATACTCTATTATCTATCCTTCTTGATGAGTCCAAAATTTTATACCTAAACCACTTTCTATCATAAATTGTATTACCAACCTAAAGATATCTTTTTAGACCTTAAAACATTTTCTTAGATAAACAACTTAAGCTTTTATGTCTCTCAGCCTTTATAAACTTTATATCTCTTTTATAAATTTCTTTTCTGAATTTGGTAACAAAGAAGATGGTATAACTATCAAGTCTTCAATCCCATCAGAGACCCGAGTAGGATAAAATATTACCTGAGTAATTAGGAAGTGCAGAACAAACAACTTCCAAAATTATAGAAATCTCAGAGACATCTGGCTGCCTGGAGAGTCACCCAAGTTTCCTCTGCAACATTAAGCATCCATCTTTGGCCTATAGGCCTGAAGTATCTGGCAGACTTTTCTGAGAAGCAGGAACTTTGAAAGACCATCCTACCTTGTCTTGGCAAAGTTTGGCAATCTTCTTTTGTGTCCTGCTTGTCCAATTTGGACAGTATGCTATCAGCAGGCAAATCAAGGGCAGCTTTTTGACAAGTCTCTAACTTTGTTACAAATGAAAGAAAACTCCGTAGAGGGGTTCTTCAATGCATATCATCTTCTCTAAAGTAGATTGGTGCTGCCAGAAGGAAGTCTGTCTCACTGTCATGAAAAACCTTATGTTATTAATATTCTGTGGGTCTCTGAAGTATTTGAAGACCACTATATCTATCTAAAACATACCTCTGTTTGACCTTGAAAACATATCTAACATGACTATAAGTCTGATTGTTATAGATAACTGACTTCTAACTTGTATTTATTAATTATCCTAAATAGAGTGTAATAATAGCTTTTAAAGACTGGAACTTTACATTTTTAAATGAACTGCATAGTTACAATACTTTACAGTATGTTGTAACAAGACTACTCTTAAATTTGTATCAATATACAAAAATACCTTAAGCAAGTAGAAACATATATAGAGTATGTTATACCAAAATAAATTTGTATCAATATACAAAAATCCATACCAATATAAAATATTTGAGATTAATAGTTGTTTTTAGTTTAAAAGTAGATCCAACAATCTACCCTTTTACCCTATCATTTCTATATCCCCTCTTTTTCTTTTCAGAAAGAGATCCTTGAATCCAACCTCCCTTGATTAATTTCCTTCCTTACCATGAATGGTAACAATTTACAACCAACCACCCTAAAGTATGGTAAGCATCCATATTCCATTGAAGGATGAAAACCCACCCATCTCACCTCTCAGGCACAGTGTTCTTAAAATTACTTCCTGTTGTCTAGGGGTGATGGCAACTTTAGGGGACTCTGGGAAAACTGAGATAATCATCAGGAAAGCTAGCTATATCATTTGTTGTCCAGTTTTTATGTGATGGGAAAGTGCAGGGCTTATCTGAAGTCCTGGCTAGAGTACTCTATAAAGCTGGACCATCTTAGCTAACCACTCTGAAGTCCTGAATGCAGATTTTTGAGGAAACTGCAACAGAGGCATTCTGAGAGGCTGGATCACCTGCTATACTTATCTTCATTGGTGTCTGGTCCTTTTTTCCCCTGAAAACACACAAACTTTTAAAAGTAACATACATATCTGCATAACACAAGTATGGAATGTGCAGTGTACACAAATCAGTGAAAGATGATTATTTTCTATGTTTGAGCAGGACTTTATAAACTGTTTGGACTGCATGACTAAACCAATAGAAATCTCCATCCATGACATATGAAAGGATGGCATGTAATAATAAGTCAGGAGGACTCTGTAACTAACAAGATTTACCATGTTTCATCCTGTCTCAGAGCTGTTCCCATGTTGAGGGATCAACTTATACAACACCTGTCTTTTATTTTTTCTTCGTTTCTTCATGTCTGCAGTCAAGATTTTCAGAAAGTCTCTCTGATCAAATCTGATCAGATCCTTATTAATTTTGAAGAAATCCACAGTTTTTTGTTTCCTCTGGAAACAAAGGCATAACCTTTCCCCAACACAACATATTTTCTGACTTCCATTCTGAAGTTAAGACATCCTTAAAATATATAGCATGGTTAAATTTAGCATTTTTTTTTCAAAATCCAATGTCTCTCAGCAGCTGCTGTTTTTGTTCATTAGCATTTAAAAAGTTCAAAGTCAACAAAATACCATACATGATCCAGGCATCCTGTGTATTTCCATCCTTACATAGCTTATTCTTTTTATAATAATTTACTCTTTCTTTAAAACTTTGTTTTTAAATTTTTAATTTTTTATAACCATCTATACCCATTTTCTTTTTCTTTTCTTTTTTTCTTAGCACCTAAGCACATATTTAATCATCCTGTACCTGTTCAGAGGTTTTCTTATCTTGTATCTGGCTTATCCCCACTCCCCCCTGCACATCAATAGCATTTCTCTGACTGCATGAGTCAAATCTTAAACAGGCTAGGAGGTGGCTAGGCTATCCACTGTGTGGCTCTGCTTAGCACATGGTGCTAGCACCTGGCTCTAACCTCTTCAGGTCAGTGAGAGCTGAACCTCATGCCTGTGGGTCCTTTCCTGATGCCACATCTGTCCACCCTAGCTCTGGGAGGTCGCTGGGTTCATAATGCAGGAGTTTCTATCTAGTCTACTATTCTCTCTAGTAGCCATTCAAATGCTCAGCTACATAACAGGGCCTCTTTAAGGAGTCTTGCTGCTGTATGCCATGAGCAGTGGAATCTGTGTCTGGGACTTTTTCAGCTTTCTCAAACTCTATTTTTGAATATATGAGCCGGAGCCACATTGGGTACCAAATATTGCTGGTCTTTCTCATAGGATTTTCTTTGGACTGCCAGTCCCCAAATAATGACACAGAGACTTTCTAGTAATTACAGAAATCTTGGCCTTTGCTTAGGCTTGTCCCGCTAGTTGTTATAAGTTAAATTAACCTGTTTCTATTAATCTACATCCTACCATGGGACTTTTTACCTCTCCTCCATTCTGTACATCTGAACTCCGCGGTGTCTCACTGGAGTCTCCTGATGTGCCTACATTCTACACCTGTGTTCCTCTCTCTGGCAGAAGTTCTGTCTATTCTCTCCTGCCTAGCTATTGGCCATTCAGCTCTTTATTAAACCAATCACAGGGACTCACTGTTACAGTGTAAACAAATATCCCCCAACATACTACTCAGCTCATTTTATCCACTCTTACATAGTCCAGTGCCAGAAACCCAGGCACGGTGTCACCACTTTTAGGTGCAGTCTTCCCATATTAATTAAGGCCATCAAGGCAATCTTCCATAGACATGACCAGAGGCCAACCTGGCTGAGATAAATTCTTCATTGACATTCTCTTTGCAGGTGATTCTAGTTTGGGACAAGTCAATGATCAAAACTAGTAATCATAATATAGAAAGATACCAAAATATTGACAATAATTCTCCTTAGGAGGTGACAGTATAGATTATTTTTATTTTATTTTTTAGTGTTTATTTCACATATATCATAGATAAATGAACTTTCTTTTAAGACACAAGCTCACTATGTAGACCAGGTTAGCTTCAAATACAGGATCCTTCTGCTTCTACCTCTATCTCCTGTTCTGATATTACAGACATATAATACTAAGTCTGGTTTAAGAAATGGACTCCTATGAAATCAAGAGAATGTTGTGAAATTTTTAATTTTATAGTATAGACTCTAGGTAAAGGTTGACTTCTCTGGCATTTTTCTTGCTACCGTATGTTCACCAATTCCAGCCTCTTCGCTATTTAAAATGACGCAGTTTGTCTTATATACAGGAAATATTCCTTTCTCTCCAAGAACACCAGGCATAAAAGTCTCTGTGGCACAAGGATGCTGCTTTTCCTAGTAGAAGTGGTGTGTCAACTGCTGGAAGCATCCTCAGAAGTTTGGTGAGAAGAGGCACAATGGAGCTGTGGGGGAAGTCCTGTGGAGCTGATGTAACTAGATCAGTGGAGAATGCCAGGAGCACATTGATAGCTTATCAAGGCAAGATAGTCCAAAGGAATCTTGGCCACTGGGTCTCCATGAACACTATTTAATCCTGCCATATAAGAAGACACAGAGACCTTTAGTGTTCTTGTGACCAACAACAGCCACACAAGTGCCTAGCCTAATCTGAAATCGACACATCTGATTTGGGAAAATCACATGAGATTCCCAGTGATTTAATCACCTCTCTCTAACTCATGGTTCTATTTTTGGACTCTCTAGTCTCATCTTGACATTGAAACAAAGTTTCCAACTTCAGATTTCCTTATTGTTAATTTTGTTATTAGCTTTCAGTGTGGTCTTTCAGACCATAAACCCACCTGGGTCTGTGGTTCAATGTTTCCACCTGGTGAGGTGAATCAGACACAGGCTGGTGGCTGCAGGCTCATCTGGTGGATTAAATTAAGAAGTAAGCACTGGTTGGTGCTAAAACTTTGGGGTGTATGCTTTCTTGTGTTTTATTGGGTTTCTTAGACTTGTGAGTTCAGAATTTTCAACAAGTTTAAAAATGTTCAGTCATTTCATCATTAAATGCTTTTCCTCTCCTTTCATGGATTCAGCTATATCCCTGAGCATATTAAATTTATGTATGTGGAGAGAAGGCTCAACAGTTAAGAGCAGCTGTTGCTCTTGCAGAGGACCCGAGTTCAGTTCTTAACACCCACATCATGACCCACAATGACCCATAACTCCAGTTCCAGGGCCCCACTGTCCTCTTTTGACCTCTGAGGGCAATAGACAGTCATACAGCACACATACATAGATGCTATCAAAACACCCACATACATAAAATAAAAATAAATGTTTATTTTTGTATTTTCTATTTACTATTCTATATACTTTATGGTGGATGATTTCAGTTATTTCTTCAAGGCCATTGTTTGTTTTGTTTTTGTCATGTTCAATGCGCTGTCAAACCATCTAATCTAGTAACTTTCCTTTCCTAATTCAGCTATTGTATTTTTTCAGATTTATAATTTCGTTAAGCTCTTTTTTTTATGTCTCCCATTTCTCTACAGAGTATGTGGATGTTTCTTAGAAGTCTTTGGCCACATTTGTAACCACTGTGTTGAAGTCTTTGTGAATTCTGTGGTTGATATAAATCCTGATTCTGCTTCTATTGATTTTCCCCCTCTGGTTTATGGGTTTTACTTGCTACTTCTTCACCAACATAATAATTTTTAATTAGAAGCTGGTCAATGTGCTACTAGATTGTTTAATGTATAGATTTTGCTGTCTTCCTTTAAGTAACTTGGGTTTTGGTGTGCTGGGTTAAGTTATTTGCAATTAAATTCCATCCCTTCATGGATTTTTAAAAAGCTTTATTAAGACGAAACTAGAGCTTTTTTCCCTCTAGGATTAGATAAGCATCCTTATTTCCCCCTCCTGTGTCTTTGATGAATGTTTCATATATTAAGATTATTCCACCAATGTTATATTATGAGTTGATATCAGGTATTGTAATATTTTCATCTCTTTTTCTTTCCGCCTATGATAGTTTTAGTTATTTGGGGGTTTGTGTGCTTTCATGTGAATTTTAACATTTTTTTCCGCGTTCTGTGAACAATATCACTGGACTTTTGATGGGGACCGTGTGAACCTGTAGATTGTTTTTGGTTCCATTGGCCAGTCTCACAATATTAATTCCACCAATCCATGAGCATGGGGGTCTTTGAATCTTCTCCATCATCTTCAGCTTCCTTCATTGATGCTTTAAAGTTTTCATTGTAGAAGTCTTTCACACCCTTAGGTCTATTCTGAAGTGTTTTTGAATGCTATTGGGAATGGGATTTTTGACATAGATAAAGGCTACTGGTTTTTATATGTGGATTATATGTGCTGTCTTAGTTGCTTTTCTCTTGAGGTGGTAAGATACTGTGACAAGGGAATGTAAAGAAGAAGCAGTGCATGTAGAAGGTGTGCTTTCAGAGTCTGTGATGACTGACTAGAGGTGGCAAGTGGCTGAGAGGCCACATCTTGAACCTACTTTGGTATTTGACTGAAATAAAAAATAACTTATTTTATCAAGGCCTAAGGGTTTTCTGTGGAGTCTTTTCAGTATTGGGGCCAGATCATCTGAAAATAAGGGTAATTTGATTTCTTCCTTTTCTATTTGTATTTATTTTGTTTCTTTTTTCTTATTGCTCTAGCTAAGAAGTCAAGCAAAATATTTAATAAGATTGAAGAGAATGGTTACTTTGTCTTGTTTCTGCTTTTAGAGGTAACAAGGTTTTCCCTGTTTAATATAATGTGGACAATAGGTTTGTCTCATAAGGCCTTTATTATGTTGAGATATATTCCTTTTCTCTTCATGTTTTTTATCATAAAATGATGTTGAACTTTATCAAAGGCCTTTTCTACATCCATGAGATGGCATATAATTTCTGTCCAGGGGTCTATTTGTATGCTGTATTATATTTATTAATTTGTGTATGTTGAAACATGTTTGCGTCCCTGGAAGAAATCCATTTGATCACGGTGCATATAAAACCTTTTTAATGTGTTTTATTTGCATCTATTTTTGTCAGGAAAATCAGCATAATTTTTTCCTTTTATTTTATTTTACAATACCATTCAGTTCTACATATCAGCCACGGATTCCCTTGTTCTCCCCCCTCCTGCCCCTCTCCCCTTCCCCCCAGCCCACCCCCCATTCCTACCTCCTCCAAGGCAAAGCCACCCCGAGGACTGAGATCAAGCTGGTAGACTCAGTCCAGGCAGGTCCAGTCCCCTCCTCCCAGACTGAGCCAAGCGTCCCTGCATAAGCCCCAGGTTTCAAACAGCCAACTCATGCAATGAGCACAGGACCCGGTACCACTGCCTAGATGCCTCCCAAACAGATCAAGCCAATCAACTGTCTCACCTATTCAGAGGGCCTGATCCAGTTGGGGGCCCCTCAGCCTTTGGTTCATAGTTCATGTGTTTCCATTCATTTGGCTATTTGTCCCTGTGCTTTATCCAACCTTGGTTTCAACAATTCTCGCTCATATAAACCCTCCTCTTTCTCTCTAATTAGACTCCTGGTGCTCCACCTGGGGCCTAGCCGTGGATCTCTGCATCCAGATTCCTCAGTCCTTGGATAGGGTTTCTGGCACAACTATTAGGGTGTTTGGCCATCCCATCACCAGAGTAGGTCAGTTCCGGCTGTCTCTCGACCATTGCCAGCAGTCTATTGTGGGGGTATCTTTGTGGATTTCTGTGGGCCTCTTTAGCACTTTGTTTCTTCCTTTTCTGGTGTGGTCTTCATTTACCATGGTCTCCTATTCCTTGTTCTCTCTCTCTGTTCTTGATCCAGCTGGGATCTCCCGCTTCCACAGGCTCTCTTTCCCTCGACCCTCGCCCTTCATTACTCCCACTCATGTCCAGGTTGTTCATGTAGATCTCAGCCATTTCTCTGTCATTGGGCGATCCCCGTGTCTTTCTTGGGGTCCTGTTTTCCAGGTAGCCTCCCTGGTGATGTGAGTAGCAGTCCAGTCATCCTTGTTCCACATCTAGTATCCTCCTATGAGTGAGTACATACCATATTTGTCTTTCTGAGTCTGGGTTACCTCACTCAGGATGATATTTTCTAGTTCCATCCATTTGCCTGCAAACCTTATGATGTCATTGTTTTTCTCTGCTGGGTAATATTGTATATGTACCACAATTTATTTATCCATTCTTCAGTTGAAGGGCATCTAGGTTGTTTCCAGGTTTTGGCTATTACAAACAATGCTGGTATGAACATAGCTGAGCAAGTGCTCTTGTGGTATGATTGAGCATTTCTTGGGTATATGCCCAAGAGTGGTATAACTGGATCTTGGGGGAGATTGATTGCCAATTTTCCAAGAAAGCGCCATATTGAGTTCCAAAGTGGTTGTACAAGCTTCCATTCCCAGCAGCAGTGGAGGAGAATTCCCTAGCTCCACATAAAAATAATAAAAAAATTTTATTTTTTCTGTTTTATCCTTACTTGGTTTTAGTCTAGACAACCTATTGTTGAAAATATGGTATTGAAGTTGCTTAGTTTTTTTTGTTCTTTTATGTCTATTAGTGTTTGTTTTTATGAAATTGTGAGCCCCAGTATTCAATGTATATATGTTTATAATTGTTATATCTTTTTGAAAAATTGCTCTCTTTATTAATATGTAATGCCCTTAATCTCTTATTAGTAATTTTGGGTTGACATCTACTTTACAAACTATAAGAATAATTATGCCTGTTTTCAGCTTCAGTTTCTGCCAGTCTTTGCAAGTGCTTCTTGGGTACAACAGAGAGTTGGAGCTTTTGAAAAATTCTAGCCAGCCAATCTACATCTTCTGGTGGAAGATTTATGACTATTCACATTCAAGGATTTTTGGTGTGTGTGTGCATGGGTGTGTGCCTGTGTGTGTGCATATGTGTGTGTGCATATGTGTGTGTAACTGTGTGTTGAGGCTGAGGTCAATCCCAGGTATTGTTTTCTTGAGACAAGGCCTCTCACTGAGACCTGGGCCTTATGAGTTAGGGTATGTTGGTTAGCCATCTAGCCCCAGAGATTCACCAGCCTCTACTTCCCCAACACTGGGGTAAAGCATGTGCCAGCACACTTGGCTATCTGTGTGGGGGCTGGGTATCAAACTCAGGTCTTCATGCTTGTGTAGCAAGCACTTGACCAATGGAGTCATCATCCCAGGCACATTTAGGGTTATTATTGAGAGACACATGTTGATCTCTTCTGTGCCCCCTTAGATTACTGATTGTCCCTTTCCTTATCCCATATTCATGTCAGCTGTCTGCTGTATTGAACATGATAGATTCATTCCTGGTTCTCCTTCGTCAATCCAGTCCTCTCCTGACATTTATTCTTTCCTGTACTCTCGTTACTCAGATTTTCTTCTCCCTCTACTTTTAAAGCTCCTGCAAGTCTCTTCCCCAGTGCTGGCTTGATAGTCATGAATTGCTTTAGTTTGTTCATGTCTCAAAATGGTTCTCTCTTGATTTGAAAAGATAACTTTGCTGGGAATATCAAGATTGATTGGCAAGCTATTTACTTTCAGGCTTTGAAATATATCATTCTGTGCATTCCGGCTTTTAATATTTCTGTTGAAGGCCTCATTTTGTTTTGATTTGCTTGCTTTTGTGAGTTGGCATTTTTCTACTACAGCATTTAATATTGCTTTTTAAAAAATGATGTGTCATGGAGAGACTCTTCTCTGGTTATATGTGTTTGGGATTCTAAATGCCTCTTGTGCTTGAATGTGCTGTGGAACTTTTCTGCTATGATTTCATTAAGCAGATTTTCTTTGTCTTTAGTTTTTATATCAGCTCCTACTTCCACCCAGTGGATTCTTAGTTTGTCCACTTGCTGACATTCTGCTTGGTTTTATTTCTCGATGACACTTTCCATTGTGATTTTCACACACACCCCCACCCCCCCACCCCCCACCTCCACCCCCGTCTCTTACTCTCATGCTTTTGTTACTTTTTTAAACCTCAATTTCCTTTTAGCTTTCTTATTCATGCTGCTGACTTCCTCACTTGTGTTTCTGATCATCTCATCTATGGCTGACTTTCTTCTCTGGGTCCTAAATTGATTTCTTTACTTTATTCCTCTGCTTGTTTATAACTCCTTTGACATCACTGATAGATTTTAGAAATAAACTTATGAATTCTTCACCTGATACTTTACCCATGTTAATATTCTTGGATAACTGGGAAACATTAAAAAATGAAGTAAGTTATAAATTCAGCATAAGTTTCTGAAAATGCTGGTATAAAATGAAATCACTGATCTCTCAGTACATTTCCTACACAAGCAGTGTTTCATGACTTTCCAAAGTTACCAAAGTTCTTATTTTATTTTATTTTGTTTTATTTTCTGAGACAGGCTTTCTCTGTGCAACAGCTCTGCCTGTCTTGGAACTTGCTTTATAGACCAGGCTGGCCTCGAACTCAGAGATCTGCCTGCCTCTGCCTCCTGAGTGCTGGGATTAAAGGTGTGTGCACCATGGCTGGCTAAAGTTCTTATTTTTGAACTTGGGTAGCCAATTTATTTTAGAAGCTATTATTATTAATTTTATTACTATTTCATTACTATTTGAAGTGCTGAGGATCTAACTGAGGACCTCTCACATGCTGGCAAATGTTCTGCTGCTGAACTACAGCCCTGACCAAGACAACTAATTCTTAAACCACCAAAAATGCTAAGATTCTGAACAATGTTAATTTCTACTAACTTCACTCTTATTATTGTCTTGGTTGCTTTTCCTGTTACTGTGATAAAAGTACTGTCACAAAAGCAACTTAAGGAAGAATGGTTTTATTTTGACATCATAGTTCAGGCTGGTGGGGAAGTCAAGGCCATCAGGAACTTAAAGCAGTTGGTCACATCGTATCCACAGTCAGGAGAGCAATGAATGCATGCACACTAACAGATTGCTCACCTCCTCTCTACATGTGCTCAGAAAAAGATGCCAGTCAGAAAATGGTGCCACCTACAATGGGTTGGTCTTTCCATATCAGTTAACTTAGCAATCAAGGAAACCCCCCACAGGCATGCCCTGAGCCCATCATCCAGATGACTTTCAGTTTTATTGACAATTAACACTAACCATCACCGTTGTGTATAGCTATAATTACTATTTTACATGTGCACAAATATGAAGTTCTATTTCATACATTAAAACCTTTAAAAGACATTTTAAAATGAAATAGAGCTTCCCTAGTGGAGTATGTGAATAGTAAGTCCTTCTAAAGGTTTCTTTAAAGGTTTTAAAACCAAATGTGAAGCCTAACATTAAGCCTGATAAAAGTTCAATCATGTGTGGAGTCAAGTGGTCCTCTTAGCTCTGAATGATCGCTCTTTTCTGCCCTCACCTCCTCTTTCCGCCCACGAGGCTGCCTTTTCACTTCTTCTGCCACTCACACCCCCATTCTGTGCTTCGGAAGCAACAAAAGCCGGTGGTTCCCAAACCTGGCTGGTGATTAGAATCACCCAGGGAGCTTTTAAAAATACCACTGCCTGGGTCTCACCCCCAGAGATTCCAATTAAATTGGATTTAGAGCCACTATATTAAGCAATTCAACTCACCAGGCTAGAATTTTACACAAAACATTCAATTATGCAAAGTACATCTCTCTATAATACATCTGCACATCTCCTGTATCTCCCATCTTCCTTTTGGAGTCTGTAATTTGGGCAGACTTTTCACAGACCTCACCTCTGCTCCAGTTCCCATGGACTAATTGTGTAAACTTGAAGGAGTTACTTAATTTTGGGATTGCATTTTTCATCTGTGGAGCAGATAATAATCCTGCCACATTCTGCAGCGCTATTGTGAGTATCAAATTAAATTATGCATGTGAGTAAAACAGAAAGCAATTTACCAGTGCTAACTACGACTCTTTCTGCTCAAGATCACTGTATGTTGTTTGGATTACATCCACATGTGCCTTTGTGTATTAGGATTGCTGCAATTTCCTGTTTTTCTTTCTTTTTTTAATGTGTGCTTATATAACTGAACCCTCAACTCAATGAGGACTAATTGAGGGCAAGAGGCAAGACATAGTTCTTCAATATATCTTATTTTTCTCATGTCTGAAGACATTGTAAGACATTTAAAAAACAGAAATATGATCTATAATTTTAAATTTCACTTCTAATACAGTATATTTATTAGGATATTTTGCTCTCTCTTGAATAAACAATATATAACCTGTAGAATACATATTTGGAGAATATATATATTAAAAATTTATTTTATTGTACAAATGTTTTCCATGTGTGTGTGTGTGTTTGCGCGCGCGCGCGCATGTGTACCATATCTTTGCCTGGTGTCCATAGAAGCCAAAAGAGGGCTTCTGATCCCCTGGAACTGGAGTTAAAGGTGGTTGTGAACTACTGTATGGGTGCTTGGAACTGAACCTGAGTCCTTTGCAAGAGCAGCAAGTGCTCTAACCACTGGGCCACCTCTCCTGCCCAGGAGAATATTTTGTGACATATTGCTCTTTGATCTTTGCTGCTATCATTTTTGTCTTTGATAATTCAGTCTTGTTTGACTTTTGTTTCAGTGTTTGAGAGGATGTGTCAGGATCTAAAGCAGAAGTAACCCGAGTCATCTTTATTTTAATTAATTTTATCTTAATTAAAAATAGCTATGCACATTTATGGTCTGATGTAATATTCTAATACATACAGTGTGTGTTTATCAGTTGAGGCTAATTGGCATATCTATCACATTAGATATATCATTTCTTTGAGGAACATTCAGAGTTCTCTCCACTAGTGATTTTGATATAATCATTTAATTATTACGAACCATAACTAAGGCCACCATGTTGTATAATAATGTTAGAAATTATTCTTCTTAGTTAATGTTAGAAGTTATTTTTCTCTTTAACTGTACTTTCTAGATTTTGGATACTCTTTGTCCATCAATATCTTCTCCCATCTGTTTTCTAGTTCTTGGCCATCAGTGTTTTGGCTTCCACACAGAAGAGAGGACATGGCTGCTCTTCTGTATCTGACTTATTTCACTTAACATAATGTTTTCCATTCATTTCACCACACACAACAAGATTTGATTCATTAATTCTCTTTAACTTCTTTCTTCTGTACAAGTATGTCCAGTTTCCTAGGACCATCTATTTAAGAGGCTTTCTTTCTTTAATAGATGATCCTACAATGGCCTTTGTTGAAAATCAGTTGGCTATAGAGGTGAATTCATTTCTTGATTCTCTATAGTGTTCCATTGGTTTGTACGTCTGTTTTTATGCCATGTAATGCTGTTTCTACTTTATGTTTTGAAGTTAAGTTTTGTAATGTCTTCAAATTTGTTGTTTTTGCTCAGTATTGATGTGGCATTTTAGAGTCATTTATGTTCCATAAAAGTATCAGTAGTATTTTTTTTCCATTTTTTTTGGTAAGGAATATAATTAGTATTTTGATAGCATACTAGCTGCTTTTGTGTGTCAACTTGACACAAGCTAGAGTCACTAGAGAGGAAGGAGCCTCAGTTGAGGAATTGCCTTTATGTAGTAAGGCATTTTCTCAATTAGTGATCAATGGGGACTTGGTGGGTGGTGCCATCCCTGGGCTGGTGGCCTTGAGTTCTATAAGAACAAGCCATGTGAAGTAAGCCAGTAAGCAGCTCTGCTCCAAGGCCTCTGCATCAGCTCCTGCCTCCAGGATCCTGCTCTGTTTGAGTACTTGTCCTCACTTCCTTTAGTGATGAACAGCAATGTGGAAGTGTAAGTTGAATAAATCCTTTCTGTCAGGGTCCAGTATTGGAATCCAGCCCCGACCTATCGAAGGGTCCCTTGAAAGGAGGAGTGAGGAATTGAGAAATGCTAAATAGAAATACCGACATAGAGGAAGAGAAAGACAGAGACACAGGATAGCTTCAGAAGGGCCCTGAGTCAGTACCCAGCAGCCTCAAGTTTATTTCTAATGGACTTTTTATACACTAGCAAGGGGAGAGGCAAAAGACCTCTGCCTTTCAAGATCAAAGCACAGTGTACAATCAAGTGTAGATCCTTAAAAACACCTAGTAACCACACCCCACAGCAAAGCATCTCATGATTAGGCCTTAAAGTATAAAGACACCTGGTAACCATGCCTTTATCATGCAGCCTTGGAGAGCAACGTAAACGCTGACTCTCTGACCTTGAGTCAAACCACAAGTTAGAATCTTTGTGGGCTCCCACACCTTTACTCCCCAACTTGCTTTATGATCTCGGTGTTTTGTCGCTGCAACAGAAACCCAGCCAAGACAGTAAAAACACATTGACAATGCAAGAATATTAATATTAGCATAACACCATCCTTCAATGATATTATTTGGCAGACATACAATATGTCAACGTCTTTGAACAAGGTGTGTGTATGCTTTCTTCATGACAAGGTTGTCACCCTTTTGAGATATCTATAGGTGGCACTTCGGGAGATATTTAACAATATTGGTTCCTCCAGTCCATGAACACAGACTTTTTTTCATGTATTTTTTGTGTGTCCTCTTCAAATTATTTCATTATTTTCCATTTTATTGTAGAAGTCATTTAATTCCTTGGTTAATTTATTACTAGAAATTTTTATAGCATTACCAATGGTATTTTTTTCTTAATTTCTCAGTGAATTTGTTATTTAGTAGGAAAAATATGCTACAAGGTTTTTTTTGTGTGTATGTATATTGATTCTGTATCCTGCAATTTTACTAAATTCATCTATTGATTATAATAATTTTTAGTGAAGTCTTTGTGTTTTTCTATATATAAATCTGTGTCATGTATACATAGATTATTTGAACACTTCTTTTTTCTGTTTTGGGTGTTTTTTATTTCTTTTGGCATGCATTACTGTTCTGGCTGAGATTTCCAATATATTGAATAAGAAGGGTAAAAGTGAACATTTTTCTTTTGTTCCTACTCTTAGAAAAAAAATGATTTCAACTTCTCACCACTAGACATACAGGTTATGTGTCTGTCATATGTAGTTATTACTGTTTTAAGGTATAGTTCTTACATAGCTATTTTTAATTGGTTTTTCATGAGGGAATTTTACCATTTTTATTTATTAAAGTGCTTCAGCTTTCATCCTGCTGACATACTGTGTTTTATTTATTGATTTGCACACATTGCATACAACCTTGCATCCCTAGGGCAAATACCACTTGGTCATGTTGTGCAATCACTTTTATGTGCCATTTAATTTTATTTGTTTCTAATGTGTGGAGAACTTTTACATATATGCTCATCAGGGATGTTGGTCTATATATCCTTTACTGTGTTCTTGTATAGTTTTAGAATTGGGGTGATCTGGGTTTACAGAATGAGACTGGAAAGGTTCCTTCCCTTTCAGCACTGTGTTAATCAGATTTTTGGGTAAATGTAACCAAACACTCAAGAGAAACAACTTAAAGGAGAAGTTATTTCGGCTCCTAGTTTCCGAGGGTTCGTCTGTTGTGGCTGGGAAGGTGTGAAGTGGAACAGTACACATCTCGAGGATCAGTAAATGTAGAAAAGGAGAATACAAGAAAGGACCAGGGCAAACTATACACCCATGTAGCCTGCTTCCTCCAGAGGCCCCACCTTTCAATGACGCCATCATGTCATGATGACGTCATCAGTGGATTACTCTACTGAGTAGGTCATCGTTCTCAGGATCTAGTTGACTCTGGAAACACCTCACAGACACTCCAGCACATGCTTTTCTAGTCTCCTAGATCTTATTGATCCAACCAAGGTGAAAAGTAAAACTATCGCAGAGACTGCTGAACAGTTTGAAATGAACTGGCACAAGTCCTTTTTACAAAAATGTTTGGTAAATTTCAGTTCTGAAGTCACCCAGCACGGGGGGGGGGGGGGGGGGCGGGGGGGCGCGGCATTTCTCTGCTGTGGACTTTTTAATACAAATAAGTTCTACATCATTACTTGTTATTAGGCACGTTAGCTTTTCTATATCCTCATGGTCCTGTTTTGGTAGGTCAGGTGTATCCAGAAATGTATTCGTTTCACCTAAGTTTTCCACATTGGTGAGGGTGTTTAGTTTCTCCTGAAGTAGAGTGAGGTGGAAAAGACCAAGTATTAGACACTGATTTATTGGTTAATTTGAAACACCACTTGCACTGCCTAGATGACAAGTGTGACTTCACCTCAATGACCTGGAGAAATAGCTGAAACAATGTGTCATTGCCCTTAAGAACCTGCTAATTACAACATACACTTCTGTCAAGTCTTGCTTGCTTCCCTAACCCACCTTGTGGTTTTACAATGTAAACCGAGAATACAAACTGGACCCATGATTAGAACCTCCCAGGAGCGATCCTGGCTTCAGTCCATCGGTGACATCTCCTCTCTTCCACTCTCTTTGGTGTCGGATGCTTATTCCAGAAAGATTCCCACAGCACCCCTACCAGTCCCTTAATAATCTTTTTCTTCTGTGACATCAATGGACTGTATGCTTTTTCATCTCTGATTTTGTTTATTTAGGTCTTCTCTCTTTTTATCTGTGTTAATCTAACTAAAAATGTGTTAGCTCTGGGTGTGGTGGATCTGGTTACAGGTGTGGGGTGACTAACCCTCTCTGCGGGTTGTGTGAAGATGAGGTCCCTCATGAGCCCACCAGGTATATATGGTACAGCCTGCCTGGTGTCTGCCTGTCAGTATCTGAGAATTGCCCTAGGGTCAGGCCACAGCAGTGAACCAAGGTGAAGTACCTTCCAGTGTCTTCATTTAGCACAGTTGATTTTAGGGGTGTTCTCAGGTGGGAGGGGCTGACCTGCTCAGGGTGATCTCCCCAGGGCTGAGGGCTAGTGGGTGGAGTTTCTGAGAACAGGCTGTCTAAGCACTTCCCTGTCTAAGCCTTGGGGTGGTGGGTGGAGCTGCTTATTTCAACTGCTTCCTTGTGTTTCTCTGAACTGAGCGGCTCAGGGCAGGCTACCCAGCTATGTTCCGGGGTGAGGAGTGCATGCTCCAGGCCACCTTGCTGCTTCTTGAGGCCAAGGATAGTGAACATGGGTGCTTGGGTGTCTTGAGCACTAAGAAGGTGATTGAGGCCATCTAACTGTTTTCTGGGGGCCTCTGTAAGTCAGTCATGCAAGGTGATTTACTCAGGTACTTTCCAGGGCTGGGAGGGAGGGTGAAGCTTCCTGGATGCCTCACATATTGGGTCAGCTGAGCTGCCAGGAAGTTGCCCAATTACTTTATAGGACCCTAAGTGGGATGGTCTCAACTTGGGGTGGAATGTGGGCAGCCTGCTTCTCCAGGGTGGTGCAACATTGTAATAACTCGGCAGACTTCACACTGGGACTAAAGCCTGTGAATGCATCAGGGTTTTCCAACAGCAAATTGCTGGGTGTGACATGAGGGAGACTGGCCTCTTCAAAGGTTGACATCAAGGCACAGAACAGAGATGCATTGTGATTAGCTTCTGTTGTATAAGGCCCCTGTATGTCCACACCCTGAACCGTTTCTGCCACATTCCCACACATACTCTGTTTCAAACTTTCCTGTGAAATATGATTTTCCTCTCTCTCTCTCTCCTTCCCTCCCCCCCTCCCCTTCAATGTGTGCGTAGGAAAACACTCCAGGAACCATTGGTCAGCCATCTTGCTGATGTCACTCAGCCTTTGTTATTTTAGTTTCTAGAAGTTTAATCCCAGAGCAGACTAGAAGATAGAAGATATGGAACACAGATAAAAATGTCTGGCCAGAAACCAGAGAGGGCATGGAATTTTCCTGTCTCTAGGCAAGAAAAATGATTTGTATGGGTTTAGATAAGTGGAGAACAGACAAGATGGTGCGCTGAGCTGGCAAGACTCCAAAGAGAAGCTATGGGGCAGATTCTAGGCTGCTGAGCAAGCTTGAAACTTTCCCGTCATTGTAAGCATGACTGGGGAAAAGCAGACGGCTTTCATGCTGGCATGGGGACATCCTCCACAGCAACGTGGGAACATGTGACCAAAGAAGGAGTTTCCCTGTGATTCTCCAGGCCTTGCCACTGTGTGTAATTCTGAAACCATTCACAACTTCTACCACTTACCAGGCAGAAGCTCAAAAAGACTGAGGTCAACGTGTCTTAATGGCTCAGGAGCCAATGGAAATAAAATCGCTTGAGGAGTCAACCAATATTCTATTTCTTGTACACTTGGGAACGCAGGCCTAGATTTGTGCTCACTATGTGTATGTATGTGTATAAATAACAACTTGTATTTCACACTTATACTTACACATGGCCACAATAGGCTATTTTCCCAGCAATTAAATTTCATTTTTCTCTCTTCTATAGAAAGAAAAATGCCCAGAAATCATCTTGGAACTCCTGCTAGTAGCTGTGCTCTCCAGAAGCTCCTAGTATTACTGTGGAGTCATCAGCAGAAAGAAAATGACACCCTAGGAGATGTCAAAAAGGTGACAACCTTTTGTCATGAAGAAAGCATATACCCATTCCTTGTTCAAAGACATTAAAATATGCTATGTGTCAACCAAATAGCATGTCACTGAAGGTTGATATACAAATGTTAACATTCTCACATTGCCAGTACATTTGGGGGGGGGGGTGGCTAGCACAAGAGTTGATGTACAGTTTTTATGCTACATTAAGAATTATAAAACTAATAGTATCTTATTAACAATGACAAAGTGACATGATGAGAATGGTGGCTAGTAATCTTCACAGCAAGGCATGGCCGGGATGTTTTAAATGACTTTTAAAAAAGAAAGCAATCCAGGGCTCTTCATGTGTAGCCTGGAGCATACACCCTCCGGGAGACATGGGCTTTTAATTCCCATGAGAAGGAAGATAAAAATTGTCAAATAAATGAGGACAGTCACTGGAAAAGAAAGCTGCTTGGAGCAGATAATTGCATCTTATTCGTCATCCCATGCTTCCTCCTTTACCCTCCTTCCTGCCGGCGATGCAGCTGAGATGTCTATTAATAGATGCTGATCTGTGACACAAGAGCAGATGTCTCACAACGTTGGGGACAAAGCTACCTGGTAAAAAGGCGAGTTAGAAGACAGAAGAGGTTTGAGTTCTTGATGAATCCTGCAGGCATTATTTCCAGGGCCTGCCCATCTCCAGACTTCTTGTTGCAAGGGAGATAATCTGTCTTAAGTACCAGGGATTAAGTTTCTTGAAAACGGAATCCCTCCCCAGTCAAACATAAGAGCATAGCTATGATTACCTAATACCTTGCCCACAGCATCTGTGTAAGCAGGTCATTGTTAGTGATAGTGGAGATAAAGCCTCTTGCTGGAAGGTTCTCTTGATAATTATGAAGACTTTTGGCCAAGCCCTTGTCGAATCTGCTTGTATTGTCACCGCTTGCCTTTGAGATGCGGTTTTTGAAAAGCTCATGCCAGGACTGGTACTGATCCACCAGGGCCTTGCTTTTATTTTATATCTGAACTATTAAGATTATCTTTTGTCCATGGGGACTTTTTGTAGAAATCTTGTGAAGTCACTATTTTAGGAGCATTAAGTAAAACATGATAATGCACACACCCACATAATCAGTCACATAGAGCGTACAAGGGAAATCTAATGAGAAAGTCAATAAATGACAGGCCCGCCTTTCCTACCCTCATGTCCTCAAAACCTGTTTTGATTTGCATGTCCCTAATTGCTAGGGCTGATGACTATTTTTTGAGATATTTCTTAGCCATTTCCTTTCTTCTTTTGAGAACTTTCTATTCAGGTTCCAGGCCCATTTTTTGCATGAGTCATTTTTTGTTTGTTTGTTTGTTTTTTGATTCTTTGTTTTCTGAGATCTTTATAAAATATGAATATTAATCCTGTGTTAGATATAAAGCTGGCAGAGACGATCTCCCATTCTGTGGACTTCCTCTTCACTTGGTTGACTCTTTCTTCCTTTTTTTTTGGAGATAGGGTTTCTTTGCATAGCCTTGGCTGCCCTGTAACTCACTCTGTAGACCAGGCTGGCCTCGAACTCAGAGCGCTGCCTGCTTCTGCTGGAATTAAATGTATATACCACCACTACCCAGACAGGCTGACTGTTTTTGTTGGCTGTGCAAAAGCTTCGTTTCGTGAAGTCCCATGTGTCCACTGTTGGCCTTAATTCCTGGGCAAATCGAGTCCTATTCAGGAAGTCCTTTCCTACACTTATATCATGTAGGGCATGGCCTGTGTTTCCTTCTAGCAGTTTTAGTGTTTCAGTTTTACATTTAGGTCTTTGATCCCTTTGGAGTTAGTTTTTGTGCAAAGTGATAGATATGAGTCTAATTTCATTCTTCATGTGGAGATCCAGTTTTCCCAGCACCGTTTGTTGAAGATACTTTCTTTTCTCTGGTTTATGTTTTGGCATCTTTGTGAAAAATTAAGTGGCTGGAGTTAAACATTGATCTCCATGTCTCATTTTGTGCCAGTGCCATATCATTTTTATTACTATGGCTCTGTAATTATAGTATCTTCTGTTCTTTTTCTTTAGGACTGTTTGGATGTACAGGGTCTTTATGGTCATATGAATTTTAGGATAAAATCTATTTATGTGAAGAATGAGATGGGGGTTTTGATTGGTATTGCACTGAATTTGTAAATAGATTTTGGTAAAATGTTCATTTTTACAATGTTAATTCTACCAATCCATGAGCATGGGATGTCTTCCCATTTTCTAGTGTATTTCTCTAAATCTTTCTTCTGAAATTTAACATTTTTATTGTAGAGGTTTCACTTCCTTGGTTAGATTGATTCTAGGTATTTTATTTTCTTTGAGGTTATTATGATGGGAGTGTGTCCATTATCTCCTCTATATGTTTGTTATTGGTGTATAGAAAAGCTATTGATTTGTGCAAGTTGAATCTATATCCTGTTACATTGCTGAATTTGTTTATCATTCATAGAAAAATTTTTTGAGATCTCTTATGTCTTCTACAAATAGTGAGAGCTTGACTTTTTCCTTATTTGTACCCCTTTAATTTCCTTCTCTTGTCTTAATGCTCCAGTGAGGACCCAAGCACAATATTGGCGGGGGGGGAGTGGGAATAGTGGCCATCTCTGTCTACTTCCTGACCTCAGGGAGAGTGCTTTAATCATTTTTAAATTTAGAATGGTGTTGACAGTGGACTTTTTGCATCTAGTTTATAATATGTTGAAATATGTTCCCTCTAGTCCTATACTTTTTAAGACTTTTATCATGAAGACATATTCAGTTTTGTCAAAGGATTTTTATGCGTCTATTTAGAAGATCATATGATTTTTATCTTTAAGTCCATTTATTATTAGATTTATTGACTTGTGTACATCAAAGCATGCCTGAATTGCAGGGATAAAGCAACTTGGTCATGTGGTGCATAATTGTTGTGACAAATGTCTGTATTTTCTTTGCTAGTATTTTATTGAGTACTTTTGAGTCTATGTTCATCAGGGATGTTGGCCTGTAGTTTTATTTCTTGTTTTTGAGTCTTTGTCTGGTTTTAGTATTCAAGGGATACTAACTCTGTAGAAGGAGTTTGGGGATGGATGCTCCTTCTGTTTATACTTTTTTGAATAAAGAAGTATTGACTGTAGATCTTCTTTGAATGTCTGTTAGATTTCTACTGTGAAGCCATCTAGTCCTGGATTTTTTTTTTTTAAGCAGGAAGGCTTTTTATTACTATTTTAATCTCCTCATTTGGTATGATTCTGCTTAGGTTATTGACTTCTTTGTTTAGCTTTAATGGGTGGTTTAGCTGAATCCAAAACTCATCTCCCCCTTTTTTTGTTAGCCTTTTCAGCTTTATAGAGTACAGGTTTTTAAAGTATTCCCTTATAATATTCCTAATTTCTTTGGTATCTGTTACATTGTTTTCTTGTTCATTTGGGATTTTGTTAATTTGGGTCCTTTCCTTCCTTCCTTCCTTCCTTCCTTCCTTCCTTCCTTCCTTCCTTCCTTCCTTCCTTCCTTCCTTCCTCCCTCCCTCCCTCCCTCCCTCCCTCCCCCCTCCCTCCCTTCTTCCTTCCTTCCTTCCTTCCTTCCTTCCTTCCTTCCTTCCTTCCTCCCTCCCTCCCTCCCTCCCTCCCTCCCCCCTCCCTCCCTTCTTCCTTCCTTCCTTCCTTCCTTCCTTCCTTCCTTCCTTCCTTCCTCCCTCCCTCCCTCCCTCCCTCCCTCCCTCTCTCTCTCTCTCTCTCTCTCTCTCTCTCTCTCTCTCTCTCTTCTTTCTTTCTTTCTGTTGGTTAGTTGGGCAAAGGTCTGTCAATCTTGTTCATCTTCTCTTAGATTTGTTGATTCTTTGTGTTATTTCCTTTGTTTCTATTTCACTGATGTTTTTTGTTCCAATTTTATCATTTCTTGCCATCAACCAGGTTTGGATTTGGTTTGTTCTTAGTTTTCCAATTTTTTGAATTGCATCATTAAGCCATTTATTTGTGCTCTTTTTTGATTTTTAAACTTTACTTCATAAGACTGCTTTCCATGTGTCCCACAGGTTTTGTTGTGTTGTATTGTCATTTATTTGAAATCATTTTAAAGTTTGATTGCATTGTGTCTGATAGGGTACAAGGAGTGATTTCAATCTTTTTGAATTCATGAAGATTTGCTTTGTGTCCCAGAATGTGGTCTGTTTTAGAAAAGCTTGCCTGTGCTGCTGAGTAGAATGTGTGCTCTTCACTGTTTAGGTTGTATATTCTGTAGATGTCTATTAAGTCTGTTGATGTATAATGTCAATGAATTCTAATGTTTCTTTAATTTTTGTCCAGATGATCTGTCTGTTAGAGAAAGTGAGATCACCTACTATTGACAAATTGATGTTAATCCATGTCTTTAAATCCTGTAATACATGTTTTTTTTTCTATGAAATTGGGTGCCCTAGAGTTTGGTGCATATATGTTTAGTAATACCTTCTTGGTTAATTCTTCCCCTGATTAGAATGAAATGCCTCTCTTTATCTCTTCTGATTAGTTTTAGTTTGAAGTCTATTTTGTCTGTAATGGTGCCTGTTTGCTTCCTGGTCCTATTTATTTCGAGTACTTTTTCCATCTTTTCATTTGTTTTTCATTGTTTTTTCATAAATGTTTTTCTAGTAGACAATTTGCTACTTGATCCATTCAGTCAGCCATTCTCTTTCGATTGAAGAATTGAGGCCATCAATATTTAAAGTTATTATTGAAATTTGTGTGTTAATTGTGGTCATGGTTTTGTTAATTTTTGGTGGTGTTGTTTGTGATCTCAGTGATACTTAGTGTTTCAGAAATTATAGCTTGATTTTTCTTTCCACAGACTCTGCTTCTCATTCCTCTCTTCAGCTAGAAATACTGCTCGCTGTATTTTCTTTAGGTTTGGTTTGATATAATTTTTAAGGCTGTTTATATTCCAGGAAGATTTTCTTTCTCCTTTGATTATGGTGGATAGTTTTACGGCATACATTAATCTGGGCTGGATCTCATAGACTTTTGGGACTTGAAATGCATAGCTTCAGGCTCTTCTGACTTTCAAAGTTTCCATTGAGAAATCAGCTGCTATTTTGATAGGTTTCCTTTACATATGATTTAGGTTTTTTTTTCTCTTGAAGCTTTCAATACACTTTCTTTGTTATATTTAATGTGTTAACTATGATATGCAGTGGAGATTTTCCTGTCTTGTCTGCTTGGTGTTCTGTGTGCTTCTTATATTTGTATGAGTGTTTCTTTCTTTAGTTTGGTGAAGTTTTCTTGCTGAATATCTGGTCTATGCCATTGGCTTGGTAATCTTTTGCCCCATTTGCACCTATAATTTGGAGGGCTTTTCATGATGTCTCACTTTTTTTTATATCTTCCTTTCCTTTGTTTTTTTTTTTTTATTCCTTTCATTTGGTCTAGATCTTCTACTTTATCTTCAAGTCCTGATATTACATCTTCTGCTTGATTTATTCTTGTAAGGTTTCCTTTGAGTTTTCTAGTTGAATTATTGAGTTTTCAATTCCACCATTTCAGCTTAACTCCTCTTCATTGTCTCCTTATTGAATTTTATTCTCAAGTTCTGGATTGTTTTTGTCATTTACATCAGCCTTATGTTTGTATTTTCTTGGGCATCACTCAAGCATTTATTTTCCTTAAGTACTCTCCTCTTAATTTCATTGAGCTGTTTCACTGTGTCTGCTTTAAACTTCTTGAATTCTTTGATGAAGTGTACGATTGTTCTTTTAAATCCTGTGTCCTGAGGTTCATGTAGATAATTCTCATTGGCAAGCATTCCAATAGGATCAGTAGTTTTGGAGAAAAGATGTTGACTTGATCTTTTATGTTGTTTGTATGTTTGGTATAAGATCTGGCTACATGGACTTCTCTTGTTAGTCTTAAGTTTGATAGGGACATAGCAGGTTGATGCAGAAGAGAGGCTGTGTAGGTGGGTGGGACCTAGAGGTGGGAAATGGCTTGGGTGGAATGAAGTCAGATGGACAGGACAGACTGGGCTGGTGTACAAGATGTGTTTCCTGATCAATGCCTATAGTGTGGAGTAGATCTGACTAGGTCTAAAGATTGAATGTAGCATGGGAGGGAATTGTGGGTTTGGGGTAGGTAGGGAAGATCCTCTTAGAAGAAGTCTAGAAATTGGTGACATTACAGACAAGGTGTGGCCAGAATATTCCCGGGCACTGGATATGGAACTAAGAGATGGTCAGGGAGACATTCCAAGCTAGACCTGGGAGAAGGATATGGGAGTTCTGGTAGGGTAGATAGATTGGATGCGGTGTAGA
Organism: Peromyscus maniculatus bairdii; assembly: GCF_049852395.1. Taxonomy (NCBI): domain Eukaryota; kingdom Metazoa; phylum Chordata; class Mammalia; order Rodentia; family Cricetidae; genus Peromyscus; species Peromyscus maniculatus. Next base: position 116,073,259 of record NC_134856.1, on the reverse strand, counting down.
AGGGACCCATGTGTGTTGGCAGGTAGGGCAGTTCCTGGTGGAAGTCTCATATCTCATTTTTATAGAGAAATGTGTTCTTCAAGTTCAGTGAGTCCCAAGATTCTTATTACTCTATTTTCAGATGAATGTGGTCTCTATGTGTATATAAAACATGATAAGCACTTTGTAATTATCTCTTGAAGAAACAAAAATATCCAATTAGGTTGGAATGCATCCAGAATTGGTGCCTTCTGAATTGGCTCATGATAGTTAACAGTTCTGGTGCATCTTGGGATGCATAATTGGCATATGTAGAGTTATCATAGTCCCAGAGATGATTACTGGCTTTGTTTTGATGTCCTTTAATTCCACATTTGTTTCAACTCTTTTACCAGACCCATATATTTATCTCCTCTGCATCTGTTCTCAGGATATTAGTGTTTAGTATGGAAACAGTATCAATCAACTTCAGTTGTTGTGAAGATTGTCAAATAACAAACAACTAGTCTATTGGCCAAAATAAAAGTTACTCTAATTTTAAATTTTTTAAAAAGTTCTTTTCAAATAAATCTTGTATGAGCTGATTTCTTAATTTGAGACAGTGTGCTGTTTGGTTTTACTTATGTATTTTTTGTTTGTTTTGGGTTTTGAAGCAGAGTCTCACTATGTAGACCAGGGTAGTCTCAAACTCGCAGACATCTACCTGCCTCTACCTCCCTAGGGTTGGGATTAAAGGTCTGAGTCATCACTCCCAATTTTCTTTGTTTTTGAAGCAATGTTTCACCATATAGTAGTCCCAGTCTGGTGCTGAGGCCCTGGAGGACTTTTAGAGAGCTGATGGTTGCATGTTGGATCCAGAAGGTGGGTCTGGTGTGAGGGAGGAAGAGCAGCAATAGATAGACACTTACCAGCAAGAAGCAAAGACAGGCAGACAAGCAGCCCTCTTTTGTCCTTGGATCTTTTTGGACCTAGGCCACTGCCAGGAGGTGCTGATCATCCTAGGAGAGGGTCTCTTCCCCCACCCCACCCCCAGTTACTCATTCCTGGAAATGCCCTCACAGACCCACCCAGAAGCATGTCTCTTAGTTAATTCCATATCCCATTGAGTTAACAACCAAGATTAACCATCACAAAGATGAAGAAGTTTGTAAGACAAGTTATGTGGAAAAGATCACGAGATGTCCAAATCCTCTCCAGATGTGTAGTTGCTAGATCACTCCCCTGCCTTCAACAATCTGGACATTGTTCAAATCCCAGGGTCAGGGACTTTTTATAACTCAAGCTGAGCTCTTCCTTTCCTCAAGGAAATGAGTAAAGCTGAGTTCCCAACTCTTAATCAGTGCTTGATCTTTCTGGTGACCAGACTCCTTCTCAGGGTCTATCAAAAGTGGACTTGTGAGAACAAAAGATGTTCCTAGCACACAGGAAATTTCAAGCAATTAGTAGCTCTGGCAGGAAATGGTGACTTAGACTGCCTCTATCATTGAGGAGATTTTGGAGAAAGTGCTTTCTTAATGGATGGCAAATACTTCTAGCTAGGCCAGAGGTAGGAGGTCTTCAAGTTGCTCAAACAGTGAGCGGGCTACTTCCCGTCTTCTTTGTTGCCTATTAGTGACTTGATTTCTTCAAAAGTATGAACAAGTCCTCTATCTGGCTTCAGTAGGCTGCTTGTACACACAGCCACAGTTGCATATCTGTCTAGACAAAGTTTTTTTTTCCTAAAGACTAAATTAAGAGCATCTTGCTTTGTCTCTCTTTCAACTCAGGGGTGTCCTCCTTGAGGTCATCTGATGGATAAACTTAAGTGGCAAGACAAAAACCTCAATTTGACTTTGCTGCTAGGGAATCTCTTGTTGTCCAGCAGAGTTAAACTACAAGAAGTTGCTTTGAAAAAGACTGGCCAAAGGCTGCCCCTTTGAAGTCACTGCTTATAATAACATAACTTGGGGCTGCAGAAGCCATTGATACTTTCATCTCAGAAGGTCTAAATGTTTTACTCTCAGTGAATTTAGATTTCAGAGCACAGATAAGACTATACCTTTATCCCCTTCATCTGCCTGCAGATAAGACAGCTGTAGTTAAAGTTAATTTATCTCTTGCAAAATATGTCAGAGCAGTCAGAGGTTGTCAGCAGATTCAAGTGTTCTAAACCTCTCCTATTCATATGCCTTTAGATGGTAGGCTTATGGTGTAACTTCACAGGCAGAGGACTAGATTGAATGAGATATTACCTCAGTGCAAAATATAAGGACACACACACACACACACACACACACACACACACACACACACAGCTACTTCAATAACCAAGGCATTTTAAGATATTAAAAATAAAAACCTGGAGTGATGGCACACGCTCGCAATCCCAGTACTCAAGAGGAAGAAGCAAGAAGATAAATTTGAGGCCAGCTTGAGATATACGTTAGTTAGACCTTCCCTCAAAAAATCAAAGCAAAATAAAACATGTAAAAAATATGATGAATAAAATATAATTCTTTTCTTTTGCCCCTGGTTGCAATGTGGTTTAACATATCATTGCTTACAGTTGGTGGGGTTTTTTTTTCTTTAGGACATAACCTTGCTGTGGCCTAGAACTCACTATGTGCTCCAGGCTGGTCTCAAACTCATTATCTTCCTGTCTTAGCCTCTGAGTGCTGAGACTGTAGGTGTGTGCTAGCATGCATAACTGCAGTCAATTTTTCTGTTGTTGTTTGTTTTTTGACTACTTTGCAACTGAAATAATAGGGAGTGATAGTGTTCTGACCTGGAATATTGGGTTTATACTGTCTTATGGTATATAATGATTAGTAAACTACCTCTATAACCTTAATCCTGGTAGCAAATTGGGTATTGAAATTTGGTTCTGATCTAAAGGAAAGAAAATTTTATGCAAGATATTAATTTCCCTTTCAAACCAGTATAGGTTAAGTGAATGTTGATATGGCAGAACCATGATTACCAGGGACCTATTCTTATCTCTAAATTCTCCATTACAATAAGTATATGGTTTCTATTGTGTGGCCAAATAGTTTCTTTAGCTTAATAATCACATCCATATTCCATCTGGGAAGACAGAAAGTAGAGAAAAGGCAAAATGCACCACTGCATTGTCTCTATAGAAGACTCCTACCAACTGCCACAGAACAGAAACTTGAATTTTATTTATCTCTCCCCCCCCCCCCCCGAGAAATTTTTTCTGTGTAACAGCCCTGGCTGTCCTGGAATTCACTATGTAAATCAGTCTGGCCTTAAACTCATAGAGATCTGCCTGCCTCTGCCTTCCAAGTGCTGGAATTAAAGGTGTGTGCCACCACTGCCCAGCTTGAATTTTATTTGTCAGAACCAACAAAGCAATGCATAGCTGCAAGGGAAGCTAGAAAATCTAGTCTTTGTTCTGGGTGGCCATGTACTCAACTAAAAATGTCATTACTACGGGAGAAGCTAGGGACTGAAGGAGGTATTGACCGGGGACATTCCAGGGAGAAGAGGATGGGCTCTTAAGGTGGTAAGTCTTCCTCTACTCCCCTGCTGGTCAGGGTGCACCCATGCCCACCTCCATCCTGGCACCTTGAGCATCAGCCAAGACCTGTTCATTAAGAAGCTTTCATATCCTTCCTCCAGGAAGGGAAAAAGTGTTCAAACCTTAGCTATTACTCACAGTCAGATCAGGAGATGGTTGACATTGTAAAGTTGATGGTTCACAGTTCCACATGAGGAAGGAGAAGAAGGAGCATGACATGAAAGCAGTACCAGGGTCATCAGGGGAGTACCAGAGTCACCTGAAGGTAAAATGTGAGGGGAGAACTATGCCAGTGGCATAAATGATGATTTCTGTGGCAAGGAACAGGAGAGGCAGGGTAAGTAGATTTAAGATTGGGAATATTTCATGGGATGTAGGGCATAGGGATGTTGCTAGTTGTTTGATACTTGATCTGGGGTGACTAGGACAGGTGATGGCTAGTGGCCTGGAGTGTGAGAGCCACTGGAGGCAGTTGGGGCTGGGGAATATTGAGCCAGTGACAGAGCACTTTCTAATCATGTGGGAGGACCTTGGTTCCATCTTCCTCACAACACTGGTACATATGCACAGACATACAGAGAAGTGGCTGGAGGTACAGGCTTGGGGTTGGTTGCATGCCAAAGGTATGCTCAGAGGTGATTTACTATTTCTAGGAAGCAGCTAACCCTGGGAGACACAGCCTATCTATGGTCAACGTGGCTCCAAAATATCAAAATACCAAATATAGAAGCTAGAAAACATGTTGATTCCAGAAAACAAGCAAAAACAGGCCTAGGAACTATTTCATGCAGCATACTTCCCCCTGCTTTCTCTTCAGGGCTATCCAAAAAATAACAGAACAAGTGGGCAAGTCACAGGTATATGCAAGGCCTTGGTCTAACTTGATGTAGACCTAAAGAGTCTAAGTTTTGAAAGGGGGTCCTTGTCAGTGGGGGTCTTAGACATGACATTTCATATGTAAGGACAAGGTGGGATGAGAAGAGGTCAGGGTAGTGTTGGGGGGGACAGAACTGCAAAGCAGGATATGAACATGGAGAATGATTCATACATGCCTAGCTCAGATATTATTAACTTACAGGCTTTCTATTTGTTTCTTTCTGTTTTCTATTTACCTTTTATGTATGACTGGAGGTCACTGGGGAGCTCTTTAAACCTGCCGAGACATTCTCCTAACCACTGCTCTGCGTCTGAATCCCCTGGAAAGCTTATTAAAACAGATTTAGATCCCAGCCCAGAATGTCTGATTTAGGAGGTTGGGAGCAAAGCCAATTCTTCCATGATGCTGACCCTGCTGGTCTTCTACAGAGATGCCAACTAGAGATGTCAAATTCATCAAGGCTAGATAGGATTCTGGGTCATTTGCACCCATTAGTACCCTGGTTCCACACTTTGAGACACATGGTCTTGGATTTACTGAATTTTAACATGAAAAATCTCAACTTTGAAGAAAGAGCACTGTGGAGAATCAATACCACCCTGTCCTTGGCCATGCTTAGGAAGTGAATTGGACACAGCAGTGCCCTGATGGTGACAGTTATCTTTTACTGGTAATGAAGTCTGTCTTTTACCAAAGGTCCTTCCTCCTCTTGTCTATGCTACAGGAAGATGCTCTTTTCTTAAATAAAAGGTAGCTTGTGCCAGGGCTGGGGAGTGCTCTGTTAGCAGAGAGTCATCCATCCATTCAGCATTCACCACTGAGCTTGGCAGTGTCTTCACCAGGAGCACATCAACCAGAATGTGTAATCCCTCCATCCTGACCTCCAGTCCATGCCCGCATTTCCTGGGTGCTCTGGACCCTCTCTCCCTTCTGAGAGGGACAATCATTTTCTTTAATATTTAGACATATTTATATATTGTACAAGTTTGAGCAAAGTTTGCCTTGAAGCAAGAACTCTTTTCTCAATGGAAAGACTGGGAGTCTCAGAGAGCCCTCAGATGACAGAGGGAAGTGAGAGAAAAAAGAGGCAAAAACAAGCTGATCCCCAAACAAGGCAGAGAGCCCCAAGAAAGAGAGGAAGCTGAGAGAGGAGGCCTAACTGGTGATATGTGAGGCCCAAGCTGGCCTCCTCTATGGTTGAGTGGATAGCTGCCCTGGTCTTGTGTCCCTCAAATTCATCTCGGTAGCACCATTAGAGAAACACCTCAGTTGTTCAGACACACTCTCTTTCCTGCATTGTCTAGTGTAGTTCTTGTTTTATGAGATTTTACTGCTTTCAAAAGAGGCAGTTCATTCAGGATAGAATTTGGGAGGCCTGCTTCTACAAGAGGACACTCCTGTGTGGCCATCTTTCTTTCCTATCTCCTCTTCTGTCTTCTGAAGACTCCGGTCCCATCAGGGGTGCATGGTTTGCTTGGACTTCTGCTATCAACAGTTGCGGCTGAGCCACCCAGTAAGACAGTGATCTAAAAGAGGAACTTCTCCTCTAGTGGGACTTGCTTCTCAGCCCCCAGGAGTCCAGGCCCCGTGAGAATGACACAACTGGAGGCCAGAGTTGGCTGCCCAGGGACCGGCTCCATCTGACCCTAATTAGAAGCTATTTTACAGCAGGGTGGGCGGAGTTTCATACCTTAGGAACACAGAACTTACCCAATCACCTGGCCTCATTTGGGGCTTGACAAGCAGGGCCATTCTAGATCTTACGTGCCTCCCAGCTTTGAGCCCTTAGGATGTCAGAAGCCTAGACCTAACCTCAGCCCTGAGTCCCGGAACTGTGCAAATGAAATACGCATCGTTTGCAGGACTACAAAGTTTCAGCCTTCAAGCCATCAATGAGACCTCACCGAGGGACATTTACTCTTTCAAGAAAGCTTAGTTCCCTGGCTTCAAAGCTGCTTGGTGATGAAAGCGACAGCAACTTTAAACTTCACCTCGCTCGCAGCTTTCTCTTGTTAGTCACATCAGCAAAAAGTTTCCAGAGGTGTCTTTTTTTTTTTTCTAAGAGGAAAAACTAACAACTGTTTTTTGTTTTTTGTTTGTCCCATGATTTATAAATGCAAATAATAGACTGGAATCCGTTTCTGGGGTGGGGAGGTTGCTTAATACAAATGCTAAATGGGACCTTCTACTGCCTTGCTGTAGCAGGGACAAACAGAATTTCTTCTCAGGGAGCCTAAGGAGCAAACTCCCAATGGGGAATCGGCAAGCCAGAATGCTGTTTGGGCAGGAATCTGGATTTCAAAGGATGGGCTTGCCTAGAGAGACACAAAGCTTAGGACTGGGAAGCCTTCTCTACTCACTAGGGGTGGTCCAGAATGCTCCAGGATGATTGCATTTGGTAATAGGTTATTAACCAATGGCAGGACAAGATGGGTCAATTTGCATATTTTACTATTCATGACCTCAGGACTAAGGGAATGACAGCAGGCACTATCTCTGTCAGCCTGCAGCTCCTGGAAGAAGAGTCAATTGTGTGGGTAGATAAATAGACACAGTTTGTGTTGCCTTTTTTCTCCTCTATCTGATGTGCTATTAAAGCCAAGGATGGGAAATTCGTCTTTCAAGAAAGAGGCACATAGATGAGAGTAATTAACCTAAATACCAGAGACCCACTATGGCCCCAAGACAGTGGGCCAGTGGTTAGCCCCAGGTCAGGGAGGAACAGAGTGAAGTCCAGTAGGGCCAGACTGAATTGAGGTAATATCAGGTTACCAGAGTTTGCAGAGTGCAGGCATTAGTGGAGTCGTGAAAGATGTCGTCAGGATAGGAACATGGGCGAAGGAACAGCTTTCCTCATAACTTAACTACTCAGGCTGCTCCATTCAAACACAGCAAAACAACATCTAGTGCCCACTGTCTACTTCCTTCTTTATTTTCCTTCCCAAATTCCAAAATCAGGAAAGTCTCTAATACCAGTAATTCAAACTTTGGGAGGCTTTGAGTTTAGATATTACTGTTAAATGATGTAGAAGTAAAATGGCAGCTGTCTATCACAAAGTACAGACCTGTGTTCTAACAATTATCCCCCATTAAAAAAAAATGTCTGCTATCTTAACGTTATTGTTGGTTTAAAAAAATCCTTTTCCCATTGAATTGCCTTTGTACCTTTGATGATTTTTGTGAGGGTCGCTTCCTAGGCTCAGTTCTGCCTCACTGATCAGGTTATGTATTTTTCTGCCAATATCCTGTTGCCTTGATTTATGTCGCTTGTATTGTTTGTAGCTGAATAATGGCAGTTCTGACTTTCTCCTTCAGTATCATTTTCATTATTCTGGGTCTTTTACTTCTCTATATAAACTTTGGATTTTTTTTTTCACACAGGAATATGTTAGAATTTTCTCTGGGATTGTGTTGTATGTATACATCATTTAGACACAGATCTGACACCTTAACAATACGGAAGCTTCCCATCCATGGACATAGAACACCTCTCCATTTAGTCAGATCATCGGAGTCTTACAGTTTTTCTTCATGTGGTCCCTGTAAATAGTTTTAAGGTTTATAACTAAGATTTTATTTTTGGCAATACAAATGGTACTGTGTTAAAATGTCAAATTCTTATTGTTCATAGCTAGGATATAAGAGACCAATTAACTTTTATGGAGTAATTATCCTGTAATCTTAGTATCATTATTGATTAGTTGCATGAGGTTTTTTGTCAATTCTTTAGAATTTCTTCCATTTTAATCTGTATGCATTTTATTATCCATTTCTTCTTTTATTGACTTTTAGTACAATTTTGTATAAGAGTGGTTAGGGAGACATCTTGTCCTTGTCTATGATTTTGTAGAGAAAGAACTTCTTTCTAATCATTAAATATGATTGGAACCTGAAATTCTTGTGGATATTCTTTTTTGTGTGAGGATAACTGTCGTCTTAGGTTGCAGACATTAACACATTACATTAACACGTAAAAATATTTTTTGTATCTATTGATGCTATTATGTGATTTTTCTTTAGCCTGCCAACATGGTGATGAGATTATTTAAATTTCAAATATTGAACCAGCCTATATATCTAGAATATATCCACTTGATCATGGGACATAATGATTTGCACGGGTTACTAAGTCTATGTGATAATATTCTGTTTTAAAACTTTTTCATCTTTATTCATGAGAAATATTGATCCCCAGTTTCTTTCCTTATAATTCTCTTATCTGATTTTGTCATTAGAATGATGTTTACCTCATGGAATGAATTACAAAGTGTTCCTTTTACTCTGTCTTCTGAAAGACTAGAAAAGTGATGCAGTTCGTCCCATTTCATACATGGTAGAGTTCTCCATCGGAGTCCTTAGGGCCTGGTTCTTTCTCTGCCTCTGACTTCCTGTAGGGCTTGTTAATTGTTGATTCAATTTCTTAATAAACACGAGCCTAGTCATGTGATCTACTTATGTATGAGTTTGACAGATTGTGTTTTTCAAAGAAAATATCTGTTTCATTTGTCATAAATTATTGACAGAGTTTTATGGTATTCCTTTACTGTCTTTTTAAATGTCTGTGGGGTAATAGTGATGAGCCCTCTTTCACTAGATATATATTGTATCATCTCTTTTTATTACTGATTAGATGGCCAGAGGTTTATGAATTGTATTGATCTTATGAACCAGTTTTGGATTTGGATAAATTTCTCTGTTGATCATCTGTTTTCAGTTTCATTGATTGGTGTTCTGGATTTTATTATATTTTTAAAAATTATATTTCCTTAGGCTCATATTGTGTTTATTTTTTCTCTAGCCTCCTTAGGTGGAAATGTAGATTACTGATTTTTAGGTCTTTCTGTTTTCATATATATTCTTAATGTTATTAATTCCCCTCTAGGAATTGCTTCCCCAGTCTACACCCCACATGTTGTACTTTCATTTATTTAATTCAAAGCATTTAGCTTTTCTCTTGAGATTATAATATCGAAATAGTTTGGCTGTTCCCAGCTGCTTTTCCGCTATTGACTACCAGATCAATTTCATTGTGGTTTGAAAGAATATTTTGCACAATTGCCATTATTTTAATGGTCTTAAGTATCTGTGGCCCAAAAGATGGTCTACATTGGTAGATGTTTATATGAACTTTAGGAGACTGTGTGTTCTGCTGTTGTGTGAAGTTTCTGACAAATGTTAATAAGGTCTAATTAGTTGGTGGTGAAGCTCAGCTCTCTATATTCTTCCTGAATGTCTGACACCATGTCTGTTAATTCCACATTGATGGTGTTCAGGTCTGCAACTCCTACATTTTTTTTTTTTGAGACAGGGTTTCTCTGTGTAGCTTTGCACCTTTTCTGAGACTCACTCTGTAGCACAGGCTGGCCTTGAACTCACAGAGATCTGCCTGCCTCTGCCTCCCAAGTGCTGGGATTAAAGGCTTGCACCACCACCTCGTGACTGCAACTCCCACATTTTGTGGTTCTTCTTCACATACCTTTAAGGACTACTTAGGCCTGTATGCATCAGGGAATGCTATCGTCTTTGACAAGTGGCTCCTTCATTATTCTGTAATGCTGCTTTTTGTCTGACCTCAATAAAGATGCTCAGAATTCTTGAAAACTTTTGTTATTTATTTTTATGTGTAAGGGTATTTTACCTACATATATGTCTGTGTGCCACACGTGTGCAGTGGCGAATGAGGCCAGAAGGGGGAGTTGGATTCCCTGGGACTAGAGTTACAGAGGATCATGGGCTACCATGTGAATGCTGGGAATTAAACCCTGGACCTCTGGGACAGTACTGGGATGGTAGCCAGTGCTCTCATCCACTGAGCCATCGCCTGATTTTGGGGGATCTCTCTCAAATTCATGGCCTCTTTTTGTTTAATTGTTGTTGTTGTTGTTGTTGTTGTTGTTGTTTTGGTGGTGGTGGTGGTGGTGTGTGTCCAAATATATCAACACAATCTGCTCCATCTGTATAATATTACTTGTATGTGTATGACTTCAGGCTAACCACTGGCACTGGGGGCTCTTCCCTGTTCTTAACATTCTTTAGCTGCCTGTTGTTCTTTTTGTAGGGTTGGGGCCTGGGTCAGATGTCCCCCTTCCGTGTTAGCATGACTTTTGATATTGCCCTTCTTCCAACTTTGTTTAGGCAGCCATGCTGTTGAGATTTTGTGGATCTAGCTGCCCTGACATTTCAAGGAGACTCAATCTCACAGCAGCTCCCCTTCCTATCCTTCTGGCTCTTCAGATCTTTTGGCCTCCTTTTCTGATATATTCCCTGAGCCTTAGGTGCCAGAGTAACGTTGTTAATTTACTGGTTGTGGCTGAGCACCACATGATCAGCTGTTCTTTGCATTTTTCTCATTTGTGGTTTTCTGTAATGGTCTGTGTCTGCTGTAAAGAGAAGCTTCTTTGTGAGGGGTGAGAGTTATTCTTATCTGTGGGTATAAAGATAAATACTTAAAGTGCAATTAGGAAATATGCTGGTCTGGTAAAGTAGCAGTCGTAGAATCTTCTACAAGATCTATGACCTCACTTGCCCCTAGTAAGTGACTAGTTTTCCAGTGCCAGGCATGATTTTCCTCTTGTTGAATGCATCTTAAGTCCAATTAGTGAGCTGTGGGTCAACACTAAGATGTGAGTGCCAGTATTTCACCCTGATGGATATCATGCTGTGCTGGTCATTGTTGGAGTTTATAGACATTGTAGCTGGATAGGACTATAGCTTACTTCCCTCCCTTGGAAACTGACATGGCATCTTCTGGTATCATGAAAGCTAGTCCCCAGGGAGGAGGCTTTCAAGTCAGATCCAGCTTTGATCTTCTTCATGTTCCTGCATTCAGAGTCATGGTATCTTTAGAACTCAGGACTTAACTTTCAACCTCTGGCAGGCAACCACAGGCAAGAACAATAGCCTATAATGGTTTTGGAGTCTCTCCTACTTCCCTGACCAATAATTCAGAAGGGGGTTTCTCATGACTAAGATTGGGTTTTTGTTAGATAGAATGACTGTAGTGGGGAGAATTTACAGTCCAGGTGGGTAAATTTAATTTGAACTGTATGTGTATATGTATGCATGTGCACACACACACAGAGATTTGCATGTATTATATGTAATTTTAGATAGATAGATAATTCTCTGTGACTTTTTCAGACATCTCTACTCTCCTTCCTCTCTGTCCTTAGGTACTGACCCTCCCTTCTGAATTAAATCCCCTCCTTTTTTCCTGTAGCCCACAATTCCCCTCTTTATCACTCCTGTCTCTCCCCTTGGTCTCTTTTTATACTATCTTGGTTTCTGTGGTTTAAAGTGGGTTTCTTGTGTATTGAACTGCCAGTCTCAGAAAGACAAATACTAGATGTTTTCTCTCATTGTGATCACTAGATTTTTATGTAATCATTTAAGATCAGGGATGTGTAATTACAGTAGAGGTGTAATTGTCTAGGGGAACAACGGAGGGAAGAGGGGCAGGAAAATGGAGAGTAGGGAGAGTGGGAGGGGTGTGCTAAACATATACCTGGAGGGAAAGCTTTAAATGTTAAATAGATTTCTTGTAGATGCATATAGGCCTTATTTTTTAATTTACTATGGCAGCCTTGGTCTTTTGTTTGCTGTGTTCAGACCATTTATACTTAGAGTGGTTATTGATATCTGTTACTTTCCTAATCATTTCATATCTTTATGTTGTTTTCCTTTCATTCTTTTTCTGCTTATGGTTTTAATTGAGTGTTGTATGTGATTTTATTTTCTAGCCTCTTTTAGCATATCAATTATACTTGAAAAATGTTTGGTGTGTTTCCCAAGAGTTCAGAATGTACATTTACGACCAATTTAAGTTCACTTTCAGATGACACCCTACTGCTTCGTGAGTAGTGGGGGACCACAAAGAGTGCCACCCATTCTTTCACCCCTTAGAGCTTTCTGTCTCCACTGTAGCTATCATTATTTTATGCCAAGTGTTGGGAACTTGGAATACAGTGATAAAATATTTTATTCTAGCCTCATTTATTTCTACTTTGACACACTTTTTTTTTTTAATGATGTTTAAAGGTGCTTGATGAAACAATAGCCAAAACCAACTTTGGAAGAAAATGGTTTATTTCACTTACAGATGACAATCCAGTCCATCATTGAGGGAAGCCGCAGCTGGAACTCAAGTCAGGAGTTTGGAGGCAAGAACTAAAGCAAGAATGCATTTATTGGCTTGCTTCTGCTGTTTGGCTCAGCTGCCTTTCTTCCACAGCCCAGGCCCAACCCCCCATGGATGGAACTGCTCAGGATAGGCTGTGCCCTCTTATGTCAATCAGCAATCAGTCAGGAAAATGCCCTATAACCATGCCAGGTAAACTGATGGAGATAAATAGAAGCAGCAGGTAGCAAATATCACCAGGTCAGGAGTTTACAATATCCAGTAGACACTATTGGTATACCCCAACTGAGAGAGTATACCAAAGTCTTCAAATCACAGGCTCACAAACCTCTAGCAGAGATTGGGAAAGTCAGGATCGTGAGCCAGTGTCCGGATTGAGCTTTCTCCCCATGGATGAGCTTCTGGCTTCTTGTTCCCACTGTAGTACTTTTGCATGGTGGGATAAAAACAGTAACTTCTGTTGGCAATGGTTCACCTTTCAGATGATCTTAAGGCATGGCGTTTTTACTCTTGGGCTGTTTTGAGTTCTCTTTTCTCATTGTCATAGGGCCAAAGAGTCAACTTGTCCCTGGAAAACAGACCTTGCAGAACACTTTGAGACAAGCACTCTATGATTTGGAAGAGGAGAGGGTCTATTCTGCTTCTGGAGCCAGCTCTCAGTAAGCTTCAATAGCAGGTGAAAATTTACCATTAGAACATATATTTCAACTGCTTCGTAAGTGTGTCGCAGTGATTGCATGTCTTTTGCATTTGCACATAAAGTTTCAACTCTTGCTTGCCAATTTCCATTAAAATATCCACTAGTATTTTTATTACACACTGAGTCACTTGTTGACGAGAATTAAGATCTTTGTAATACATCTTCCAATCCATCAACATGGCTTATCCCTCCACTTTTTCAGGCTTTAATTCTTCACACACATTTTATAGTTTTCCAGATAGTGCTCTTACACATCCTAGATTCATCCCTTAGTGTTTGCCATGTTAACGGTATCATTTAAACTCCAGTTTTATTTGTTGCTGAAGTATAGAAATTCGTTTAAGCCTTGTGCAGTAAAACTGTACTGTTCTTTCTAAATTCATTTGTTAATGTCATGTCTGTGGATAATTTTTCTGTCTTTTAAAAAATGCATGTATGCTATCATGTCATTTACAAACAATAATGACTTTAGTTCTCACTATTTCCAACTTGTACAGCTTTTGTTGATTTCCTTCCTGTTTTCACAACTGCTTTTAATGCAATGTTAAATAGCTCAAGAGTTTATGAGCATTCTTGATTCATGATTGCAAGGAAAAGCTTTCAATATTTCACCAATATTTCTAGAGAGATTTTCCCTAATTCTTTGATCAGTTTAAGATTACCTTCTAATCTGACTGTGATGGATAGTTTTATGTCAACTTGACACAAGCTCAATTCATCTGAGATGAGGGAACCTCAATTGAGAAAATGCCTTCATAAGATTGGGCTATAGGCAACCCTGTATGGTGATATTTTATTTGTGCTGAAATGTGATTTTATTTGTATGTTAATAAATAAAGTTGCCTGGAGATCAGAGGTCAAAGCGAGCCATAAGCAGAGTCAGGCGGTGGTAGCACATGCCTTTAACCTGATCACTTGGCAGGCAGAGTCTCTGTGTGGTCAAGGGCACAGCCAAGGTGGTGACACGAACCTTTAATCCCAGTACCAACCATAGAGACCTGGAGGTCTGTATAGACAGGCAGTGACGAGGAAGTCATGTGGTTGGGTTTAGAGCCAATGAGAAGGCAGAGCAGAAAGGCAATAAAAAGACAAGTCAGACAGGAAGAAGCTCTCTCTCGGGAGAAGCTACTGCTGCAGGTAAGCTAAAGCTAGTCATGGCTATTGCTCTGATCTCTTTGGCTATTTCCTCTGTATTTGGCTCTGTGTATCTTATTTACTAAGAATGTCTAGAATTTCATTTACAATCCTGTACGGCATTTTCATAATTAGTGATTAGTCAGGGAGGGCCAGCCCTGATGGATGGTGTCAACCCTACGCTGGTGGTCCTGGGTTCTATAAGAAATCAGATTGAGCAAGCCAGGGGAAGCAAGCCAGCAAATAGCACCTTTCCATGGCCTCTGCATCAGCTCTTGCCTCCAGGTTCACACCGTGCTTGAATTCCTGCCCTGACTTCCCTCAGTGATGGATTGTTACCTGGAAGTGTAAACTAAAATACACCCTTTCCTCCCCAAGTGACTTTGTCATGCTGTTTTATCGTAGCAATAGTAACTGTAACTAGGACAGAAGTTGGTACCAGGAGTAGGGTATTTCTGTGACTGACCTGACCATGTTGTTTTTGGGAGCATCGTGGAAGCAAATCCATTGAGTGTAGAGAGCTCAGTGGGCTGTTCTGCAGGAGCTTAGATGATAAGAATGTTAAGAGAAGTGTAGATGATGGAGGCCTGGCTTGTGAAGTTTCAGAGGGGAGCAAAGACTCCAACAGGCCATTTGTGTGAGGAAATCTGTAGTGCCCGGTCAGCTGGAGCCAAAGGATTCTCTGTGGTTAACAAAAGACCAGAATGACTGAAGTAAATCTTTGCTTTGCTGGAACAATGGATGCTGGTCAGCTGGGACTGAAGAATCAGATGGGCTTAAGAAGAGACCAGTATTATTGAGGTGGCATCTTTTGGTAAGTGTTTCCCGAGAGTCAGTACACAGAAGTTGTTTCAGAGCAGCCAAACTTGGCCATGTAAGAGTCACCCAGGTGGTGCTGCCTTTGAAGGTGTGAAGGGGTCGAGCTGAAGCTTGTCATTGTGTGGCAGAGTTGGAGGCCCCGAAGAGAGCGCAGGAGAGTCTATTAATGAAAGTACAGCCCAGTTGAAGTAGAAGACACACATTTTGGAGATGTCAGTACAATAGCATGACTACCAATAGCAGCAGCTGTGGAGTGGAGTCTACCTGAATTTAGAAAAGAAGCTAATGTGTGCTGCAGAGGGTGGGGATGGAGAAGTGACCCAAGCCCCTGGAGGACCCCAGAAGATTTCGAGTGAATCACAGATATTGTTCATTGAGTTATTTATTAACACTGTTGGAGTTTGGCTTTGTTTTGTTCAGATTGTGACTGTGCCCTGGTTCTTCCATCTTGAAGTAAGAAAATATTTAATTTATTTTTGATTTTATAGGAGTCCACAGTTGAGAGACTTTGGATTTTAAAAGAGACTTTGGATTTATTTTTAAGAGACTGAATTTTTAAAAGTGTTTGAATTTGTAAGACTGTGAGACTTTTTTTCTGTTTGTAAAATGTTTTACATTCTGATGTTTATATGAATGTGTGGTCTTGGGGATGAAGAAGTAAGAAAAGGTTGTGGGTTTATAGTGATTTGCTTATGTGCCAAGTTGATAAGGGGTCAGTTATGCAGGATAGTTTTATGTCAACGTGACACATGCTAAAGTCATCTGAGAGGAGGGAACCTCAATTAAGAAAATGCCTTCATAAGATCAGGCTGAATAGGCAGGCCTGTAGAGCATTTTCTTAGTTAGTGATTGATAGGGGAGGGCCCAGCCCATGGTGAGTGATGCTGTCCCTAGGCTGGTGGTCCTGGATTCTATAAGAAAGCAGGCTGAGCAAGCCATGTGGAGCAAGTCAGGAGGCTGTACTCTTCCATGGCCTCTGCATCAGCTTCGGCCTCCAGTTTCCTGTCCTGCTTGAGTTCCTGCCTTCACAGCGTTCGGTAATGAACTATATATGAAACTGTGAGGGAAACAAGCCTTTTCTTTCCCAAACTGCTTTGGTCATGGTTTTTCTTTCTTTTTCATTAATTTTTTTCATTTATTTTACATACCAACCACAGTTTCCCCTCCCTTCTCTCTTCTCATCTCCCGGCCCCATTTACTCTTCCTCCATTCAGAAAGGGGCAGGCCTCCCATGGGAGTCAACAAAGTTTGTCATATCACATTGAGGCAGGACCAGGATCCTCTCCCTGCATCGAGGCTGGGCAAGGTATCCTTCACATGCCAGGGACAGGTCCTGATCTCACTGCTAGGGGCCCTACAACAGACGAAGCTACACAACTGTTATCCACATGCAGAGGGCCTAGGTTGGTCCCATGCAGGCTCCCTAGCTGTTGGTCTAGAGTCCATGAGCTCCCACGAGCTCAGGTCAGCTGTCTCTGTGGGTTTCCCCGTCAGGTCATAGTTTTTCATCACAGCAATAGTAACCCTAACTAAGACACTCTAAGAATTTTCTTTCGTGTGATGGATGACTATTAAATTTTATCAGATGCTTTTTCTGCATTTATTTAGATGATTAAATGATTTTCCTTTATCGTTGTGAATTACATTGACTAATTTTTGATCATTGAATCAATCTTGTATTGGTAAAATAAATCCAGTTCATTCTTGTTTCATTATCTTTCTTGTTAGTTTCTGGATTTGGTTAGTAGTGTTTTATATTTCCCTTTTCTCTATGTTGTGAGAGAGATTGACCTATAAGGTTTTGTTTTTGTTATTGATGTTGGCATGTAGACTAGTTTCCTCATTATATGAACTGAAAAATGGTTCTCTTTTTTTGGTCTGTGGGTGAGTTTGCATAAGACCAATAATTCATTTCCTTCTTAATCCTTTGGAAGACACATCAGCAAAAGATCTGGGCATTGAGTTTTATTTGTGTCAGAGTTAAATGACAGTTTAAATTTCTTTAATACATGTGTGATGATTTAGCTTTTCTGCTTCAGGCTGTGTTAGTTTTGGTAAAATATGCCTTTTAGAAATTTTCTCATTCCATTTCTATTTTTTTTTTTTTTTTTGGTTTTTCGAGACAGGGTTTCTCTGTGTAGCTTTGCGCCTTTCCTGGAACTCACTTGGTAGTCCAGGCTGGCCTCGAACTCACAGAGATTTGCCTGCCTCTGCCTCCCGAGTGCTGGGATTAAAGGCGTGCGCCACCACCGCCCGGCTCCATTTCTATTTTTTAATGTATTGCTATAAAATTTCCCACAGTGCTCTTATCCTCCTGATAACTTCTGTATTTTCTTTTGTTGCCCATTTTGTCAAGAACTTATCCATTGTATTAGCTTCTTTGCTCAGAGGAAAAAAAGCTTGTTTTTAAAAATCATGTTTTTAATATTTCATGTAAAACAAGTTAAAGCTGATATGCACATTGTGGTAGTTTAAATGTAATTGGCCCCCATAAGATCATAGAAAGTGGCACTATTAGGAGGTGTGATTTTGTTGGAGTAGGTATGGTCTTGTTGGAGGAAATATGTCACTGTGAAGGTGGGCTTTGAGGTCTCCTATTCTTAATCTATGTCTAGTGTCATGGTTCACTTTCTGTGGCCTGCAGTTCCAGATGTAGAACTCTCAGCTCCTTCTCCAGCACTATGTCTGCCTGCACACTGACATGTCCCACTGTGATGATAATGGACTGAACCTCTGAACTGTAAGCCATCCAGGTAAATGTTTTCTTTTATAAAAGTTGCTGTGGCCATGATGTCTCTTCACAACAGTAAAAACCCTAACTAAGACACACATAAAATTAAATTACTTTGGAACATTAGGGGAAGTAATCAGAAGAGAGGCTGTTCTGTCCAGCTGGTTCTGTCTCCTGTCACTATTGGGGTCACTGCATTTTCTTCCCCCACAGTGCTGATCTGGACCCAAGACTCCAGGCTTGAGGCCTGTAGAAGCATTTCTGATGTCAGGCCCACTAAATCTTCAGAGAACTGTATACATGGCTCGTTTCACTATCAAACCTACCCCGCACCCATCACAGAGCCTCTGGGTCCCCTTCCCTACAGCAAGGATAGGCTGAAGTCCTGGAGATCCTGTCCATCTAACTCACTGTGGTGGCTAGTATTGGTTGTCTATTTGCCTGGATCTGGAATTAACTAAGAGGCAAGCCTCTGGACACATCTGTGAGAGAATTTCTTGATTAGGTTAATTTAAATGGAAGACTTATTCTGAATGTGAGTGGCACCTTCCTATGGTGGCTCAGATACAAGGAGATCCAAGGTTTGCTTGGTTGTTGTGTCTCCCTGGAGAGTTCGTCTGTCCTATTGTTGAGGATGCTGCTGTCCTTTGTTTTCTTCAGAATCTGGCTTCTTTAAGCTTGCAACATGTGCTGAAGACCAGTGACTCCCCAGGAATCTTCCAGGTTTTCTGTGCCAGATTGGGACTGCTGAAGTGCCCAGCCTTATGGACTAAATGTCTACCAGTTCACAGCCTTTCCAGTGTGAAAATGGTCATTGTTAGGCTATCCATACACAATCATGTAGACCAATGTAATATATATGCATATTCATTACAAAATATTACACATATGTACACACATATATAACACATATAGAATATATATAATGTGTGTGTGTTCTGTTCCTCTAGAGAACACTAATCTATCCATTTACCCTTATGCCTACCGCAGCAGATATGACAGCAACACAGGAAATTAAATTTATTCTAGAGTCGGGAGGTAGTGGCGCACACCTTTAATCCCAGCACTCAGGAGGCGGAGCCAGGCGGATCTCTGTGAGTTCAAGGCCAGCCAGGTCTTCAGAGCAAGATTCAGGACAGGCACCAAAGCTACATAGAGAAACCCTGTCTCAAAAAACAAACAAACAAACAAAATTTTATTCTAAACATCCCACACATCAAGCCTAAGTCCAACAGGGGTACCCACAGTGGATGGGCCTGCTAACCTCACCCCTAGGAAAGAATGATGCTTCAGTGGAATGGACAGCAGCAGGCTCCTCGACTCAGACATCCTGTGCCCGTATCTCCTCCATCTCTCTGGGGTCAACAAAGTGCACCCTGGCCTCTTTCCTGTCCTTTCCTGTAATGCACAGTCCTACTCTCAGTGACGTCAGTTCCTTCCTCCAAAAGATCAGCTTTGATGTATCCCCTTTCCTCTTCCCTGAACTGGGTGCATCTCCATTCCTTCTGAAATTAACTGCGGAGCCAGGCATGTGCCAGGCACAGAGCAGGAGGCAAAGGCACCGTGGAGAGTGTTACCCTGCTGCCTTGTGCTCGAGCTGGGGACCTCTACACCCTTGCAGCGAAGGCCCCAACTGTGACTCTTGCCAGAAATGACCTCTGCTCTGGCCTCCCTTCTCTTCTCCCAGGGAACCTGGGCACTTTTTCATACGACTTTGCAGGAATTGTTACCTCCCCAGAGACTCCTCCTCTTCTGAATCTTGTCTTCTAGATTTGCCCCAACTCCTCGCTCTTTCTGTCCTTACTGGCAGTCTTGCCTGTGGAGGAACTGTATCTACAAAGTCACCAAAGTCACCACCGCCAGTTCGGACTGCAGACACCCACCATCTGCACAGGCCTGTCCCCTTCAAATTGCCTTGACTTTGCAGGCCCTCACAGTGGGCAGCGACAGGCTTTGACGCTTCAACCCCTTCAAAACAACTTTTCTGTGTATCTTACAGCATGTTTGCTTCCGATTTCCTGAATTTCTGTTCTCATCTTTGTCATGTCCCCCTCTTGATTTGTTTTAATTTAATTTCTCTTAGGCTTCATTTCTGTTGCAGTGATAAAATCCCCCAACAGAGCAACTTAGTGTGTAAAGGGCTTCTGTTGCTTACAGTTCTAGAGAGAGAGAGTCCAGCATGGTGAGGAATCATGGTGGCGGAAGTGTGAGGTGGCCCATCTCACTGCAATAGCCATCTGGAAGCCAAGAGGGAACAGGAAGTAGGGGCGGGCTATAAACCTTCAAAGCGATGTGCTTCTTCTAGTAAGGGTCCATCTCCTGAAGGTTTCACACTTTTCCCAGACAGCTGAACCAAGGTTCCAAACACATGAGCCCGTGAGGAGGTAGCATTTCACATTTATTTTAATGCTTCACTAATTTGCATGTCATCCTTTGTGCAGGGGCCATGCTAATCTTCTCTGTATCGTTCCAATTTTAGTATATGTGCTGCTGAAGTGAGCACATTTTTAAAAGATTTATTTATTTTATGAATATTTTGTATAATATAATTATACAATGTTTATGTTATAATGTATAAAATATTTTGCCTGTATGCATATGTATGTGTACCACATGTATACCTGGTGCCGTGGATCCCCTGGAACTGGAATTAAAGATAGTTGTGAACCTAGGGCTTGAACCCGGGTCCTCCAGAGGAGCAGCCAGTGCTCTTAACCACTGAGCCATTTCTCCAACCCCCATTTTACACTCATTAACAACACATTTCATATGGAGGGCTCTGCAAACACCAGGGGCAGCCGAGTAATGATCCATGAGAGACCAGAAATCATGACTTACTTAGCCAGTGTTGATTCAAACTTCTGGAGTCTCACCCTGAGCAGTTTATTTTACGCATATTTAAGAACAGCACATTTTTGGGGAAAAAAGTTTCCTCGTGATAGATAATTAATTCAATCCCATTAACAACAAAGCTTACGACATACTTACATTGACACTCTACAGAGTACGTATGGCCTCTTCTGTAGAGATGGGCTCTGTTGACTCAGAAACAGAGTAATGCTCAAGGTAAGGGTCGAGAGAATGACTGAGGTAAACATTATAATTGTCTGTGGAAGTTAGGGTTGGCCTGGCCCTCCAGATAGCACAAAAGTGACCTAGGCTTGTTGTAAAGTACAAGTGACAGCTCCCATAAGGATGGGTTTTATTGACTGAGAAACAATGCTTAAGATAAAGGTCTAGGGAGGAAGAGTCTGGGATGAACAAACACAGTACTCTGGGGGATCCAAGTGTGGTCTGGCCCTACAGATAGCACAGATTCCAGGCTATTAACGACATCCATTCCCAGCTTTCCGGGTGTAAAACAGTTATATGTCTCCTTTCTTTGAAGACACAACCCCGTGTGTTTCCCTAGTGCTTATCTGGGAGCACAAGGACCTCGTGCCCTCTACAATTTCAACTCTTTATCTCCAGTTTTCTAGATGGACATTTAGATCACGTTTTTCAGCCTTGTTTCTCCCATTTCTAATATGTACATTTAAGCCTTTAAAAATTATTTGCTTACTTAAGTTTATGTATATGTGTGTGTGCGCACCCGAGTGTTATGTATATCGTATGTAAGAGCCTGCAGAAGTCAGAAGAGGTATCAGATTTTCTGGAATTGGAATTACAGATGTTTGTGACCTGGCATGTGGGTGCTTGGAAATGAACCCTGGCCCTCTGCAAGAGCATTAGGTGTTCTTAACCACTGAGTCAAATCTTTAAACCCCTCTCTCTCATGGCTTTGGCTGTATCCCACACATTTGATGCCCTCCTTTCAGTGTTAGCTACTCAAAAAGAAAAAAATCCTAAAATGTGTTCTCTCTTTCTCAACTATGGACTATTTAGAAGTGTATGAGGCATCGTTGATTTTCTTTCCTAAACCCCCCTTAGCTAGAGATTGCATTCTGTATTGATTTCAACTCTCCGATTTAGAGCAAATGAATGACTCACTTTCTGGTCTAGTTAGTTTTTGTGACTGTTTCAATTGCAGTTAAAGACAACATGGGTTGTTAGTTTGGGGTTCAATGTTCTCCGTGTGTCACTGTGCCAACCATCTAAAAATCATGATGCACAAGATGTTTATATAGTTATTGTTTTTTTTCCTTTTGCCCCCCCAAAAAACTCCTCTGATGACTTTATTGTTTTATAGTGTCTAATGGAAGATGTTAAATTCACTATAACAATGGATTTATATAATAACTTAAATTTTCTCAATTTCTGACTTATAATTTTTCAACTGTGTTTGAAGTGCACTCAAACTTAGAATTGTCATATCTTCTTGATGGATGAGTTCTTTTATTGTTATTAAATTTTCCTCTTTGTTCTGAGTATTGCTTTCTCAACTAGACCATGCTTATCAGGTAACTGCATAGAAACGTGTAGTTTCATTAAATTAGCATTTTTTGTTTCTTTTATTTATATATTTTAAAGAACTTCAACATATATTAATTGTACAAATAATGTGCTTCATTTTATTTTCAAATATGTATGTGGTATACCTGACCATCTTGACCCCCAAGCCATTGCTCTCAAGTACCACCCCTGTTCTCTCACTGCTGACCCCAGTGTGCCTGTTCTGCTTACAGGAATTTTTCTTTTAAATACAGATTCTGCATATGAGAAAAAACAAAGTCTTTCTGAGTCTGACTTATTTTACCTAATATGATCTCAAATTCCACCAATTTTTCTGCAAAAGCCATCTCATTCTCTTTCTGAATTACAACGTAGTACATATCTGCCACATTTTCTTATCCATTCATCTGCTAATGGCCATACAGGCTAATTCCATAGTATAGCTATTGTGAATAGTGCCACAGTAAACCCAGTGTGCTGGTATCTTGATGAAGTACTCACTTTGATTCTTTCATGTACACACTCAAAGGTGTTACAACTATTACAGCAGTTTTCTTTTTAGTTTTTGAGGAACCTCTATACCTGTTTTTTGTGATTTTTACAGTAGTTGTACTAACTACTAATTCTACGTCTTCACCAGCACATATTGACTTTGTTTTCTTGATGATATGTCATTATGGCTAGCATGAGATGAAATCTCAAGTTGTCGTAATCTGCATTCACCTGATAGCTAAAGATGTTGAGTATGTTTTTATTTGCCATTTGCTAGTCTTTTGAGAAATCCTGGGTTCATTTACCCATTTATGGAGTGGATTAGCTTTTGGTGCTGATTTTTCAGGGGGTCTTTTTTATATTCTGGATAATCCTTCTCTGTTGGTTAACTAGTTGGAAGAGATTTCACCCATTCTAGAGGCTATGTTTTCACTCTTGTAACTGTCTCCTTTGCCATCCAGCAGCCATTTAAATGATGGAGTCCCACTTGTTAATTCTTGTTGCTGTTTCTTGAGCTACTGCATTCCCTCAGGAACTCATTGCCTACCTATCCCTGTTCTTGAAGTGTTTTCTTCTAGCGGTTTCAAAGTTTTAGGCTTTACACTAAGGTCTCTGGCCTCTTTTTAACTTATTTTTGTCTAGGGTGAGGAATAAGGATTGAATTTCATTCTTTGATATGCGGTGCCTGGCTTTTCTGGGAACATTTGTTTAGGAGGCTTGTCTTTATTCCGACGTATGTTTTGTCACATTTGAATAGCAAATGTCTGTGGCTGAGTGGGTTATTTCTGAGCCCTCCACTCTTTCATTGGTTGACGTGTCTTCTTGTGCCAGTACCACACGGGCTTATCTGTTTGATTTTAAATTATTCCTGCTGTGGCTCTCTAGTGTTAGTTGAAATCGGGTGTTCTGATACCTTCAGCTTTTCTGGTTTTGGTCAGGATTACTTTAGCTATTCAGCATCTTTTGTGTTTCCACACACATTTTAGGACTGGTTTTTGTGACTTTGAAGAATGCTATAGGTTTTCTTTTTTATATATAAATATTTTATTTTATAATTAATTTAATTTTACATATCAGCCATGGATTCCCCTGTCCCCCCTCCTCCCACCCCCAGCCTTACCCCCAATCCACCCCCCCATTCCCACCTCCTCCAAGGCAAGGTCTCTCCTGGGGAGTCAGCCCAGCCTGGTAGATTCAGTCGAGGCTGGTCCAGTCCTCTCCTCCATGCATCAAAGCTGAGCAAAGTGTCTCAGCATAGGCCCTAGGTTCCAAAAAGCCAGCTCATGCACCAAGGACAGGTCCCGGTCCCACTGCCTGGGGATGTCCTCAACAGTTCAATCTCATCAACTGTCTCACTTATCCAGAGGGCCTGGTCCTGTTTCATGGGGACCCCTCAGCTATTGGTTTACAGTTCATGTGTTTCTTCTAGTTAGGCTATTTGTCCCTGTGCTTTTTCCAATCATGGTCATGATACCTCTTCCTCATATAATCTCTGCTCTCTCTCATCAATTGGACTCCTGGAGCTCCACCTAGGGTTTGGCCGTGGGTCTCTGCATCTGCTTCCACCAGTCACTGGATGAGAGGTCTATCATGACAGTTAGGGTGCTCTGCCATCCGATCACCAGAGTAGGTCAGCTCAGACACTCTCTCGACCATTGCTAGTAGTCTATAGTGGAGGTATCTTTGTGGATTTCTGGGGACCTCTCTAGCACTTTGGTTCTTCCTATTCCCATGGGGTCTTCATTTATCATGGTATCTCTTTCCTTGTTCTCCCACTCTGTTCCTGATCCAGCTGGGACCTCCTGCTCCTCTAAGCTCTCTTTCCTCCGGATCCTTGCCCTTCATTACCCCACCTTGCCCCCAGTTTGCTCATGTAGATCTCATCCATTTCTCTGTCACTGGGCGATCCCTGTGTCATTCTTAGGGTCCTCTTTACTAGGTAGCCTCCCTGGAGTTGTGAGTTGCAGTACAGTTATCCTTTGCTTTACATCTAGTATCCTCCTATGAGTGACTACATACCATGTTTGCCTTTTTGAGTCTGGGTTACCTCACTCAGGATGATATTTTCTAGTTCCATCCATTTGCCTGCAAACCTCATGATGTCATTGTTTTTCTCTGCTGAGTAGTAATCCATTGTGTATATGTGCCACATTTTCTTTATCCATTCTTCAGTATAGGTTTTCATTGAGCATATAGATTACTTTAGGCAACATAGTCATTTTCATAAGATTGATTCTGCTGGTCTATGAACACAAGAAGTTTTTCCATCTTTTAATGTACTCTTCCAGACCTTTAATGTTTTAAAATTTTCATTGTAGAGTTTCTACAGCCTTGGGGTTTTTGTTTGTTTTAAGACTTTGTAGGTGAGATTGTTTTCATACTTTATTGTATGTTCATTTTTGGTATATAGAAAAGCACTAATTAAAAATGTATAGTATTTTGCCACTCAGTGCCTTGCCAAGGGCCATGTCTGGGTCCATGGCCCTACCACATCTGGGGTCTGTGTTGATTTCCATGGCCCATGTTACCACCAAGGGCCACACAGATGCCTGGGGTCTGGGCCACCACCTGAGGCCATGTTGATGTCCAGAGGGTCATGTTGCCATTGGGGCCACACTGATCTGCATGGCCTGTGTTGCCACCTAGAGCCATGGTGTTGACCAGGCCCAGGCTACTGCTGAGGGCCACATCTGGTTCCATGGTCCTACTGCAGCTGGGGTCTGTGTTGATGGCATGTGTTACCATAGGGGGCCATGCCTATTCTATGGTCTGTACCTGAGGCCATGTTGATGTCTGGGGGCTGTGCTAAGCAGGCCTTACCCCTTGCTGGCCCTGGGAGATCTGGTCCCACCCCTTACAGTAGAGCTGGCCTCTATTGGACAAAAGGCTGTCTACATGATGCATTGTAGCTTCCAATACCACTACAATGAATGAATGAATGAATGAATGAATGAATGAATGAATATGTGATGGATTGGCGAGAAAGATGGAGGAGTGTGATAGTTTGAATGTAATTGGCCCCCATAAGTTCATGGGGAGGGCACTATTAGTAGGCGTTGCTTTGTTGGGGTAGGTGTGGCCTTGTTGAAAGAAGTGTGTCTGTGGGGGTGGGCTTTGAGGTCTCCCTTGATCTGGCTCAGTATGACACTCCATTCATTTCCCTTTGTCTGCAGGTCAAGATGTAGAACTCTCAGCTCCTTCTCCAGCACCATGTCTACCTGCACATCACCATGTTGTACCACGGTGATAATGAACTAAAGCTCTGAAAATGTAAGCCACCCTAATTAAATGTTTTTCTTTTGTCAGAGTTGCCATGGTCATGGTGTCTCTTCATAGCAATAGAAATCCTAAGACAGAGGAGTGAAGTGTTTTCTTTTTTTTCTTTTCTTTTTTGGGGGGAGGGAGGCTACAAGGGTAGACAAGGAAGGACTGGGAAATGAGTGGTATTAGGGTACATGATAAGAAATCCCCTAAAGAATCAATAAATATTATGTTAAAATGTCTAATATTTTATTTATTCTTTGAGAAATTCATAATGTGTACAGTATATGTTAATAAAATTCATTCCCTACTCCTTCTCCAAACTCTTCCTGGAACTCCCTTACCAAAATGTCCCTCTCCTAAATTAATGTTATTTAAAACCTCCCTAAATCCAGTTAGTGTTGTCCATATGTGCACAGATATGGGGCCATCTGCTGGAGCACGGGCAATCCATCTACCAGGGACCACATTCCTGAAGAAAAAATGGCTCTTCTTCTTTCAGTAGCCGTCACCTGCCAATAGCTCTCTAGATACGAATGAGGTCTTGTGGGCCCATCCCTCAGCCATGCTGGAATGTTGACTGTCCTGACCTTGTATAGATCTTACGCAGGTAACCACATCTGCAGTGAGTTCATGAGGGCAGTGGCCTTGTCAGGTCCAGAAGACAGTGACTTCCACAACCCTTGGCTCTTCCAAGTTTTTTATGCCTGTTCTGTGCTATTCCCTGACACTTGGGAGGAAGATAATATAGATGTTCATTCATGGCTGAGCACGCAATGGTCACTTAGTCTCTGCACTTTGACCAGTTATGAATCTTCATATTAACCGCTACCCATTGCAAAAAAGAAGCTTCTCTGATGATGAGGGCTCAGAGATACACTAATCTATGGGGATAAGGATAAGTACTTAGAAGACAGTTTGACACTATGTCATTTTATCAAGATAATAGTGGTAAGCTATCCCCTAGGGCTATTGGAACCCTCCAATATGGGTTCCTGGTTTTACGGTTCCAAGCATGAGTTCCTTCTTGTGTAGTGGGCCTTAAATCAAAAATTTAAAAAGTAATTGGGCTCCTAAAATATTCATGTACTATTACATAAATGAAACTATTATTTTATATTAATTTTTTTTATTTTGCTATTTTGCCAAACCTGTTGCTCAAATTTAAATGTTTTCCAATGGAGACTTTATGATCTTTCAAATACAGGATCATGTTTTTGTTTTTTGTTTTCAAATAGGGATAATTTGACTTCTTCCTTTCTTATTTGTATGTGTTTTATTTCTTTTTCTTGCCTTATTACTCTAAGATTTCAAGTATTATGTTGAATAAGAATGGAGAAAATTAATAGCCTTGTTTTGTTCCTAGTTTTGAAGAAGTCCTTTTACTTTTCTCCCACTTCAATTTGTTAGCTAGAGGGCTGTTGTATATTGCCTTTATTATATTGCAGTATGACTTTATTATTTCTCATTATTCCAGGGCTTTTATCATAAAGAGGTGTTGAATTTTATCAAGAGTATTTTCTAGGAGCTGGAGAGATGACTCAGCAGTTAAGAGCACTGGCTGCTCTTCCAGAGGTCCTGAGTTCAATTCCCAGCAACCACATGGTGACTCACAGTCATCTATAATGAGATCTGATGCCCTCTTCTGGCATGTAGGCATACATGCAGGCAGAACACTGTATATACAATAAATAAATATATCTTTAAAAAATGTCGTTAAAAAAAGTATTTTCTGCTTTCATTGTGATGATCATGTGATTTCTGTTCTTGAGTTTATGTGATTCATTGTGTTTATTGGTTTACATATGTTGAAATTTCTTGCATCCTTGGAATGAAATTAACTGATCACGATTTTATTAATTTTTTTACATCTACATTCATTAAGGGAATTTCTGTGTAGTTTTCTTTTTGTTGTTTTGTCCTTATCTAGCTTGGAATCAGGGTAATATTGACTTGATAGACTGAGTTTGGAATCCTCTCTCCCCTAATGTGTCTTATTAAATATTTTTTATGATACATAAGAAATTTTTGTTTTCTTTTTATTAAGATTTGTTTTAATGCCTAAAATATAATCTAGTTTGGAAAATGTTATGCCTGCTGAGAAGACTGTATTCTACAGCAATTGGATAAAACATTTTGTAGATATCTGTTAAGTCCATTTAGTCTATGGTATAGTTTTATTCTGAAGTTTCTTCTTTGAAATAATACACACATATAATGTATTCTGATCATATATACCATTACTTTCCCTTATCCACTCCCTACCCCTGCTGAACCCTCTTCTTCTTCATAATAAATTCTCCCCCTACTTTCATATCTTTGTGTGTGTGTGTGGCCCACTGAGTTTAATTGTGGTTGATTTAATGAGAATGAGTAAGATGTTATTTGCTGAAGTATGAGCAATTAACCAGTTGCTACACCTCCAAAGAAAATGATTCCTACTCCCCTAGTAGCCATGAACTGCTAATAGGTCCTGGGAGAATGTCCAAGTCCCTCCCCATCCATAGTGGGACGTTGACGGGCTCAATACTGTGCAGGTGACCACAGCTTCTATGAATTCGAGAGTACAATAGCCATGTCATGGCCAGGGGACAGCATGTCACAGCACTCTTTCTCATCCTCCAGCTCTTACATGCTTTCTCTTCGCTCATTCATGATATTCTCTGGCTCTTGGAGGGTGTGTTATTGATGCCCCATTTAGAGCTAGGCACTCAACAGTTACTCTCAGCACTTTTTTTTTATTGATATGTGAGTGTGGGATATGCCCACCACTCTGTGTGTGTGTAGGGGGGGGTACATGCAGAGGCCAGATAAGGGTACTGAAAAATCTATTACTCCTAACCACCTTATCCCTTAACAGAGGGCTTATCACTGACCCTAGAGCTTGATAAGTGGCTAGCAAGCCAAGAAATCCTCCTGCTTCCACACACTCTGACTGTCCTGGACTTAGAGGTATTGGTTTTTTATGTGAATTCTGGGGATTTGAACTCAGGTCCTTAAGCTTTTGCAACCCATACTCTTACTGATCTATCTCCTCAGTCCTGTTCTCGGCATTTTGACCAGTTATGAGTCTCTGTAGTCACTACCACCCACAGTAAAAAGAAATTTCCTGACCAAAACTCACAGCAGCATTCATCTGTGGGTATAAATATTTAGAAGGCAGTTTGATATATCTCTTTAGCAAAATAACAGTATTAGAGCCTATGCCCCCCCCCAGACATTGGCTTTTGGTCAAGTTATAATACCCACTATGATTTTACTCTTGTGGAGCAAGTCTCTAATCCAATCAGAAATCAGTTGTTTAGTCCCATAACAATCAGGAACTATTGTACGAGTGGTCACATCTTACCTTACAGATCAGAACTGGAGCACACAATGTCAACATCTTAGTAAGACCACTGATGATGTTTCTTCCCCTATGAAAGATGGTCTCCAAGACGAAGTTTCCAGCTCAGTTCTAGCTTGAATTCTCTATGTCCCACAACCAAATGATGTGGTATCAGTAACATCTTATAATTTAGTATGGCTGGGAACCACCTGACTCAAAAGTTTCCTTCTTTGAAAGGTAAGCTATTTTTTTTTAAGTTTGCAATTTGGTACTTGTTTCTTGCAGACAATGGAATTTTGTTATTCTTTCTCTATCTTTTACTCTCAGCATTTTAATTGTCAGACAATGTAGAGAAGTTATTTTCTGGGTTTAAAACTAATCTAATTGGGTTTAAAACTATTCTTATAGTTTCACATTTCTTTCCCTAGAATTGAGAGCATTTCTGCTTATAATAGCATGGGACAGTTTTCTATGCACTTATTCTGTATCTTGGTTTCCTCTTCTAAACCACAGATTCACAGGTTTGGTTTTGTAATCATGCTCCAGAGGCCTTGACTGCTTTTGTTTAACTTATTGCTAATTGAATGTGATAATTCCTCAACTTTGCCTTCAATGTATTCTTTTGAGTGGTCTAGTCGACTTGGGATACTTCCTCTTGCATCATTGCATCCATTGAATCATTCCAATATATCATTGTATCATTCCATTGCATCATTCTATTGCATCATTCTATCATTCCATCGCATCATTGTATCATTCCATTGCATCATTCCATTATATCATTGTATCATTCCATCGCATTGTTTATTTGACTTGCCCAGCTTTTCATTTCCAAGTTTTCTGGATTTTCAAATCTCTGTATCTTAAATTTCTTGTACAAATCGTTGAATTTCTTATCCAAGTTTTGAGTTGGTTTATTTACTTTAGTCATCTGTTTATTTGAATCCCCTTTGAGATCACTGCTTACTTTAAAAACCAAATTTCTGAATTCTTCATCTCACATTTCAGCCATTTCAAACATTTTAAGTTCAGTTTAAAAGAGTTATAAATTTTTGTGGTAGTCATGTTGCCTAACTTTTCATGTTTGTAACATGTCTACATTGCAAATATGCCTGTGCAGGGATGGATATCTTCTCTAGAAGTGTATGAAGGTCTTCTTGGTAAGCAGCCTTCTCTTGAGGACACAGTCACCATAACTACTCAGTCATGATAACAAACTGCCACCAGAGCAATAACATTGGGATAAACCAGATACAGAATATGACAAACTAAAAGCAACTAACACACAGTTACTAACTGGAAAAAAGGTGCCAAAAGTCCAGAACAAACTTTTAATGAAGGTAAAAATAATAAGAAAAAGTAACGGAAGAATGTGAGAAAGGGAAAAAGAAAGATGAAGCATAAAGAAATAAAATAAAAAGAAGGTAATAGAAGAATGAAAAGAATGTGAGAGAGGAAGAGAGCAAGGGGAAAATCTAATTATAAAATAAAGGGAAGGTGAGCCAAAGCTATATAAAGACAAGAGAAATAAAAAACATGAAAGATTTCAAAAACTAAAATAAAGGAATACTAAGAAATGCAGAAAAGTAACAGACAAATAAGAAGGGAAGGAGGAGAAAGAGGGGGAAGAGGAAAACGGGAGGAGAAGGAAGAAGAAGGTGATGCTGCTGCTGCTGCTGATGTTGATGATAATGATGATGATGATGATGATGGCTGAGGAAGCTCTTCTTTGGATCCTCTGATATTGGATATTGGGATCCACCAGATCTAGAAGGATAACTGGGAAATAGATAGTATCTATTGCGTATTTCCTAACAACCCCTCCAAAAGTCAGAGTGTAAAACACTGTATTCTAAGTGCTGAAATACAATGATTGCTAATCCAACTATGACATGAAGTAAATCTATGTGTGATAAATAAAAAGAAAGAAGAATTTTTCATGACAAATCCAAGCCAAGGAAATTTATGACACTAGGTAAGCACTATAGAGAGTACTTAAACAGATCCTTCAGACTGAAGAGAAATATAAACCTACCAAGGAGTAAACCATGCTACCAAGTAGTTAAGAAACATTACAAAATCAACAAAATGTCAGGAGTAGTTAAGAAACACTACAAAATCAACAAAATGACAGTAATCATCACATATTGTTCAATAATGATTTTGAACATTATCAGACTAAATTCTCCAATTAAAAGATAAAGACTAGCAGATTCTATTTTTCAGAAAGACAGATAAACAACAAAATGCTCCATCTATTAGCTGCTTCTAAGAAATACACCAAACATTTAAGACAAATAGAACCTTAGGGTGAAGAAAAATGGAAAAAAGTACTATAAGCCAAGGGAACTAGAAAGCAAGTGGGAAAAACTGTCTTAATAGCTGACAACATGGACTTGAAAGCAAAATCATTCAAAAGAGATAACACAGGTTAATTCAAACACAACAGTAGTAAGTGACTTCAACAACCCACTTTAACCAATAAGCAGTATATCCCAACAAAAAATAAACAGATAAAAATCCGAATTAAATGGCATCGTACATCACATGTGTCTAACAGATATCTACACAACACTACATCCAAACACTACAGAATATAAATTTTCCTCAGTGGCCATTGAGCTTTCTCTAAAATACATCATATATTACGACACAAAACAAGTCTTAACAAAGATGGAACAATTGAAATAATTTCTTGTGTTCAATCTGACCACAAGGAATAAAGCTAGAGAAACTGTATGACATGCACAAACTCATGAAGACTCAACAGTACATATTGAATGATGAATGGGCTACTAAAGAAATTAAGAAGATTAAAAAATTCCCAGAATTGAATAAAAATGAAACACAATGCATCAAAAACTACAGAATACAATGAAAGCATTACTAGAGGAAACATTCATAGCTCTAAATGCCTATATTAAAATATCAAAGAGATTTCAAAATAAATACCTTAAAATATACTTAGACTCTTGGAAAAGCAAGAACAAGACAAAACCTCAAATCAGTAAGAGGGAAGAAATCAATGAAATGGAGATGAAAAAAACACAAAGAATAAGCAAAGCCAAGAACTGGTTCTTTGAAAAGAAAAACAACGCTGACAAACCTTTAGCTAAACCAGATAAAAAGACCAAATTAGTAAGATAATAAAATGAAAATGAAAACATTACAATACATGCCAATAGGATTCAGAGAATCACTGGAGCATATCATTTTGTAAGTATTTAATTTATACAGCTAGTATTTTTTTGCCTGCACATACATATGTGCCTCATATTCATGTCTGGTGCCTGTGGGGGCCAGAAGAGGGCATCAGATCCCCTGAAATTGGAGCTGTAGGTGGTTGTGAGGTGCCCTGTGGGTGCTGGGAGCTAACCCCAGAAGCTCTTCAGGCACTGCAAGTCCTCTTAACTACTGAGCCATCTCTCCAGTGCCAAGATTAGGAAATTATCTTTAAAACTTACACTCCACGAGATTGGTAAATCTGAAAGAAATGAATGACTCTCTAGAATTTGCAACCTACCAAAATTAAACCAAACTGGACAGCTTAGTAGATATGAAACAAGCAGTGATATTGAAGCATTAATTAAAAAAAATGTCTTAGATAAGGAAGTCCAAGTCCTGACAGATTCACTGAAGAATTCTACCAGACCTTGAAAGAACTAACATCAACATTTCCCAAACTATGTAATAAGATAAGAAGGGAAGGACGTTGCAAAACTCCTTCTATGAAGCTAATATCACCCTGATACTCATGCCAGATAAAGACACACATAAAAAGGAAATTATAAGCCAATCTTCCTGATGAACATAAATACAAAAATTTTTGGTTGGTTGGTTGGTTGGTTGGTTGGTTGGTTGGTTGGTTGGTTGGTTTTTTTTAAGACAGGGTTTCTCTGTGTAGTTTTGGTGCCTGTCCTGGATCTCGCTGTAGACCAGGCTGGCCTCAAACTCACAGGGATCTCCCTGGCTCTGCCTTCCAAGTGCTGGGATTAAAGGTGTGTGCCACCACTGCCTGGCAAATACAAAAATTCTTAACAACATACTTACAAACAGAAGTAAAAAAAATGCATCAAAGAGATTATTCAGCATGATCAAGTCAGCCTCATTCTACAAACACAGGGATGTTTCAAATATGCTAACAAATAAATGTAATTAATACTTTGCATAAATAGACTCAAGGAAAGAGAAATCACATCATTGTCTCAGTAGATGTACAAAAAGGCTTTCAACAAATACAGCATTCCTTAATGATAAAAGCCTGAAGAAGGGAGAAACTGGAGAGAACATAGCGCAGCATAAAGATTATGTATGACAGGCTTACAGTCAATGTTGTATTAACTGGGGAATATGAAAACATTTCCACTAAAACCAGACCAAGGCAAAGGTGTCCACTCTTAGAGCCACTGGACAAGGGAAGGAATAAAAGAGGTGCTAATACGAAACAAAAGTCAAAGTGTCTTTATTTGCAGATGATAGGATTCTTCACCCCAGAGACCCTAAAGACTCCACTAGAAAACTTAGATCTGATAAAAATCATATATACTAACAACAAATGTGCTGAGAAAGAAATTAGAAAAATAAGTTGCATTTGCAATTGCCTCAAAAAATTTGTAGGAATAAGCCTACCCAAGGAAGCGAAATGCTTCTGCAATGAAAACGCTGAAGAACTGAGGAAGCCACTACAAGATGGGAAGCTTGTGTGCCCATGGATGGGAAGAATTAATATTGTAAAAGTGGCTCCACTGCTAAGAGCAATACACACATTCCACATCAACTCCCATCATGTGGCCCAACTGTTGAACTTCTACCACGTGCCCCAGATGGCCAAGTCCTATCATGTGACCCTGCTGTACAACTCCTGGGCCTTTACTCAGAAGACTCTAAGTCAACACATCACAACGGTACTTGTATAGCAATGTTTCTTGGAGCACTGTTCACCATGCCTAAGCCATGGAACCAACCTGGGTGTCAGTCAACAGAGGGATGAATAAAGAATGGAATATTTTTTTCTGCCACAAAGAAGAATGAAGTTATGTCATTTGTAGAAAAATGGATAAATTAGAGATAATCATATCAAGCAAATTAAGTCAGTCTCAGAAAAACAAATATCACCTTTACTCTAATTTATGGGTTCCAGACTTTATGGATACATAAATCCAAATTTGCACAGATGACATGAAAGTAGAATTTAAACTGTTTAGGGAAACAAAGGGGACTCATAGAAGGAGTAGGAGAGGGAGAGTAATGGGACATGTGGAGAATATACTCAAAGTACATTAGATGCTTGAATGAGAATGGCCATACGTAACCACATACAACAACAAAAAAAAAAAAAGAAAAGAAAAGAGAAAAATAGGATTGCCAGAAAATTTCAAGTTTAGCTGGTAAGCAGGAGTATTGATCCAGAGGTAAAGTTCTAGTATTTATTGGAATCTAGTTCATTCTAGTGGCATTAGGAATATATCATTCTGTTACCTTCTTCTGTTATTGGTCTTCTCCTCCTTCTCTCTTTCCCCTCCCCCTTTCCTCTACTTCTTCCTTCTCTTTATTCTGTTTCTTTGGAGAATCTTGATATAGGAATAAAGATATTGGCCCACAAAAGTATGCCCAAAAGGCAGAGCCTGAAATAAAAGCTGTTTTACAGCCCAAGTGTGTGGTCCTGGTCTCAGGTTCACCTCTCTGGTAATGTTCCCCTCAGGAAAACAATAGGCCATGGAGAGTTATAAAACCCTCACCAAATATTCTGATTTTTGTGTTGTCCATTGATATGTGAACTTTAACTTGGTCCACTGAGAATACTTCCTGGTGGTCCATGTCAAACCTTCACAACTGATGAGAAATCACAGGTGAGTTCCCACCCCCACCATACACTGCTCCAAGCATTTACCCATGTAAGTTCATTCACTTCCATAACACTCCTCTAATGTGGAGATCAGCCAACCCCCCATTGTGATGGTTATTTTTAACTGTCAACTGAGACAATGTAGAATCATCTGTGAAGTGAGTGTAGTATGGGATTGTCTAGGTTAAGTTGTCCTGGGGCTGTGTCTGTGGGAGATTGTCTTGATTACATTAATTGGTGTGGGAAGATTCAGCCCCCTATGGGTGGCGCCATTCCCTGGCTTTGGGTCTTGTACTGTGTAAGAGTATATAAGTGAGTTGAGTGGTAAGCATGTGTGCACTCACTTCTTTCTGCTCTTGATTGTGGATGTCATGTGACTAGGTGTTTTAGTTCTTGTCACCTTGACGTCCCCGGCATTGTGAGCCAAAATAAACCCTTTCTCCACCAAGTTGCTTTTTGTCGGGGCATCTTACCACAGCAACAGAAGTTAAACTAGGACACAAATTTGTAGCAGAAGATGGACCCAGAGAGGGCCCGTAATTTGCTATGGTCACACAGCCAGCAAGCATCAGTACCATTATTAGAGCAAGGACCCATCTGTCTGCAGAGTGACACACTGTAAGACATTCTGCCTCTCAGGCCATGAGGGTACATTTGTATTTGCAGTGGTTTCACTTTATTTAGAGATATATTATTTATTTTGAGCCCTAGCATATGGCTGTTTTCAGAGTCAAACAGTCACCAGGACTCATTAGACCAATTTTTGGAAGTTAAATACAGTTGATCATTCCTGCAACTGTCATTGTAAGTGTCCATAAATGTCAGTGGGCCTAAAGGAAGGATGCTTCATTTCCAGGGCTTCTGTTTCAACACTGATCCCCACCAGCAGCACCACCACACACACACACACACTCATCCACAGAACATCAGCCAGGGCTCCTGGGGAAGAATGGAAATCTCCAGCTCATGAGGGAGAGAGGCTGTAGTGAGAATCCTAATTGGAATTCACGCTATCAGAGGCAATGAGCCAGGTCTCAGGAGTTCACTCCATTATTGTTAAGCTACTTATGGAAATATTAACATCTCTCAGTCTTTAGACTCACATTTATTGCTTGGCTTGTATGTGGGAGCTTTGCCATTTAGGCTTTAGAAGGCAAAGGGACAGAATACCAGTCCCTGCCATTACTGAGAACGCTATCATGCTACTGAAGGGAGCTGCTCCAAACAGCTTGCTGGTAACAAACAGCCTTTGCCACCATCCGTATCCCAGCAGATGCTTCACTATTGCCCCTGTTTTGGTGTGGTCCAGTTGTGAAGTATGGCCTGACTGCCTTGGATTGGTAAATCCTAATGCCAATGAAATCAGAGCAAGGTAACTTATACTTACCTGGCCTTTGTAGCATGGAGTATCACACCTTGGCTCTGGGATGAATGTCAAGAGAGGTGGTACTCACTGGTGTCCACCGCTTTACTATTTTTGTGTGGTCTGATTTCTTCTTAACAGCAGTGAATATATTATCTCCATATAATGCTACTAAAGAGCTGCAAACATGCTTGTCCTTCCTCACTATCTTCAGCATAGTCTTTCCTAAAGGGCACAACCCTAATTTCTCTCCTAACAGCTTTAGCATCTGGTGATATTCCATTTCCTTTAGGTCAGCCCCAATCTTTTTTCAATTTTATGAAGCTCAAATGTTGAATTACATAGTTAACTAGTGATAAGATACTCCACATAACTCAGCAAAGGAAAGGAGTTGGTAAAAAACAGGTTGGTTAGTGGTTTGTGGGCGGGAACATACACCCAGCAGAAACAAGTGAAATACATGTATAGTTACTATAATACCAGTTTTTAATAATTTGGCAGAAGCCATATTTGATGTTATAAATTACTTCCCTCTATTGTCTACTTCATTGACTTCAATCAAAAATCTCTGCTCAGATTCTTTATCTGTAAATGTGATAGAAATCTATGCAAGCACAGTATGAGTTCTGGTGGTCCTATATGACCGTGGGGGTTTGAATGAAGAATAAAGAATGTCCCCCTATATGAAACCAGTCTCCAGTTGTTGGCACTGTTTGGGGAAGTTATGGAACCTTTAGTACATATAGGCTTTCTTTAGGAAGCACATAATTGGGCGTGTGTAACCGTAAGTTTCTCGGTCCCACCTGGCCCTGAGGTCCCATGCCATTTATAAAATAATCACTCAGAGGCTTATATTAATTACAAACTGTATGGCCTATGGCTTCAGCTTCTTTCTAGCTAGCTCTTTCATCTTAAATTAACCCATTCCTATTAATCTATACATTGCTACATGGCTGTGGTGTTACCGGTGTGCTGGCATCTTGTTGCTCCTTTGGTGGTGGCTGGCTTCTCTCTTGACTCCGCCCTTCTTCTCTCTGTATCTCTGTTCGGATTTCCCATCTGGCTGTAAACTTTCTTGCCATAGGCCAAAACAGTTTTATTTATTATCCAGTGGGAGCCACACATATTCACAGCATACAGAAAGACATCCCACAGTAGGCATGGGCTTTGAGAGTTGGTAGCCTTCCCCACTTCCAATTTGCTCTCTGCTTCTTCTATGTGCTATTGAGATGTGGTTTCTCAGCTTCTGCTTCTTCCACCATGCCATTTCTACCACGGACATTTAGCATTCTGGAAACTGAAGCCCAAATAAAAACTTCCTTAAGTTGCTTTTTGGTCATGGTATTTTATCACAGTGACAAAAAAGTAATTAGTGCAATGATCTAGTAGCAAATGGCTTTTAAGAGTATAAGAAGGGAGTGGGAAGGTGGATCAGTTGGTAACTTGCTTGCCACACAAGCATGAGGACTTGAGTGTGGGTCCCCAGCACCCATGTAAAAACCTAGGTATGATATCACTCATTTGTAACTCCAGTGCTGGGAAAGGGGTATGGGAAGAATGGAGACAGGTGACCTCTGCAGTACACTGGCCACCCAGTGTAGCCAGTAAGTATGCTCTGAGTTCAGGAAAAGCCCATCTCAAAAAGCTAAGCTGGAGAGGAAGTGAGAAAGCTGGTGTTGACTTCTGACCTGCACACCCACATACGCAGTGCATCTATACTGGCACATACCTGTGCACACATCCACATGAACACATATATCTAACACACACAAAAAAATTAGAGACTTAATGAAAGGTGCTATCCCACTGTTTGTATTCTAACTCTGTTGGTCACTCATTCAAAACATAGACTTCCTCCCTTGGGAGAGCATTGTATCCTTAGCATATTGTCTATTACCCAGTGCTTTAAGTCTTCTGCTGCCATCTTACTATTCTTTAATACTGACTGCTTCTAATACATGGGAAATGTAATGTGGTGGTTTGAATGAGTAAGGCCCCTATAGGCTCATATATTTGAATGCTCAGGAAGTTGCTGGAATTGGTTGGGAAGGATTAGGAGGTGTGGTTGTTTGAGGAGGTGCTTCACTCAGGGCTTTGGGGATTGGCTCTAAGATTTCAGAAGCCTAGTCCATTTCCAGTTACCTCTGTCAGTCTCCTACTTGAGGATAAGGATGTAAGCTCTCAGTTACTACTTTAGCACCATGCCTGCCTGTCTGCTGCTATGCTTACCACCATGATAGCCATGGACTCTAATCCTCTGAAACTATAAACCACCCAATAAGCCCTTTCTTCTATATGTTGCTTTAGCCAACAACTGAAAAATAACTAAGCACATGAGAAGACCCAAGAACTCTATGAGCAAACCATCATCTCTCACCCCTTGGTGCAAAATGCAATTTCTTGGTGAGAGTTAATGTGTGTAGAACATCCTAACAGATGATGAAAGATAGTTCAGATCAACGGTGTCTTCTGTAGAAGTACAGAAATACTTATACAAATACATATCTTGAACCTGTCTACTCCAGCAAGGAGGAAACATAGTCTCGTCGATGATGAGAGGCATCCAGTGTTAACCAGCTGCAAGGTGAGGGGCGGTTCTTTCTTGGAATGCATCCTAGGAAAGAGGCTGAGTGGCATCCACTGTTTAACTGTGATGGTTAGCATTAATTGTAGACATGACAGAATCAAGGATCACCTGGGAGGTGGGCCTGGATATGCCTGTGGGGAAATATTTTGATTGTGGAAAGACCCATCTTAATTGTGGGTCAGGACCATTCTTGGGTAAGAGAAAGCCAACTGAGCAGCATGCATGCATCCATTGCTGTCTTCTGACTGTGGACAAGATGTGTCCGGGTGCTTCAAGGTCCTGTCACTTTAATTTCCCTGCCATGATCAACTGCACCCAGGCCTATAAGCTAAGCTAAACACCTCCCTGAAATTGCTTTTGTCAGTGTGTACTATCACAGCAACAGTCATGAAACTAAGACAGGATCTCTGAACGAGACTTTTGGTGAGTAAGACATGAGCCAAACTTCACCATCCTCTGGACCCTTTCCCCTACAAACCTTCCTCATGAACTTTCCTGTTCTAATGCAACCGTTTTGAGCTAAACGTTTGGTTTAGCAATATGGCTAAATGTTCAATCATTGCTTTCAAATTGGTGCAATTCATCCATCCACTTTTCCTTCCAGATGAAGTGGAAAATCATATGTAACACTCAAAATTCTGCTTCTCAGATAATTTTTCTTGTCCACTATGCCTCAGGGCTACCTCTGATTGAGGGCATATGTTCCAGTGGTTCCTCTCTGATTGGAATTCACACAGCATGCAGAACTATCTGCAGATTAAAGTTGAATTATATTCTTGTTCAGTCATCTGATCCTAGGGACTGTCACATTAAGACATAAATATAAGCTAAAAGAAAGCCAGTACCATGACAGATGATGCTGTGTGAGTTGACATAAGCTGTGAATGCAAATTACTCATATGCTCAGGACTTGCTTAGACCCAGCTTACATATTTCACTGCTACCAATGATGGGATTCTCTGGGTCATGCATGGCCAATGGGTTGGTACATGAGATTAAAGAGGTTCTTATATACAACCCTCACTTGAAGTCTGACTCAGAGGTACTCACAGAGGGTCAACAGCTAATTCTCAAAGAAGTAGATGTAGATTTAGTTCACACTCCTGGGTCTTGTGCTATATTCCTCTAGTGGGTCTTGGTACATAGTTCATATAGCAGCCTATTCCATCACAGGCATTTTAAAGTACTGGGTTCTGTAACTCAAGTGGAGAATCTGCTTGCACTGCGGCTTAAACCAACTGAAAGAACATTTTTTTAAAGCTCCATGCAAAACCAGCTGCCTTAAGGCTTACTCAGTAGATGACTTTGATCCATACAAGAAAATTTGGAATATTTTCTCTATAACATAAACATACTCATTAAATGTGAACCTCTTTACTAATGATGGAGTATAAGTTACAGGACTTGTCTTTTCTTTCAAAAATTGAAAATTATATTTATTCATTTATTTATGCAAGTGTGTGTGTGTACACATGCTTGTGTTCACTTGGGTATACTGTGGTCCACATGTAAAGGTGGAGGACAACTTAAAGGAATTAGTTCTTTATTCCTACCATTTGAGTCCCAGAGATCAAACTCAGTCCATCTGTCTTGGCAACAAGCATCTTTATCCACTGAGACATCTCAGTGGCCCACTGTCTCTAATTCCAAAGAATAAATTCCCTATACTCTACAAGCTTATTAAATAAACTACCAGACTGTGAAGTTTTTACTTTAGCATATATCCTATTTTTCAACATACATATTTCAAGATGCCTTAGTTAGGGTTATTATTGCTGTGATGAAACACTATAACCAAAGCAATTTGGAGAGGAAAGGGTTTATTTGGCTTATATTTCTATATTACCTGTTCATCACTGAAGCAAGTCAAGGCAGGAGCTCAAACAGGGCAGGAGCCTGGAGGCAGGAGCTGATGTAGAGGTCATAGAGGGGTGCTGCTTACTGGTTTACTTCTCACGGCTTTCTCAGCCTGCTTTCTTATAGAACCCAGGACCACCAGTCCAGGGATGGAACAACCCACAATAGGCTGTCACTCATCCATCACTAATTAACAAAATGCCCCACAAACAGATATTATGGAGGCATTATCTCAATTGAGGTTCCCTCCTTCCATGTAACTCTAGCTTGTGTAGGGTTGGATAAAGCTAGCTAGCTCACAAGGTATCTAGGTACCTTCTGTTTCTGGTTCCCAAGTCTGACCAATGTGAATTTATCAATGTAGCAGATTAGTGGAGAGATGATCAGTAGGTCATATGTGGCAGAGCACAGAACTGGTAGTCTTCAGTAATGGCATTAAAGCATATTATTGTTCTTGCCAGGTAAAATAAAAATGGTTTTGGTGTTCTCTGTTTATTGTAGGGGAACGTGTGTGTGTGTGTGTGTGTGTGTGTGTGTGTGTGTGTGTGTGTTGTATATGTGATGTATGCACATGAGTGTGCCCATGTGTGTACATGAAGAGGTCAGAGAAGGAAATTTGATGTCTTCCTCTATCATTCTCTACTTTATGACTATTTAAAATTGGTGAGCTAGCCGGGCAGTGGTGGCACACGCCTTTAATCCCAGCACTCGGGAGGCAGAGGCAGGCGGATCTCTCTGAGTTCGAGGCCAGCCTGGGCTACCAAGTGAGCTCCAGGAAAGGCGCAAAGCTACATAGAGAAACCCTACCTTGAAAAACCAAAAAAAAAAAAAAAAAAAAAAAAAAAAAAAAAAAAAAAAAAAAAAAAAAAAGGTGAGCTAGCCAGCAAGCTCTCAGAACTCACTGGTCTGTACCCCCAGTGCTGGGGTTACTAGTGTGTGCAACTACGCCCAACTCTATACGAATGCTGGGGACTTCAACTAGGCTCTCATGCTTTCAGAGCAAGCAAGCATTCTTACTTACTGAGCCATCTCTCTAACCCCACCCCCCTCCGCCAAATGGGTTTTCTTTTTTACATCAATAGATGTAAATGCAAAATTCTAGGAGTTTATTGATTTCCTCCAGTAAATTTTCTGTAGCACCTATAGAGTCACTGTGTGAATTTACAATGGTATATAGTTGTTCTCTGTGAGTCTGAGGGAGTATAGAGATCCTCACCCATGAATCTAGACTTTGATGACAGCCTTAACCTTTGATATACTCCCTGGGTGGTATACTGTCTTAATTATTTTAGGAGGGAAGGGGCAGCACCATATGTTTATACTTCTATTTTACTATTGGATAACCCTCATTCCACTTACAGATAACTTAAGGTGCTCTTTAAAAGAAAAGTATTCGTTCTTTGAGAATTCCATACACGCTCTGGTCATATTTGCCCTCACTCTTCAACTTAGGGAGTCTTGAGTGTGACTAATCTAGACATTAGTTCAGGAATTAACAGGCAGCTGCAGATGATCCCAAACACATACTGAAAGTCAGTGAGATACCCAGATGTAGATCATGGAAAGCTGGGACTTGCAATTGAGTGTAGGATGGCCTTTTCTTGCAAAGAGCTCAGACATATGATGAAATATTACATAATAGTTTTGTTGTTGCCTAAGATTTGTCTTCCTAAAATAAATCTCAGTGGTTTTTCGCCTTTGACATACCCTGTGATTATGAATGACATTATCTCCTGATATCTGGACGTTTGTTTCTGTTCAGGCATAGATTTACAGGAATGTGCTCATCTAAGCAGAAAGAACTTCAGTGCTTCTATTTCATTAAAAAAAATACAGTGACGTATAAAAGGAGGGGAGACTTCATGTGTGCATGCCTTTGTTGGTGTGGCATCTTTCTTTGGAGGTACTGTATCCTATCTTGTCTTGTGTCTCTGAACTGACCATGGGAATGGATTGTGACTTGAGCCACCAGTCTGAGAGCTTCTAGCCAGCGGGTGCAGAGAGTTGTTGGTTGACTTATTTCATGTGCATATTTTGTTTGATGATTGCGTGAATCAAGTCTTACCTTAGAGAGATCTAGAACTGTTTTAGTTCTGAGGACCTCATGGTCTCATTCCTCTGTAATGATCTTAAGGTATAATTTATCAAAATGACACACTGATTGCAGCTTTTGAATTTCTTAGGAGCTGGGAATCATCCTATTTGCTCATTTAGTTGAATGAATAGGTAACCAGTTACGTGAAACCAAGCTGGTCTACAA
Source organism: Peromyscus maniculatus bairdii (assembly GCF_049852395.1). Taxonomy (NCBI): domain Eukaryota; kingdom Metazoa; phylum Chordata; class Mammalia; order Rodentia; family Cricetidae; genus Peromyscus; species Peromyscus maniculatus. Next base: position 116,029,977 of record NC_134856.1, on the reverse strand, counting down.
GAAATTGAATGAAGGGGCCAGAAATTCTTAGATGTGATACAAAGCAAATAGTACAAGGGAAACTCTTAAATCAATTAAATTTAGTGAGGTTTATTTTAACAAAAGCAACCAAATGTGATTTAAGGTTCAGGTAGCTCCCCAAACAAGAACTGAGACCCCTAGTTAAAAATTAGATTTGACAGCATTTCTAGCCACTGGCCTGTGGGCTGTACCATGAATGGCAAGTATTAAAAATAATTAGACATGGTAGGAGGTCTGAGTGGTGGGCTGTTTCCCTTCCCCACCTAACTTTGCTACTATACTTTCACTAGGGCAGCATCCCTTTTTTATGGGGGGTCTTATTTGTTTTTTTATTTTAAAATTAATTAAATGTAAATGGTCCATTTTACTATTATTCCAGCTCTCCAGTGATTTTACTATTATCCATCAGACTTGAAATTACTGTCAAATTCTTGTGCCTAAGTTTTCAGTAATGTTCTAGGATTGTCTGTACTGACAGTAGCCACAGAATTGCCTTGCCAGAAATCCCCAAATTTCGTCTTCTGTCTCTAAACACAACTCCATGTGAGAATCAGGAAACCATTTTTTCCTGAGAACAATATGACTCATCTATCCTTGTAGACATTTTGTCCTCACCTTAGAAGCTATTCTTGAAATTTCTACATTCCATCAAATTCCATTCAGACTATAATTTTTAAAATAATTTTATTTTTATTGAAAAAAGTTATTTACATATAATATATTCTGATACTGTTTCTCCTCCTTCATCTCCTCCCAGATCCTCCCCACCTCCCCATCCTTCCAACTCCACCCTTTTTTTCTCTCCAAAAAAAACAAGCTGGTTGTCATGCACAGGCCAGTAGGATTTTCAGAAAAAGGTGGAGGCAGAAGAATTATGAGTTCAAGGTCAGTTTTGCTACACATTTGTGGGCTGGAGAGATGGCTTAGTGGTTGAGGGCACTGACTGCTGTTCCAGAGGGCCCAGATTCAGTTCCCAGCACCCACATGGCAGCTCACAACTAACTGTAATTCACACATATGGTATACGGACATATATACAGGCAAAATACCAATACATAATATATATGTATATATATAATAAATAAATAAAATTTAAAGAATATTTTTAAAAACAGGCAAATAAAAAGGCAGACAAACAAGGATATAACAAAACAACCAGCAAGAAAAAAAAAACTAAGAAGAGTATGAGAAATGCATTTACACAGAGACATATATACACACAGACACACACACTCCCATACAAAATATCTATAAAAACTCAGAAAACCAAAATAGACAAACAAAAGACCAGTTAAGGGAAAACAACAACAACAACAATACCAGTACCGAAATAAAACAATATGAGACAATCTCCAAAACTATCTTTGGGTTCATTTGTGTTGTCCATCTACTGCTGGGCATGGGCGTGCTCAGAAGCATAGTTTGTATACCCAATGAAACTCCCTTGGAAAAACCATTTTTTTTCCTTTGCAAGCAATTGTTAATTGGAGAGAGCTTCTTGGTTGGAGACGGGAGCCTGTGTTGACTTCCCCATCTCAGGGCTGAGACCCTGTGCGTTGGACCTGTGCAGGCCGTATGCATGCTGCTGCAGTCACGTATGCAGTGAGTGCATATGTGCATCAGTCCTGTGGTGTCTGGAAGATACTTGTAAGATGCTGTTTCCTTGATAGCGTTTCTGTCTCTGTCTGTCTGTCTGTCTGTCTCTCTGTCTGTCTCTTCCTGCCTGCCTACCTGTCTGTGGATTGGTATATAAGCTCTTAGCCTCATGTCGGCATGTCACCATGCTTCGTGCCATGGTTATAATGGACTAAATCTCTGAAACTGTAATTAAATGCCTTCTTCTACAAGAATTGCTTTTGTCATGGTGTCTCTTCACAGAAATAGAAGAGTAACTAAGAAAAACTCCTAGGTTTCATTACCAGCACAGCCAAAAAAAAAATTATTTGAGGAGAAAAAAACACAAATCTAATTTAAAGCAGATACTTTTTTTAAAAGAAAAAAAATCTGATCCAAATATTCATAATACATTTTCAATAAAAAGAGGCTTAAGTCCAAAGAATGTTATTTCCCGTTGTTAAGAGAGTGGTAATTTGAAACTCCTTGAAGCTCTAAAATTTTATGCATTGAAGAAACAGCTCCTATAAAGCTACCCTATAGAGTTGACTTGCTCCAGTGTTGGCTTTGCAAAGTAGCAATCCACATCTTTGGATCTTCTAACCTAGGAAGTAGGCTGCAAGTTTCACCAAGCTGCGGTTGCTTCCTGGAAGTACACCTCTCCCTGTGCACCAATGTCTGCCTGGCACTCCATTTCAGCTCCCTGCTATGGGACAAGCCATTGGTACCCATGGCCCGAGGAACCAACAAAGACCTTCAGATGGGCTCTGCAAGGACTCCCTTTGTGGAGCAAGCAGATCTCTTTAGATAACACGAGGATACAAGAGAGGCAGGAGAAGTGCCTTTCAAGCAGACTCATTAAGTGTGCACTTGCATGATCCTACATGCCCCCAAGTTTCAATAAACGCCAAAGACACTCAATTCCAAAGAGCCACCTTACTTACTGCTGGTCCCCTTCACATTGTTGTCATCCCTGTCACATTAATGTTGTGTCTTTCCAACTGGTGAAATTCTTTGCAAACCCTACTTGGAGCTCCTTTAAAAGTCCTGGGGATGATGTTCCCACCAATTTCATCCTTGACAGGAATGTTTGATGCTTGCTCTGTCCACCACAGAGGCCTCCAGATGACCTTAGGTGGTGAGCATATGTGCATGCCCTGGAACACTGGTTTATAAGCATCTGAGGACAGGGACTAAAGTAACTCAAGTGGGTCTAGTCAAAGTTTATCTTCTTGACAAATCTATGTAATCAGCGTGTGCCTACATTTTATCAGTTCACTGTGTGCCTTTCTTTTTCTTTTCTTTTCCATTTATTTATTTATTTATTTATTTATTTATTTATTTATTTATTTTGGTTTTTTTAAGACAGGGTTTCTCCGTGTAGTTTTGGTTCCTGTCCTGGATCTCGCTCTGTAGACCAGGCTAGCCTTGAACTCATAGAGATCTGCCTGGCTCTGCCTCCTGAGTGCTGGGATTAAAGGTGTGTGCCACCGCCACCCTGCTCCACTGTGTGCCTTTCATTATGACACATCCCCTTGCTTGGCACTCTGCTCTTCTATGTAATCTAGTAGGGGTGATGGATTGGACCTATTTATTGTTTATATTTCACCATAGCTACAGGCTACTGAGCAGCTCTGAGAAATTATAAGCAAAATGGTGTGAATACAAGATTTCGAGAAAACGGTGTTTAAGAACTCATAGAAATTAATAACCGCTGAACTAAAGAATCTCAGAAAGTCTGTTTATGGAATAAGAATGTTTGTGATGTACTCTAGCTGGTAATAGTCATGCACTCATCCCATCAGTTTTAAGATTTAGGTGATTCAGTAGTCACTGTTCTTGTAATGGTGTTTGTAGACACAGCAACACCTCAAAGCTCCATCCTTGACTTGCTGGCAGGCCTACGGCCTCTTCACTACATGACACCCAAACTGGGAGGTGGGTTGAGGCAAGGATGAGAGATAGGTTTCTGCAAGGGTAGAAACCAGTGAGGGGAGCTGCAACATTAGCAGCTCCAGTGACAGCCGGATGGGAGGGAGAGTGGAAATGACCAGTCCAAACAATGGTCAGGATTAGAGGATGTCAGTAATCCATGACTCTGTGGTCTCCTGTGGTTACTGGAAATTTAACATTGCGTAACACTTCAATCATTTATTTATTCTATCTAAAAGAACAGGGTCAAATTAATAAAGACAGTGAGCACTAGGAATTGTGCTAAGACCCCCTTACCTGGGCTGGGGAAGAATTTGATTGTCAGAAAGTGGGAGGCTTTCATCTTTCTAGACCCTGGTTCATGAATAGATATTATAGGTAATCGGAGGAAGAGTGTGTGCTGTCCACCCCACACACAGCACTGTTCCGGTGGGAGGGCATGCTGAGGTCTCTGTACAGTTTCACTGTGTGTGGAGGGAGTGGGTAAGTTAGGTGTGTGAGGTTTGAAGGACTTTCTGGGGACTGTCCCATGCTACCCTCCTGTTTCCCACCCTGAGATGAGAGCTCTTGAGCTGCATTGATGTGGGTGAGGTGGTGGTTATTAGAAGAGACTCCTTTCCCATCCCATTGTCTTCCTGTGGGACATACACATCCTAACCCTGCAGCTTTCCTGGTGACATTTGTCTTCTCTATCTGGCACCACCTGCCTTCACCCTTTCCTATTTGTGTGCCTGGATTAGGACAGAAAGTGGACATGCCAAGAATAGAGTGCTACTGTTTCCAATGCTGTTTTTCCCTGGAAAGGAGAAGTGCTTCGACAGAACATTCTCCTGTTTGTCTCACTTTTGATGACAATTGAATAACAAAATTCTGCTCCTTCTCCCTTGATGCAGTGAGAGAAAAAGCACCCTGGGAGCTTTTCCAGAAAGTATTGGTGGCCGGAAGAGGGACAACCAAGGTTAGTGCTGGAAATGGAGGAGGGTTACCGGACAACAGTATTTCCTGGTAACTTTCTGCCAAAATGCAAATTATCGACACCCTGGCTCTTGAATGAAGCACTTCTGCCATCCATACCATGGTGCTACAGGGTTATTTAGGACTTTTGGGGCTTTTTATGCTGTTAGCCTTTGCACACCTAGGGAAAAATTAGAGAAGCTGAGGAATATACACACACATATACAGTTATTCCTTACTCTAGCGCCCTTTCAGCAGAATCATATCTGGAGAAGTTGAATAACTGGCCCAAAGTCACAGCCAATGCAGAGATGCCGGGCATATTTTGAATGTATTTTCCCTATCCCATGTGTTATCCACATGTTATCCATGTGCCCCTGCTTGGGCTCTCTTTGCTTTTATCTCCCCACCCTAAGAACCCAAGGGCAAGAATGTTTCTAGTAAGAGGAGAAGAGTTCTGTTTTCTTATGTGTTACTGGCTCTCCAGAATTAGAGAGTTCCTGTGAGTGTCATGGATCAGAGGCAAGCCAGAGAGGTGCCTGCCTGAGACCCACTTCCAGACAGGAGTCACGGTGAGTAGCGGGGCTGCCAGTCTCGGTGTGGCCAGTGGGCAGGGGCGGGGGATGCTTGTCCCATGGACAGTGAAGGCAGAGGCAAGGCCAAACCTTGTGCTTCCAAGTCTCTCCCTCAAGGCCTTCTGCCCCAGCTTCTGCCAACAGTCAATGGGTCAAGGTCAGTCAAGGCAGAAAGCCAAATTCAGAGAGCTAATATTGGAGAGCTGACCCCACGGCCAGCTCAGTTGTGACTCAGAGAGAGAGCTAAGGGACAGGTGCTTAAAGAGTCCAAGTCTCAGATCTATCTGGCAAATGGCCTCAGTCCCCTGCAGGTGGTGGGTGAAGCCTCTGACTTTGATAGGGCAGAATCCCAGCAGACCCACTTGGAGAGGTCCTGGGGCTTGCAGCCATAAGACAATATTTATAAAGATGGCAAGTCAGCTGGCAATGGGCCTTCCTGAACCTGGAACACCAGAGTCAGGCCTGGGACCCTGCCGCCACTCTGCCCCTGTGGAAGGGACACATAACAGGCTGCAAGGTATGGAGAGTCCCAGCGGCAGGGAGGGAAGGGCTCAGGGAGAGCATGGTGTCTCCAGTTGGGGTAGAGGCTCTGGCCTTCTGTTCTGCCAGAATGCAAACCCAGAGCACAGCTGAGATCACACAAGATGGAAGATGCCATCTCCAATCCCACCAAGGCCTGTGCATAGGTCGGGGGCAACCCAGGCTCCAGCCTAAGCCAGGGACAGTGGGCCTGGATGCTAGTCCTGCCCAACTGGGCTGTGCCCTCTCTGTTCTTAAAGGGAAATAGGGGGTAGGGGAATGGTAAATATCCTTGCCTTTTATCAATTGGAGAATAGTTCATTATCTTCTAACTGCTGCCACCGTACACACACACACACACACACACACACACACACACACACACAGTGTAAACCCATTTCTTCATGAAGCTATGCCAAAGTCTAAATTACTAACAATCCCTGGTTTGCTTTTTCTTTATGCTCTGAGACTAGGTGATCCACTCAAAAAGAGTTTCTTGGGAACCGTTCATGTGCAAGGCCATTACACATATGCCTGTTTATAAAGCTAAAGGAGACCCCAGGACTCAGAGCATGTACTGCAAGGGCATGGCATTGGCATCAGCTGATTTTAAATCCTAACTCTAGCTCTCTGTTTTCGCTGGGCAGTTTTCATCTGTAAAATGAAAATGTCAATGATGGCTGCATCATGAGGTGGACAGACTGATTGAATGGCATTCTTAGGTATAGCAGCCAGCATGCAGCAATTACATGATCTGCAATAAAAGCTGTTTTCTTCCTCTCAAGGGAAGCGGCAAAGTAGCTCAACAGGAGAGAAGGTCTTGTGCGCTGTGGATGCAGCTTGGTGGCTGAATGCTTCTCTGACACATGCAAGGCCCTGGGTTCCATCCCCAACACATCCCCTACCTCCAAATAAAAGCTTTTGGGGGAGCAGTGTTGCACAGATGTATTTCCAGCACTTTGGAGGGCAAGGCAGCAGGATGCCAAATTTGAGGTCACCCTGGTCTGCATGTCAATAGCCTATCTAAAAAACCAAAACAACAACAACAAAATAAAACCGAAGAAAGGGGCTCATGGAAACTGCTGCTTCATTGCAAAGCAGCACTGTGACCTGTAGGGTGGCAAGCAAGAGGTATTGTGCGGGACAGCAGCAGCAGGAGACACAGCTTACAGGAAAGGCCTTGGGACACGGCCTTGAAGGGAGAAGGGGTGGGGTGGCACTCAGGCCACCCGAACAGTGCAGGCTTGGGAAGAGTGCCACAGGGACAATCTGCTCTGGCAGGAACCATCCTGCTGTGCTAAAAGAATGGAGGCTCAGAGTCCAGGATCTGGGGTAGAGTCTTGGATGGCTCCAGTATCATCCCAGCCCACCAAACCCTTAAAGCTTCTTCCAGGAACACAGGCTGTTGGTCACCTCGGCATCTTTCTCGAGACATCCCCCAAAGCCCTGCACCTAGGAGAACTTGGTTACAGTTCTAGAGCTGTGACAAGCCCTTCTCTGGCCTGTTTGCTGCCTCTGAGGCTTTAGCTGACTGTCTGTCCAAAGAGCAACAACATCCAGAGACCCGTTTAAAAGCGTGTCTAGCCATCACTTGGACATAATCCAGCTCCTTTGGGCCTTAGTCAGAATCTTGCTGATGCTCCGTGTCCAGTTTTTTGAACTGGAGGAGAGAGTTGAAAGACATCAACAGGGACAGGATGGACACAGAGGCAATCAAAACTGCAGGAGATGGCCGCCTTCATTTGATTTCTGTTGCTGTGACAAAATGTGCACCCGCATGAACTGGCTCACACTTCCATGACACAGTTCACCACTGAGGATGCTGATTCAGGAGCTCAAGGAGGAGTCTGGAGGCAAAAACTGAAGCCAAGACCACAGAGGAATACTGCTTATTCTCTTGCTTTTCATAGATTGCTCAGCTTGCCATCTTATATAATCCAGGACCACTTGCCCATGGGTAGCACTGCAAAAAATACCCCACAATTTTGCCTACATGATAGACGGAATTTCTCAACTGACGTTCCCTCTTCCCGAGTGACTCTAGTTTGTCTCAGGCTTGCAAAAACCAGCACAATTTCTCTGTTTCAAAAGGAAATGGCCTAGGGAGGAGCCTGAGAACAATGCAGGATTCTTTCTATACAGAGGACAAAAGCATTTTTCTTCTTTTTTTGAAGACTAGAGGAAAATGCAGGTGAATGATAGGCTGAGAATGGACACAGTAGACCCTCATTCTCCCATATTCCTCGGGCATCTGCCTTACGTGGTTGTATGCAGACCCATAGTGCTGTCTTCAAGCTCACTGAGACTAGATTGGCATACCCTTGATCTGTTAAGGACAACCTTCAGTTTGCTCTGCTGTGTAGTCTAACATATTTGCCAGGTTCAAATGAGTTGTATGCATCTTGTCTCAGACTGGGAAGCACTTTCCTGGGGCTGGAGAATGTATATCTATGTTGTTATCACTATCTCTGAGTGGGTTCACAGTATGGGAACAGAAGGGGAAGACCATGGGGCTTTGCACAGAGACTCATGAGGGCAATTGCCTGCTGCCTGGTGGCCTGGAGAAAAAAAAGATTACAGAAAGAGGAGAAGGAGAAATTTGGGCCAAAATTTCCACCTGTTACTCTATTCCCTTCCAGACTCACAATCTCAATGTGTTCCTATAAGGTAGAGAGATGGTGGCTGGGCCCACAAGCTGGTTCTGAACCACTGCTGAGTCCTGGGCACAGTGAGCACTTCCTAAATGTGTGTTGGATGAATGGGTTGTCTGAGAATTTGTCTGGAAGTGGTTCTTAGGAATTTCTGTCCGTACCACCTGCTTGTTCAGGACAGAAGAGGCTATGATGCCACTTTCTAAATAAGAGCCCCCACTGTCCTCACGTTAACTGTGTGAGCCTCTGGCTTCTAGGCAACTCTCAAGAGGCTCATCTCGGAGGACAAGCAGGCATACACCAAACCGAAGGTGTGGGGTGAAGAACTTAACGGCTTCTTAAAGAATTCTTTGGCCCACCATGAGAGCCCTACTGGCCCATCACTGGGGAAAACAGACCAGGTCCTTAACCACATAACTTCATAACCATAGCACCAATCATCAGACAAATCAGTGAAGCTGCATCACACTGGCATGGCACCCCATCCACAGCTGGAGAGCTGAGCATTGTCAGTCTCAATTTATGAGGAAAGAAACAGACTCAATGAAGCCAGGCCAGACAACCTAGATTCTTCAGAGCCTTCACTCTGGTGTCTATCTTGCTTTTGCTTCAGGCTAGACAAACAACTGATATGGGACATAGGTCCCATGGGGGACATAGTCCCCCAGGCAGGGTCCCTGGGTCACCACACAGGAAACAGCTGAGTATGTGTCGAAGCTCTGAGTTTCCTGCCTTGCTGAGTCAGAGCATCAGAAAATGGGATTGAGAATGAAGCCCTAGGAACCCTTTCTCTGATAAAGTTGGGGTGTGGGCTGTTCCCTGGGGTGTCCTAGAGCTTAGGTTATATCTCTGACAGCAGTTGAGAACCATTGCAACTTTCTTCCAAGGGACTATGATTGTTTGAAAAAGAACGGCCCCAATAGGCTCAAATGTTTGAATACTTGCTCCCCAGTTAGTGGGACTGTTTGGGAAGGATTAAGATGTGTAGCCTTGCTGGAGGGAGTGTGCCCTGGGGGCAGGCTTTGAGATTTCAAGAGACTCACATCATTTGGACTCCCCTCTTTTTCTCTCTCGTTGCCTCGTGGTTGTGTCTCAAGAGGTGAGCTCTCACTTTCTTCTCCAGCATCATGCTTGCTGCTCTGCTCCCCTCCATGATGGTCATGGACTCTAGCTCTCTAAAACTGTGAATCCCAAATTTAACACATTCTTTTATAAATTGCTTTGGTCATTCATGTTTATCACAGCAATAAAACGTCAACTAAGACAGAAATTGGTGCCAGGAGTAGGGTGTTGCTAACCTTGCTCTGCTGGAATGTGGAAGACTTTGGGACTTTGATCTAGGAAAGCGGTTGAACACTGTTAGCAGGACTTAATGGGCCATCCTAGCAGGAGCTTGGAAGAGAATAATGCTGAGAGCAGTGTAGACAATGGAGAACGAGCTTACGAGGCTTCAAAAGGGAACAATATTAACACCTGGGATGGGAACTATTCTTGTGATATTTTGGGAAAGACTGTGGCTGCCTTTTGTCTATGTCCTATGAATCTGCCTGAGGTGAAATGGAAAAGTACTAAACTAATTTCTTTGGTAGAAGAGATTTCAAGATGCCGAATGCTGACTTTGTCCTGTAGTTATTCGTAATCATTCCTTGTGAAGATGTACAATAAAAAGAGCATGTAGGGGAAGGAAGCACAGACAAAATGTACAGTTTGGAATAAAAAGGAGATGCTGCGAGCCACCACCAGGAGAAGTAAGATATAAGAGAACAAGTAATGCCATGAAGCCATGTAGCAATGCATAGATGAACAGAAATGGGCCGAGTTAAGTTATAATAGCTAGCTAGCAAGAAGCCTGAGCCATAGGCCATACAGTTTGTAACTAATATAAGCCTGTGTGTTTACTTTATAAGTGGCTGTAGGACCATAGATGGGAGAGATTCATCTGGAGAAACCTCTGGCTACAGGTTCTGCTTTCCCAAAGGTCCCATTTCTAAATACCATTAATATATGAATGTGGGGGTTATGCCACAGTGCAAGGTGTCCACGCTTACCACAAACAGGAACCCCAAAAGACAAGGTCCTAAAGCAGCTTTGGGAGCTTCAATCTTGCTTCTGGCCTGGTCTGATTTCACTAAACAAGGAAAGGCAAGGGGGCCTTGAACCTTGCACACTGAGCCTCTGTCTCAGTTGTCTGCGGCTAGTAGAAAGCCCTGTCTTGAACAGGCCTGTATAATAATCAGGGAAACTCTCTCCATAATAGGGTATGCATGGTAGTTGATGTAGAAAATGAAGATTGTCGAAAAAGCCAGAGTCTTCCTGTCTCACTATGGCAATATTAGCTTCAATCCCAGGCTAGTGGCACAGTAGACTATAGGACTGAGCAATCACAGGGCCACACATAAGTCTAAGACAGTGGCTTTTCCTAGAAGTCACCACTACCATTTCTCTGGTGTCAGTCTGGAGTTTGTTCATTGGAAACCATGGTCTAAGCAGCCCCTGGAGTAGACTGCAGCCAGCCAAGAGTTCTTAGAGTCCTTCCTCTGGCTGGGGCCCCAGGTTGAGGCTGGGACTCTCTGTAAAATGCAGAGGAAGACAGATAATAAGATCAGAATCCTGCTCTGAAGGAGTGTATGGACAAAGCAGTTGTTGGACAAGATACCAGTGTCAACCATATTCACCTTCCCAGGCTTGTCTTGGACAAGTGACAGTGGACCCAGAAAGTGTCTAGCAGCCAAGGTGAGACAGGCAGGCATAGGAGATAGTTCCTTGGGACTTCATTTGGTTTGGGGTTTTACACACACACACATACACACACACACACACACACACACACACACCTACACATACACACACACACTCTCTCTCACACACACACATATAAACTCTCTCTTTCTCACACACACACACACAAACACTTTCTCTGTCTCTCTGTCTCTGTCTCTCTCTCTCTCTCTCTCTCACACACACACACATAAACTCTCTCTCTCTCACACACACACACACACACCTTGTAATAATGTGCTATGCAACCTGTTCCTTCTCCTGTACATACCTTGCACATAAAAATAAACAGTGCACCTAGCAACCTCAGAACCTCTAGTTGTCCCCACCCCCTCATCAGGTCACACATATTCCCATCTTTGAACAATGCTGAGTTTCTCCACCCATGGCGACAATCGAGTTTAAATAGTTTCTATTCAAGTGCATTCCAAACATATCTTGGCATGAATAATAGAAGGGTTGATCAAGTCTGAATTAGTTTGGGGTGCATGCACAGCAAGATAAAGCTATGTCCTTTAACTAATGTTTTAGAAAAAAAAAATCTCCTATTTACCATTTCATGCCTATGGATAATGGGACATGCATATGCTTTTTGTTGTTGTTGTTATTGTTTTGAGACAGGGTTTCTCTGTGTAGTTTTGGTGCCTGTCCTGGATCTTGCTCTATAGACCAGGCTGGCCTTGAACTCACAGAGATCCGCCTGGCTCTGCCTCCTGAGTGCAGGGACTAAAGGCGTGTGCCACCACTGCACAGCCCATGCACATGCTTACAATCAGATGCATTGTGGGAACGGATATGTATAGTAGAGAAATTATTATATAATCTAGTGAATCAAAATAGCAAACCACTCAAACAACTTCCCTTAGTAACCAGCCCCCTCTTTCTTTTAATGTCCCATAAAAGAGATGCCAGGCTGTATCCTGGGACTCTTGAGTACTCTCACGCCTGTGGCCCACTGTCAGTCTTAATAGTGTATTCCTGTGTAACCTACACTATCACTTTGCACTAAATAGTTACCTCGCTTCTTTTGCAAATATATGAGTTCCTATTTTCAGTTCTTTATAAAAAAAAAAAAAAAAACAACCAAGAACCTAGAAGTACCTGGCCAAGACCCCAGCCACAGGTAGCATACTTGGCGAGTCAGCCAGAAGACCAAAAGGTAATAGAATAAAATTCTCTTTTAATCTCATTGCTAACATTTCTCTCATTACACTCTGGTCCTCTTTTTCATTCTGATGGAAAATGGTCACTCAGTCTGATTGAAAAGAATCCTCAGGCTGCAACCTCCCCACCCTACAAAATGAGGCTGATTGCAGTTGGACATCCTCCACTACCTCCTTTGCAGGGGACAGGAATGGTAGTAAGATGGAGGAATCCTGCCACCAGCAAGGTGAAGTTTCCTCTTTTCTCTAAATAATGCTTCTGCTTTCTGGACCAAAACCCAACTCTAACAGAGGAAGGGAATTTTTTCAAGTCTCTCCCCCCGCCCCCCCTCCCGTTGGTCTTATATATATCTGAAATAATTGTCCCAAGTTTTACTATTCTTGAAAGTGAAACATTAAGAATGGGACTTATTGCTCATACTATGGTTTGAGTAATTCACAAGTTCCATAAAGGCAGGTAGATGATTAAAAAGAAATAAGTAAAACCAAAAAATAAAGGTAAGAACACCAGACTCTCACCCAATTTGAAAAGCTCTCTCTCTTTCTCTTCATGGGGACTCTCTCCACTCCACTTGCTCAACTACCTGTTTTTAAAAATTTTGTTGCCAGGCGGTAGTGGCATACACCTTTAATCCCAGCACTCGGGAGGCAGAGGCAGGCGAATCTCTGTGAGTTCGAGGCCAGCCTGGGCTACGGAGTGAGTTCCAGGAAAGGCGCAAAGCTACACAGAGAAACCCTGTCTTGAAAAATCAAACAACAACAAAAGTCTGCTGTCACCAACATGAGTGATGTGCCTTCTTCATGACTTAGCCTCTCATGACTACCTTAAACATCTCAGTACTAAACTCTGTGGTCCTCACCTTCTCCAACTAACAGAGTCTCTGTATTAAAGGACACAAGGACTCTGTGCTTTCTGTAACCTAAGTTGGATTAATTCCCCACATCAAGAGAAAAGTCACCTTTAACTGAAGCAAACACATGCAAAATGAATGGACTATTCCTGCACCCTTGCTTTCCCACATCCTGAGGAGGAAGAACACACTTGGAGATCATGTCACTTCCATAACTTATTTGATTGAGTATGTAACCTGCCAGGACCCTTTTGTGATGAGGATTATAATTATTTATAATTACAATAAGCCATTATTCTTAACTATAGAAACAACTTCCCCCACAAGGCTCATTCATACAGCAATCTGACATATGAGTCATTGTCTTTCACAGAAGGCTCAGCTGGCAGGTGACCAAATTCTCCAACGAGAGCATGATCAAAGCCAACACCTGTAAGCTGGAGTACCACTGCCAGAAAGAAGACAGAAATCGTGGAGGAACTTAGCCCAGTGAATTTTCATGAAATAAATGAACATTCCTAATTGGGCATGATGGCTTACACCTCTCAGGAGGCTGAAGCAGGAGGATTTCCATGAGTTTGAGATCAGCCTGGTCAAGGAATTAGTGAGGCTAATCTAGACAGTATGAGTGCTGTGGAATGATTGTTTGATAAATAAAACACTGATTGGCCAGTAGCCAGGCAGGAAGTATAGGCAGTACTAGCAGAGAGGAGAAAGGAAAGGACAGGAAGGCAGGGAGGAGAGACACCAGCTACCGTCCAGGGAGCATCATGTAGAGGCAACAGGTAAAGCCACGGAACACATGGTGACATATAAACAAAAATGGGCTGAGTGTAAGAGTAAGAGTTAGACAATGGTAGGCCTGAGCTAATGGCCAAACAGTTTAAATAATATAAGAGTTGGTGTGCTTATTTTATGAGTGGGCTCCGGGACTGGCGGCGCTTGGCAGGAGCTGGAGACAAACTCTCCAGCTACAGTATGAGGGTCTCTTCCCTTACTCCTTCCTTCCTCTACCCCTTCCTCTTCCTCTTCTCCCCTCCTCCTCTTTCTCTACCCCCCCCCCAGCCTTAGTGGTCATTCCCGTGTATTCCAACCCAAACTAGAAAACTGAATGTGCTCAGCACTGGGAACTCTCCTGCCTCTTGGGCTCTGGCCACTCTCCACTTGCAAGAAGATCATCAGCTACAATTCTTACTTGCATCGGTCTAGAGGTGAGTTTTACCTGTTTTTGAACTTTATGTAAATGGAATAATATGATATAGGATGTAGGCTTTCATGTTGCCAAGTGACTTTCTATGGGGAGACATAAAGGTTTCACCCATCCACCTCAGGTAAGTCGCTAGCAGGCTAAGAAAGAGTTCCATGCAAGCTAGCTAGGTGAACCAGTGTGTTTATTAGGATTTCTTACAGAAGTGTTGGTGTCTCCCATAAACTTCTGAGGGCGAGGGGGGTCTTCCAGGAGTTGATTGGCCCAGGACATAGTGCTCTCAGAATGGAAATTAGCATTCACATAAAAGACACCCAGAAGGCTCCCTTGCCTCTTCTACCATGCAGGGTGTGGTGAGAGAAGAGGCTGTTTCTGAACTAGGAAGAGAGTCTAACAACCCTCACCCCAACTCCACCCCCGGCATTCTGGTCTAGCTCTTCCAGCATCCAGAACTGTGAGGAATGAGTTTCTAGAGTTTTACTTTAAGCCTGGCTGTGGCTGTTTGTCACAGAGTCTCAAGTCACTTTGATCCCAGCAGAGAAGCTTGCAAAGAAGCTGCACACCCCATTCCCCAGAAGCTGCACACCCCCTTTCCCAGCAGTGCAGCTCCTTGAGCTGTGTCTCCACCAGCAGCTGACATCCAGTTCCTTGCTCATGCTGGCCATTCTGGAGAAAGACTGGTGTCTCCCTAGCATCTGGTGCTCCTGGTGAATGGTAAGGTTGAATCCTGGTCATTGTTCTGGCTGTATAGACAGTCTCTCTGGTGCCTGACTGATCAGGTCTTTTATCTTTTTTGTTTTTCAGTTAAGCCACAAATGTTTTGAACATTTTAGTGTGTGTGTGTGTGTGTGTGTGTGTGTGTGTGTGTGTGTGCATTCGAGTGTGCACATGTGCACACACATGTACCACAGCCTACATGTGGAGATCAAAAGACAGCTAGTGGGATTCAGTTCTATGGTTTCACTGTGGGGATCCTGGAGACTGAACTCAAGTTGTCAGGCTTGGTGGCAGGCACCATTATTTGTTGGGCTATCTCATAAGCTATCAAATGTTTTATTAGATGAAATTATAAGAGCAAACTACAATTTAAAATATTAAATGCAGCAGATATTTTTAGTCAGCCTTGCTGTTGTGCTTAGAAGCCAAATGTAAGGAAACATCCTGCAATCTGCAGAGTTAATATTTTTAATTTTCCAGTATGCAATTTTCAAGTACAACACAAACTTTGTTTATTTTTACAAAGTGGTTTTACCACTTGTATCTGCCAACATATTTTGTAAATATGGACAGAATTACACTATTGAGAATGAAAGTTCCTGGAAAGAACCTCACCTTCCACTGAGCCTTCTGCAAGGCTGAGTGGCTGTGGAGAGACTGGAATGTCAAAAGCGCAAAGCCTAATTACCATTTATCTTGGGCTAGCCTTAGCGCCCTTTATAGCCATGCCTTGCTCACCTCGTTCTGACCTATCATCCTATGACTAACAGGGGAAATCTCTTGAAATGCATTAATTCAGCATCATACTAACTTCCACCAACCAAAGGTTAGGAGTGTCATCAGACAGCATCTGAGATCCATAGCAGACATTCTCCTGCTTTGTTATAATCCCCACCCCTCACACACACACACACACACACACACACACACACACACACACACACCACTGATGTTTGCATTAGAGTACTTGAAAAATACCCTCATCTGAAACTTTCTTTCTTCTGTGACTACGTTTTGTGAACTGATGCCACATTGGAATATGGAACCCGGGGTAATTGGAATCTGTATTCTGGTCACTCATATTTGGCCCCAGAATAAATTTTCCTTATTCCCTTTGTGATGAGAGCTGTGCTTTTATGTTAACCCTCTGTCCCAGAAACACACACAAATATACCAATCAAAAACCAAAAAGTTATAATTCAGGCCTTTAATCATAGCTACACAAGTGGCTGAGGCAAGACAATCCAACTTCAAGGTCATCTTGGGTAACTTAGTGAGACATTGCCTCAAAATTTATAAAAGACAGGTGTGTGTGTGTGTGTGTGTGTGTGTGTGTGTGTGTGTGTGTGTGTGTGTGTGTATGTGTATGTGTATGTGTGTGGCTGAGTGATAACAGAGTTTTCCTGGTATACATGAGGCCCTGGATTCAATGTCTAGTACTAAAAAAAAAAAATTAAGTTTAAAATGCAATCAAAACACAGCAACCAGCTGCCCCACAGATCCTTAAGCTAGACAAAGCCGAAGTGGAGTAGAATCTATTCCAAACCAACAGATTCAGCAAAAAGAGCATCATCACAAATGGTAAAAAGCCTCTGTATTATAATATTCTGTTTTCTTAATGAGACTGACACACAGAACATTCTGCCTGCTCCTTATTGACTTGTGAGGACTCTTTATATATTCTGGACACGAGTCTTAAGTATGTTCCCATTGCCAGGCTTGGTTTGTAACCTCTCTTCCAGCAGTGCCTTCTGTTCTCAGAAGTTTTCTGTCTGAGTGTACAGGATCTGCCCTTCTGCAAAGGTCCCACTGCTATGCCTCCTGCTGGAGGATTTGTCCTGGAGCCAAGATCACTGCCTGTTGTCTCAGAGGCTTTCTGTTTCCTGCTCACTTGTGAATCTGCAATCCATGGATATCCATGCTTCTTCGGAGGAGCCTCCAAGGCTGCTAGGTCTGTTGTTGTTTTTTCTTTCTTTCTTTTTTTTTTCCCAAGACAGGGTTTCTCTGTATAGCTTTGCATCTTTCCTGGAACCCACTCTGTAGTCCAAGCTGGTCTTGAACTCACAGAGATCCGCCTGCCTCTGCCTCCCAAGTACTGGGGGGCGTGCTAGGTTTGTTTTTATGAGAAAATATCCTCTGTTACTCCAACTTGTAAAGGAACAAAGCTAGGAGAATCTCATTTTACTGACAGCTCCATTAGGGTTAGCAAACTGTGTGTACTGAAGGTTCCCAGAGCCTTCTAGAATTTGTCATGGATTGGAGATAACTCTCTATCTTGTACTTTTCTCCTCAGTTATTTTTCTGAAAGCAAGCCTGAACATAAGCACTTTCCTGTTGTCTGATCTATGGACTCCTTTCTGCAGTTCTACATTAGGAGCCACAGGTCACCCGCCTGCTACAGTTCTTGAAGACAATAGATTTCTGACTGCATTGCCTCTGGTCATGGACAGCCCCACTCTGGGCAGATTATTTGTTCACTGGGCAATAAAACCATCTTCTGCATAATATAGGAAGCTCCAGCTTGGCTCTCAGCCAGCAAAGATCTCAGCAGCTGGAGGGTTCTTCTCAGAATTTGTCCTTCTTCCTCAGCTCTGCTTCAAGTGTTCCCTGGGAGTGCTCCCCCCACTTTTGTTATCCTGATGGACCTGGCCATTTCCTGGTGTCTGTGGAAATTACTTCTCCCTTGACCTAGAGTGACACAATTTCTCTCTTTCTGCCTCTTTCCTCTTTTTATGTCAGTTATATGTAAACTTTTATATGTCCAGCTTTACTGGACAGCCATTTTGGACTGAAATACTTTTGTTCATTTTAAAAAATAGATATAGCATTAAGCCTGGTGGTGCATACATGTAATCCCAGTACTGGGAGCCTAAAGTAGGAGCATCATGGGTTTGATTCCAGCCTGGGATACATGGCCAGACCCTTGTCTCAACAAAACAAAGAAGAAAGTAGGTTTACTTTTAAGAAAATACTCAGCATTTTAGGACCTTGTTGCTTTGTTTGAAGGCATGGTGACTGTCTTGGTCAGTGTTCTATTGTAGTGAAGGGACACCATGACCAAGGTAACTATATAAGAGGAAACGTTTAATTGGGGACTTGCTTGCCGTTTCAGAGGTTTAATCCACTGTTATGATGGAGAAAGCATGGCAGCATGCAGGCAGATGCTGGAGCAGTAGCTGAGAACTACATCCTGAACCATAGGCAGAGACAGACTCTGAACTTGGCATGAGCTTTTGAAACTTCAAGGTCTACCCCAAGTGACACACTTCTGCCAACATGGCCAGACCTCCTAGTCCTTTCAAATAAAGCTACTTCCTGGTGACCAAGCATTCAAATCTATGAACCTATGGGGCTCATTCTCATTCAAATCAGCAGACTGACTTTTTCCTATAAAGAATGATAAAGTTTTATAAGGCTTGCTTCCAAGGTAGAACCAAAAGTTAACAGGGTTGAGGTAGGATAGAAAGGCAAGAAATTCTGAAGACATGGGAAGGGAAAGACACCCCTCACTCCAGAGTCATGTTGAAGCCTCACCCAAAACTCTAACAATTAACACTTGCTTCAGACTTTTTCTTTTTAAGTAAATGGGAATATCTTAACCCCTGTACAAGCCTAGGAGCTACTGGTTTTATTTAAGTAAACTGTAATCCCATTCAATCCCAGGATCACCACATAATCTCAACTACCAAAAAGAGATATAAAAATAGAGTAGGGGAGGGTCACTTGGACGGTCACAAGGAAATTCCAAAATCTTTCAAACCTAGTTTTGGCAGGCCAGCCCCCACACTTATTTACCCTAGGAACTCTTTGAGGATTGAGGGATAAGAGATTTAGTTAGAAATAGAGAGGAAGAGAAAACATAGGATAAACTCTGGTGGGCGTGGGTCCTTATCCACTGGCCCAGAGCTTTATTCCAAAGGGTTATTTATAACAATGCCAAGGGGTGGAGCAAAAGACCTCCCCCTTGCTAGTTATAGTCACCTGGTACCAGGCCAATAGTCCAATCAACCTCTTATGCAGTCCTGCTGGGTACAGCCACTAGGAAACCTAGTGGACTCCAACAAGTCCCTCTTCTTTATATTTTAAAAGAAAGAATTCTTGATGCAACCACATCAAACTTAAAGACAAACAGGTTAACATAATTCTAATATAAATATTGATATACATAGTTACAATTTTCTCAATCTTACATCTTAAAGCAAACTCAACATTTCTTGCTAACAAAACATAGGATAAACTTCTGATGTATACATCTTAAACTTAAATACTGCTTTAACTTCACCAAACCATGGTGCATCAATATCAATAGGTTAACATAATAATTTCTACACGCCTACTCTCAAACTACAATTTAGAACCATACAAAACATAACACTAATTCACTCAATTTAGAACTATACAAAACATAACATTAATTCACTCAAGTAACATGGAAATATTTTTTAAATTAAATATACTGAGAAATATTAACAGTCTCCCTTAAAACAAAAACTTCTCTATTTAAACAGTTCCATTTTTACATAAACAGTTCCATAAGCAGTTCGTAAGTCATCACTGTTAATAGAGTCTATTAGGATCGCCCTCACTCCGGCACACGTGCAGCTTGGGGGTCTTGTGTCTTATGTCATCAGCAGGTTCAGGCGACTACGTACCCGCCTTAAAAAGCCAGACGCCGACCCCCACCCTCCCTCTCTGCTCCCTGCTCTTTGATCTGCTGCCGCCATCTTTCTGTGCAGGCCTGGCTCTCCTCTCTCCTATCCCCTCCTTTCTAATAAAGCTCTTTGTAACTCTGGGTACCCATGACTTTTCCACCGTAACCAGCGCCACCACCAGCGCCGTTTATCAGAACCACCAGAGTCTATATGCATAAGCAAATTCAAACTGTCCCATTGTAAGAAATCATTATTGCCTTTTTTATTTTTTAAGTTTCAAAGTTCAAAAAGAGTTCTGGTACCATTCCTAAACGTTTCTTTGAGTACTCATAGACAGGGTCTGGCTTGTCAGCTGCCCTTAAGTCTGTGTATAGCTGTCAGAATCGTAATGACTCTGAAGCAAATAGAAGTCCCACGACCAAAACTTTTCCGTTCAAGCAAGTCTCTCTGAAACCTCCACTTTCCGATACCTGTGCTTTGCAGTCTGTAGCCTTCCGTAAAAGGTCCCAGACCGGGCTAGAGAGTTTCACTTCATAGCCACGCAGGCTCAAGGCTCCTTCAACTGTCTTGGGCTGAAACTGTGGCCTTCCCATGGCAAACCCTGGCTTTGGGAGGAGAACCGGCACCACTGACAGTCCAATTGCTCAGCAAACTGGGAATCCTCCATATGCTGTCCTGTTGTACAACGAATGCAGCCTCAGGGCAACTCCATGATTGCAGCCACATCCTGCTGGTGGGAGATCCAGCTGCAGTCAGTCTCAGCAGCTCCAGCAGAGCCTCAGGGGGACTGTTTAGCCTGGAGTACATTCCCACCTCCACAGCTTCCTGCTTTCCAGTGTGTCTCAGCTGCTTGTCCAGCACTGACACCACTCTCTGGTCCTGGAAGCAGTCTGGTCTCTGCTGTCTCTGCTGTTCACTGCTGCCCTGCTCGCTGTTCGTCTCCCACCCCACCCCCCAAGGCGACGCAAACCACTGGACTTCTCTGCTGTTTGCCTTTCTCACAGAACAGCGTCTCAAAGGTCGCAAAACCTTGCTGTTCACCTTTCCCTCAGCACGGCATCCCTGCAGGGCTTTCCAAACTATTGCTTGCCATTTGCCTCTCTCATGGCTTAGCTTGTTCATTTTTAACCGCAGCTTTCTTTCAGTAGAAAGCTTGTAGACCCTCGTGCATCTGCACAGTGTTGATGCCTTGAGGATCTCAGCTTTCGAGACCCTCTAGTTGCTATTTTCTGAAGCTGGCAGTCTCTGGAACTGTTTCTTGTTCTTGGTGGCTTTCTGGAACTGCCAAGTCCACTGTCTGCCCTGGACATTGCTCTCTGAGTCCCAGGTTAGGAAAACCTACTCTAAATTACTTTTTTCACCGTATCCTTAAACCTAAGGCCTGTACATTCCCAACCTACATTTCTCTGACTCACTTTATTACTAAGTCTATGACCTGTCTAAACCTACATTCTATTATTCAAGCCTACATTATAAACTTACATCCTATAGGACTACTACTTTAGTACTTTTTCAAATATCTAACTTAGCAAACACCTGAAAGAAATATGACTTCTTACTCTTAACTAACTCACACTAGGAAGAATCTCTTAGTGAACTCTCTATAGGGCTACCATTTAACAGGTATATGTCTCTAATTAGATCTTTTATCTGACCCAGTTCCTGAGCGGGTTTTGGGTCCATTTGTCCCAGTGCTCAGCAGAGTTTATCACCAGAGGCAACCACCCCTTAGGGCTACACTCCCTCATCTCACCCGGAGACAGTTGAAACAAAGTTTTTCCGCAGAAAGATGCTTTCTCTGATAAGAAAAAAAGCTTCTCTCCTGGATAGCTCCCTGTCCTGTCCCCGCAGGCTCCTTCCCCAGATAGTGTCTCTGACGCTTGGCTTACCTCCCTCATCAGGCCCTTGCCTCAGGATTTTCCCGTCCAGGTGAAACTAATTTTTACAGAAAGAAAAAGTTCTGAAAGGCTTTTTAGAGAGAGAAAGATTAAATTTTTCCTAAGACTTCTGTTCGCTAAACTTTTTTGGCTTTGTGGCCAGGAGGGAACTAATTCTGAGGGTACATTGTCGCGTTGCAGATGGAGCAGAGGATTTTTGCTCCTGTACACACCCACTGCAGGGGAAAATTCTTTCCCCTGCTGCTTTTTTAAAAAATTCATTCATTCACTCATTTATTTATTCATTTATTTATTTATTTATTTATTTGCATTTTAACTGTCCCCAGGCCAAAAGCTTCCATAGGAATCTTTTTTCTACCTGATAAGCTCAAAGAAGATAGATTTTTTTCTGCCCATTAAGTTCAAAGAAGATATTTTTCCCAGTTTGTGTTCATAGCCCCATAGTTAGGCTTATCTTATCCTACTTTACCCTAAGATGTTTCTTTTTTATATTCCTAGCTAACTTTAAATTTCTTCTTGCACTATATTACTACATTCCTTAATTTTTATAGATAGAAAAGAGAGGGAGGGAGATAGAGATCCGAATTCTGCAGCCTTGCGGTATTTCCTTCACTGCCTGTCCTATACACCCAAGAATAAAATACCCATTGCCTTCACTTTTCAATTCCTTGTCGGCATGCCTACACTCCAACAACCCCTGCAGTCCTTTTGCCAAGCCCTAGGGATTTTTTTAAATCTATTTCTTTGTCCCTGTTCAGGCATCATCTGTGGTGGAGTAGCCCCCACACTTATTTACCCCAGGATCTCTTGAGGATTGAGGGATAAGAGACTTACTTAGAAACAGAGAGGAAGAGAAAACACAGGATAGACTTGGGTGAGCCTGGATCCTTATCCACCAGCCCAGAGCTTTATTCCAGAGGTCTATTTATAACAATGCCAAGGGGTGTAGCAAAAGACCTCTCCCTTGCTAGTTACAGTCACCTGGTACCCAGGCCCGTGGTCCAATCAACCTCTTATGCAGTCCTGCTGGGTACAGCCACTAGGAAACCTAGTGGGCTCCAACACCTAGTACACTCTTCAAAAATCCTACATACGGATACCATTGGGACTTTGAAACAGACTGGACTTTGAGACGGCCACACTCATATGTTGTGGGAGATTGGCCTGTGTTGCTGTTCTAAGACTACCAATGGAGTTGGACCTTGGTTCAAGGAGATGTGTGGCCCTTTCAACTGGGGAAGGTAGAGAAGAGAGCAGAGAGATCACTCCAGGAATCTCTCGAGTTGATTCCCTAATACTTAAATTCCAAGTTTTATTTTTTAATAAAACAATTAAAGCAGTCACAATATCTGGCATCCAACATGTGGCCTTAGATCATGTGAAAGCTGTGAGGAGCCTGTGATGCTTGAAGCAGGAGACTCCATCCTCTCTCATGCTGTGTTCCAGCTGCATATATCTTTTCCCCATCAATTTGTCTACATTAGCTCTTCAGACAGCTCACTCCCTTTCCCCCACAGTGTATGACCAGCCACAGTGGCCCCTGGCCCAGGCATGTGCTGGGGCACCCCACTGTGCCTGCCTTCTTTGCCAGCACAGTTGAACACCCTCACTGTAGCTGATTAACCCCACACAGCTCAGCCTATACTGTTGGAGTCAGCAGATCTGGTAAGACAGATTGGAATTCTTACAGGAGAAATGAGTTGTTGTTTTTTTTAAAGGAAAAATCTTTTCCATGTAAGAATTGGAATTATCACAATGCAGGGAGTTAGGTGACTGTTTAGTGCTACTATGGATGGCTTGTAAATGGAAAAAGTAAATGAGGGGATAAACCACTTAGCTGGGATTGATATAATATTGATTTTAAATACCATCGGTTTGGTAATTCATATTTTATCCTTAAAAATGGTTTGATAATTGTGCCAAATATGAAAATTTGGATGATAAGATACAAATCTTAGAAAGACTTACTATTGATAAGATGCAAACTTTAGAAAGACTTATTACTAATAAGATACAAGGCTTAGAAAGACCTACTAATGAAAATAGGAAAAATATTCAGACACAGACAGAAGAATTTAGAGTAGAACCTACCATACCATTGCATTATGAAATTGAAAAGGAGCAGCCCAAGATTATTAGAAAACCCAACTTTAGTTTATCCAGTTACCATACAAGAATAACAACCAGATGATAGGCATCCCCAAGGCTATGCAGAAGTTGACTGGAATCCTGTAGAAGTTTTAGATGTGAAGAGATTTAAAGAAGCAATCATTTCATGTGGCATGCATTCGCCCTATGTGAAAGAGATGTTAAATTCATGGGCAACTCAGAACAGAATTATCCTACAAGATTGGAAAAATTTATCTACAGCAGTATTGGAAGCTGACCATCAATTGCAAAGGAAAACATGGTAGAAAGGGGAATCTATGGCCATAGAAAAAGGTAGGTCTAAGATGCATGGAAATTTCCCAAAACTTCTCAGTGAAGGCCAGTATGCTGATTTGCAAAGACAGTTTAGATTTGATGATCACATCTTGACACTATGTTGTATAGCAGCTTTGAGTGCTTCAGATGGGGTTGAAGAATCAGGAAAGAGGGCTGAGTCATTTACTAAAATTATACAAGGCCTAAAAGAAGCCTTCAGTGAATTTTTTTTACAAAGATTAACTTCAAGCCGGGCGGTGGTGGCGCACGCCTTTAATCCCAGCACTCGGGAGGCAGAGCCAGGCGGATCTCTGTGAGTTCGAGGCCAGCCTGGGCTACCAAGTGAGTTCCAGGAAAGGCGCAAAGCTACACAGAGAAACCCTGTCTCGAAAAACCAAAAAAAAAAAAAAAAAAAAAAAAAAAAAAAAAAAAACAAAGATTAACTTCAGCTATAAATAGAATATCAGATACAGAAGTTAGACAAATATTAATTAAGTCCTTGGCTTTTGAAATGCTAATATAGAATGCAAAAGATTAGGCCTTTAGAGTCAAAATCAGCACCAATAGATGAATAGATTAGAAATACAGCTGATATTAGATCTCACACTTACGATGTTGCTTTGATAAGTAATTTCTAGAAATTTTAAGAAAAACCAAAATGTCAGATGTTTTAATTGTGGTAAACAAGATCATTTGAAAAGAGATTGTAGGCAAGATGTTCCTAGAAACATATTTTTTCTAGAGATAATCCAAACAGAAGGCCCCAGCCTTCTGGAATGTGCAGAAGGTATGGCGAAGGCTGACATTGGACTAATGAATGCAGATCAACAAGGAACAGGCAAGGTAACCCTTGCCATTGGGAAATGTCCTGAGTGGCCTCTCACAGGCCCCAATATCAAATTTGGCTCTACTGTTCCCTGTCAACATCAGAGAAACTCATCCACAGAGCAATTAAAGGACTTAAAACCCATTTTTAAAAACCAACTACTTTAGATGTGACTAAAGACAGAACAGCTTCTATAGATACAACAAAAAGTTCAGGAGAGACCAGAAAACAAATATTTTGGCTAATTGCTATAAATGACCATAGCTAAAAATACATGTAAATGGCATTGAAATTGAGGTTCTGGTAGACACAGGCACAGATGTAACAATAATTTTACCAAAATCTTGGCATCCAGATTGGCCTCTTCCTGAGGTAAATGTCCAGATTCTAGGGGATAGAACTTTATCTCAGGTAAAACAAAGTTCTATATGAGTCCAGTGCATAGGGCCAAAAGGACAGATAGGAAAATTAAAACCATATGTGGCTAACATAGAAATGAATTTATGGGAATGCAATTTGTTGCAGCAATAGAAAACACAGATTATCATTCCTACAATCTCAGAAACAAACCATAAAATAAAGAATGCTTCTGAGAGAAATATTAAAAGGTATTATCAAGAACTGTCCCAGACTGTTCAGGTTGTGCATAAGCAGGGCATAACATCTGGTGGTTTTTCAAGGGTACCAACACCCCTACCTTTAAAATGGTTAACTGACAAACTTGTATGGGTGGAACAACGGCCTTTGATATCAGAAAATTACACACACTAGAACAGCTGGTACAGGAGCAGCTAAATACGCAGCATATTGAAGAATTGACCAATCTTTGGAATTCTCCCATATTTTTCATTAAAAGGAAATCAGGAAAATGGAAAATGTTAACAGATTTAAGAGCCATAAATAAAATGTATCAGCTAATGGACTCTTTATAGTTTGGAATTCACTTGCCACCTTTATTACCTAAAGGATGGCCTATTATAGTGATTGCTTCAAAAGACTGCCTTTTTACTATACCTTTACAAGAACAGGATAGAGGAAAATTGACCTTCACATTACCTGCTTATAGTAATTCTTAGCCTGTTAAAAGGTATCAGTGGAAAATTCTTCCACAAGGGATGTTAAACAGCCCCACTTTGTGTCAATAGTTTGTAGAACAGCCATTAGAAGTAATTCATGATCAGTTCCCTCAATCTATAATTTACCATTATATTGATGATATCTTACTAGTGGATTCACGTGCAGATACCTTAGAAAAAATCTTTAAGAAGTAAAGAAAATTTTGCCTTGCTGGGATTACAAATTGTTCTTGAAAAAAAGGAGATTTTATTAATTATGTGGGATATAAGATAGGTTTACAAGAAATTGAACCATAGAAAGTATAAACCAGGGAAGATCAATTATGAACTCTTAATGATTTTCAAAAATTGCTGGGAAACAATTAACTGACCATGGCTCACAATTGGATTAATAGCTCAAGAACTCAGTAATTTATTTCAAACCATAGAGGGTAATAAGGACTTAAATAGTCTAATTATCAGCTAAGGCTAAGAGAGAATTGGCTTTGATAAAAAAAAAATACAAGATGCATATGTGGATGATTTGGATCCAGAGTTTGATTGTACTATGGTTATTTTACCTTTAATGCATTCTCCCACAGGAACTCTTATGCAGAGAAAAGATAATATCTTAGAACAGATAGTTTTACCACACAGAGTGAAAAATTAAATACTTATGTAGAAAAGTTTTCTGAATTGACTCTGAAAGGAAAACTGAGACTTCGCCAATTAGCAGAAATAGACCCAGCAGAAATTGTGGTACCTTTTGCTAATGCTGAAATTGCCTCATTATGAACAGAAAATGAACACTGGTAAAGAGCTTGCAGAATTTTGGAGGGAGAGATTAGCAACAAATATCCCAAAAGCAAGAGACATCAGTTTATAAAAAAACTAATTGGATCATTCCTCATATTGTATGGGGGACACCAATTTCTGGAGCCTCTGAATTCTATACTGATGCAAATAAATCAGGAAATGCAGGTTATAAGTCAGGAAAAATAATTAAAGTGGCTCAAAGCCCTTGTGATTCAGTTCAAAAATCAGAATTATATGCATAAAGAGTTGTTTTACATACTAAAATCACTGAACTTATTCCAGGTGATTCAGAATTAACTTTGTTACTTATTCAATTGCAAGAAATAATAAGGAATAGAAATCATCTCTCATATATAACACATATCAGATCCCCAAAGGCCTGCCAGGCCCTCAAGCACAGAATAATGATTAAATTGATCAGCTATTGGTGGAAATGTGCTAGAAGCTTCAGCATTTCATAAGAAACACTAGGTTAATAGCAAAGGTGTGAAGAAAGATTTTTCTATCATTGCCTTGCCAAAAAGCCAAGGAAATTATAAAAATATCCTACTTATTCTTTGTATAACCAAGCTCCATTACATGCAGAAAGTAACCCAAAGGATACTCAAAGAAGTAAAATTTTGCCAAATAAATGTGTTTCCTTTTGCAGAGTTTGGAAAATTAAATATGTGCACCATACCATAGATACTTATTCAGGATTTCAATGGACAACTGCTTTGAATTCTATAAAAGATGATTCTATAATTACACATTTATTAGAAGTTATGACCATCATGATAAAAATTAAGACTAACAATTCTCCAGCATATGTTTCTAGTAAAAATGAAAGTTTTTTACATATTACAATAGAAAGCATATTACAGGAATAGCACACAATCCTACAGGACAAGCAGTTATAGGAAGGTCTAATTGCATTTTTAAATATATGCATAATAAACAAAAAAGGGTAGTAAAGACCCCCAGAGATTGATTGCACAGTACTTTATTAACTTTAAATTTTTAAAATGTTAATGACAAAGGAACAACAGCTATGGAGAGACATTGGATAGAAGAAAAAAAAACCCAATGAAATCAGTCTGTATACTTTAAAGATGTGTTGACCTCAGAATGGAAACAAGGATATGTGTTACACTGGGGAACAGGTTTTGCTTGAGAAGAAAAACTATGGATACCATCAAGATTGATAAGGATATATTCAAACAGGAGAGACTTCTTGATTAGGAACAGTGATAGTTCATCAAACTGTATGGCCATTTCATCTAAATTAACTTGTAAGACTAACTAATGTCTTTCATTTGATGAGACATAACCTGCTAAAAAGGGAAACTCCCCAAAATTAGGGTTAAGGCAGGATTTTTTCTTTGTCTCTCCAGGAGAACAAAAGTATCCAAGTAAAGAATCAGAAGACCACTGGACAAATAAGACATCTCAAGAAGAGAACAAATCATCCATAGAAAAAGTCCCAAGGAAAAGAATAAATTGGTGTAATGGTATAACACATTTCCAACAGAAAAAAATTCATAAATCTCCTCAAATGTTTGTTTCTGCTGTTCTCTATAGACATATAAGGCAAATGGTCTTTTTTTGTAGTCCTAACTCAATTAAAATTTAAATCTAGCTTTGGAGTTGGAACATGGCTCTTTCCTTCTCTAAACCAAACCATGCTTGTTAAAGGAAAATTCAAAATCTCTGTCTCATATCAGAAGAGCCATCTGGTACAGGACAGAAGAAAACCAAAATTAACAATTCTATTCTATTGTCACTAATCTCATTATCCTTTGGTTTTATTTTGACTCTTTAAAACTTTTCTTAAAGGATAAATATTATCTCAGAATTTATGAGATTAATATATTTGAACTTTCTGTCATGATACTAATGGTCATAAAAGAGTACTAACTAAATCTAGAAATAGGCTTCATCTAGCTTCTTCTAAAATATGTAATTTTAGGCTTGAGTCTGAAGAAGGTAATTAAGAATTAAGCTTGTGTACCCAGATATATTTAATAGGTTATCATCCTATGACCTCTCTGAGATCTGTTACATATGACATTTAAAACATTTAAGTTTTCTTCAGTGAACTGTGACCATTTCTAACAGTGACCTTTGAAGTCTCCAAAAGAATGACAGGGCCCCACAGTGATGAATTCACCTGGGCTATCTTAAAGCCACCAAGCTTACAAACACCACCCAAAGACCAGCTTTGGACTACAAACTGCTCAGAACAACTTTAAAGCAGTTAGCTAAGATGGTCCAGCCTCATCGACTACTCCAGTCAGGACTTCAGATAAAATCTGAACTTACCCATCACACAGAGAATGGACAAGGGCTAGCTCTCCTAGGACTTGATCTTTATCTTAATTTTTTCAGGGTCCCCTCAAGATGCTGTTGCCCTGAATAATAGGAAGTAATTTTAAGAACATGATGCCCACATTCCCAACAGGTGGTGGGGTGGGTGGTTTTTTAGTTGCTTAGTGGATGTTTGTCATGGTTTAGGGGGGTTGGTCACAAGTTGTTATTGGTCACAGTCAGGGCAGAAATTAAGGGAAGGAAATTCAATTCAGTAATCTCATTCTGAAAAGCAAAAAGGGGGGATATAGAAATGATAGGATAAAAGAGTAGTTTGTGGAAAGAACTCTCAAACTAAAAAAAAGCAACCAACAGTCTCAAATATACTACATTGGTATGGATATTTTTATATTGATACAAATTTAATGTTATTTTTGTTATACTGTATTATATGTCTCTGTTTCTTATTTAGGGTATTGTACCTATGCAGATCACTTAAAATTGTAAAGTTTTAGTGCTTGAAATCTGTTTAGAATAATAAAGAAAGACAGGTTAGTAATTAGTCATCTGTAACAATCAAATTTATAGTCATGTTAGGTATGATTTCAAGGTCAAACAGTGATATATTTTAAATAGATAAATGGTCTTCAAATATTTCAGAGACCTACAGAATATGGCATTTAAAATGTTATAATAACATAAGGCTTTTCATGACAGTGAGATAGGTCTGCTCCTGGCAGCACCAATTTACTACAATAAAGGATGATGGCCATTGAAGAACCTCCATATGGAGTTTGCTTTCAATGTGACAAAGCTAGCCATTTGGGCAAGAAACTACCCTTGCCTCAACTGTTGACAGTATGCTGTCCAAATTGGACACATAGGACACAAAATAAAGGAACTGCCAAACTTCGCCAAGACAAGGTAGGACAAGCCTTCAAAACTTTCTGCTTCACAAAAAATTATGTCAGATAATCTAGGCCTGTAAGGTGAAGACTGATGCCCCAACATTGCAGAGGAACCTTTGGTGACTATGCAGGCAGCCAGCTGTTTCTCTCATTTCTATAGTTGTAGAAGTTGCTTGCTTATAGTCCTCTCAGGTCTCTGATGGGTTGAAAACTAGATAAGTTATAGTTACAGTTTTCTTTAGTTATGATAGAAAATAAATTAGGTACAAAAGTTTGGACCCACCAAGAGAGGCTAGGTAAGAGAGTGTTTTCTCTGAATTTGTTAAACACAAATCTACTAGACATTGTGAATATAATTCTTACTTGATTATTGTTTTTTACTGTGTATAGTTTTACTATGTTAGAGTTAAAAATCTTTTCTTTTTATTTGGACAAAAAGGGGGAAATGGGAGATTTGTTTGTGTTGCCATTCCAAGACTGCTGAAGGAGTTGGACCTTGGTTTAGAGGACAGAGTCCAACTAAGTTGTCCAACGTGGACCATAGATTTTTCTGGTGGACTCAGAGTAAACTAAAGGAACACACAGGAGGAATAAGGAGAAGCCTAAGGAGATACACAGCTTTTTCAATTGGGGAAGGTGGAGAAAGAGCAGGTGATCATTTCCCCATCACTCCATAGATCTCTCAGGTTTATTCCCTACTATTTAACTCCTGAGTTTTATTTTTTAATAAAACAATAAAAGAAGCTGTAATATCCATACTCTCAGGTCTGTGTTTCTTCCTGCTAAAAGTCTATTAAAAATGTCTTTCAATAAACTCCAAATCTGTTTCACACTGGTTCATTCTGAAATTCTCTTCTCCAGGGAAGACAAGGATCCCACTCTACCAGAATACCCTACCCTAAAATATCAAGGGAACTCCTGGTGCTGTTGCTGGGGCAGTGTGGGGTTACAGCTCCACACTCACTGACAAAGTTCAAGGGCAGTCTGTGCTCTCCCAGCACACAAACAAGGGAAGTGTCTTGGGGTGATTCTTGTTCTAGCTTCCATCACAACCATGTGACCTGGATCTTACCAGTCAGGGGTTTGGCTTCCTCATAAGTTAAATGAAGGAATAGGGTAAGTTGAGTATTTAGAAGATAGCAAAGCATTGCCAGCATTGAGGCTGATGAAATGTCAGAGTTGTATGATAGCAGAATATCATGCAACCATTCAAACAGTGAGGGAATGAAACCATTCCAAATGAGGTAGTACCAACACAAACCAGACCATTGCTGACTGAGTCTTTCTTCATTACAATGGCATGTCCATATGTCACCTTCAAAAACTTTCCCTCTCATGCATCTGATACCAGAACAGCTAGAAAAACAACTAAAGGGACAAAAGAAGAAAGTGAACCCTGTTTTGGGAAAACCTTGATCCATTCCTGGACTTCCCTACCTTCCTTCTGCCTTAACCGAATAACCAGCCCCCTCATGAAACTTCCCCAAGACAAGCCATCCAGGAACCCAGCCATGCTATTCTCTGCAGATGACTGGCTTACCCCTTGGGTGTGTACTTTGGTCCTGTAATAAACTTCTTGTAATTCTTGACTTCATCTCCATTCTGAATTCTTTCTGATGGAGACAGGAACCTGGATCCAGACATCCCTGACTTTACTTCAGATAAGACTTTCAGTTCCAACACTGTAGAATCCTCTACTAAGTGTATACTCAAGGTTAAAAAGGGATGACACAGCCACATAGATTCAGTTCACTCAGTATTTTCTTGCTCAAATTATATAAAGATGCATTTTTTGCATGTGTGCATTTTTTGTGTGTACATGTATTTGCATGTATATGAGTGCATGTGTATTTGCATGTGTATAGGTGTATGTGTATTTGCGTGTGTATGACTGCATGTGTATTTGCATGTGTATGGGTGTATGTGTATTTGCATGTGTATAGTGCATGTGTATGTATGAGTGCATGTAGAGGCAAGGTTCTCATTTGAACCTAGAGTTTGCAATTCAGCTAGCCAGCTTCCTCTAGGGATCCTGTCTCCACCTCCCAAACACTGGAATCTCAAGCAGACCTATACTCCCACAGAGTATTTGTGTGGGTGCTGGAGGTCTGAACTCTGGTCTTTATGCTTCTGGAGCATGCATTTTACCCACTAAGGCATCTTTCCTGCTCCAGGTGGCATTCTTTTAATAGAATTCAACCTCACTAAGTTTATCACAGATGTACACATAAAATTAAAATAATATAAAATTTGAGTTGAGGCTTATTGATAAAACTCAACACAGCAGGAAAATCCCAAGTACAGGAGAAAAAAATTGTACAACCATTTTGATTTAAACCTCAAGTTTCATTTATTAATTTATCTTATGTAGAATCCTTTAAATGTCAAAGGACATTTTAAAATTTAAAAACTAAATACAAGCCTGGGTTTGTTGAAAATACCTGTTGAAGTTCAATGTGTATTGGACATCTCCATGCCTTCCTCTACTAGACAGTTTAAAGATATTTATTTTTTAAAAGGTCTCTGGTGACATAGATATCTGGGAGTGGTTATAGTGCCAACACATGATAGGCATCTTCTATGTGCGGGGCATTGTGAATATGAAGACATACAAGAGGTGACTCTTGTCCCTAGGAAGTCTGGAGCTCACTTGTACAAATGACACTTAAGGAAATGAAAAATATAAATGATTAAAAAGGTGTAAATGATGGATAAAGACTATGTGTTTTCTTTTCCTATCAATTTTTCTTTCTTTGAAGAACATACTAAAGTGATTTAAATTTTATGAGCAATAACTGCCAAGAAGATATTGAAAAGGAGAATAAGTGTTGGTTGAAGTGGGGAGGGCACCTATATACCTGCCATCAAAAAGC
Organism: Peromyscus maniculatus bairdii; assembly: GCF_049852395.1. Classification (NCBI taxonomy): domain Eukaryota; kingdom Metazoa; phylum Chordata; class Mammalia; order Rodentia; family Cricetidae; genus Peromyscus; species Peromyscus maniculatus. The sequence continues at coordinate 115,997,257 of NC_134856.1, read as the reverse complement.
ATAAAAGTATTGCAGAGATAAAGCAACTTGGGATCAAAGGAAAATAGGAACAGATTCTGTGTGTGTGTGTGTGTGTGTGTGTGTGTGTGTGTGTGTGTGTGTGTGTGTGTAGGATAAGGTAATATTGGGTAGTTGGGAAGTGGTAGTAGTATAAATGCCTCATGGAGACATTAAAGTAAATACCAGATGAACTGAAGGTTAAATCTAAAAGATGACTAGAAAAGTTATTTTCTGACCTACACACACACACACACACACACACACACACACACACACACACACACACACACACACACAAATAATAACAACAATAATGAATAAAGGGGAACATAGGTAAATATTTATGTAATACCTAGTATGACCTTTTATGTTTTTTAAGATTTACTTGTATTTTATTCCTGTGTGTGCATTTGAGTGAGTGTATGTCATGTGTGCAGGCATATAGAGGCCAGCCAGAAGAGGATGCTGGAGTCCCTTGAGCTAGAGTTATAGGTGGTTGTAAGCTGCCCTACTTGGTTGCTGTAGGGACTAAACACACATCCTCTGAAAAACCAGCAGGTGTTCTTCCACGCTGAGACACCTCTCCAGTCCTTCCTATGTGGTTTGATGCAAACCAGTTAAAGGAAAACTCATTTGATGTCACTTTTTAAAAAAGCAAAGTAAGTCTTAAGTATCAAAAAAGCCAGACATTCTTAATATATGCTAGAAAAGGCAGCTGGGTGGTCCCCAAGGTCAGGAGTTGGGTAGGAAATGACTAAAGAGGGGCAAGAAGGAACTGTCTGAGTGACAAATGCTGAAAGTGGGCTGTGTTGGTGTGGGCATAGGCACACACATTTGGCAACACTCAGGCGACTTTATGCTTTGAATGGCTGCCTTTTATTGTACTCGAATATTTAAAGCCTTCTGAAAATAACTAAAAGGCAAACTGCAAACGAGGAAGCTCAGCTAGCAGCATCTGAGACAGAGGTGCAAGCCTTGTGACTAATCAGAACAGAGAGAACCCATGGGTAAAACGGGCCAAGCACATAAACAACAAAAAGCAAAACTAACAATGAACAATAATCACATGACCACAGATTAGATGCCAGTGGTGATCTCAGTGAGCCAGCAGACACGCAGATGTCAGCATCAGTATTTTGGTGAAGAATAAAAAGAAGAAATCTCTTGCTGGTAAGTGGGGATTTTACTTCTGTGAGTGACATTTTGGTGTGGCATGATATACAAATTAAGAATGTTCCAATTTCAAGTTTTACCAAGTAAAGGCACATAGATTCTACACTCTTACGTCTCTGACTCCACGGCCTGAGCTTCTGTCCTCCTTTATTCTCCCTCTTCCTCTGCAGTCCTCCTTTATTCTCCCTCTTCCTCTGCAGTTCTCCTTTATTCTGCTCCCTCTTCCTCTGCAGTCCTCCTTTATTCTCCCTCTTCCTCCACCACTCCCACACCTCCGCCTCTCCCTCCTCATGCAACCTTTCCTTGTGATTGTTCCTGCAGTGTCAGCTCAGTCCTTCAGGCAGTTCTTTTGAGCTTCCTGTTTCTGATGTCTGATTGGCTAGTAGCTGGATGGTCTAGGATGGCCTCTTCCCAAGTCTGGTGGCTGGCAAGCTGACTGTTGGCAGCGGTGACAGGAGCCATGGGACCAACTTGTTCTCATTATCCAGGAGGCTAGCCTGGGCTCCTTCAGATGATGGCAAGAGGGGCGGCCCTGGTGTGTAAGCATGGGCTGTGCCTCTGCTTGTGCTCATTGTGTGATGGTTTGGGTGTGTTTCCTAAAAGCCCTTTCACTGAAATGCCATGCCTCCGTGTGGCAGTGCTGGAAGGGAGCCTTGTGGGGCCAGAGCCCTCAGGGATGAATTAGAGCCGTTCAGACGAAGTTCTCTCTCCCCATGTGCTCCCTCTTGTCTTCTCTCTTTCTTTGTGTTCTGAGGCAGTGCAGAGCCTTCACCAGATGTGACCACCTGAGTTTGGAACTCCCACCCATATATATATATATATATATACCATTTTTCTTTATCTTACACAGTGCCAAGTGTTTTTTTTTTTTTTAAAGAGATTGTAGCCACTGTGTGAGATGGAGCTGGCCTCCATCCACCATAAGCTAAGCAGCATGGCAGATTCCCACTGCAGTACACAGTGGTGTCTCCAAGCCATGTAGGGCACTTTAGATTTGGATTTAGCTTTTGCTAGTATAGGGGGGGGAAAAGGTTTCTGGGCTACACGCTGCTGGATAGAGTCATGGACCCACTGCCTCCCAGAGTCAGCAGAGAGCGTGGCTCCCCCAGAGCTGGCAGTAAACATACCTTTGCCATATTGGGAAGCTGAGGTGGGCGGAGTCAGCAGCCAGGGCTGCCACTGCAGTTTAAAGCAATAGATTCACAATAAGACAGATTCAGATGGAATAAGACTTTAAACGGTTTACAATATATGTAAAAATGTACTTAGGCTTGGAAGAGAAAAGAAAAGGAATATAGACAGTTATATAAAGAAATAGAAAGTTTAAAAAATGTCTTTAAAAAGACAATAAAAGTAAAATAATAAGCCACATAAAGATGGATATTACACAGACAATCAGGATTGTGTTGTTTTGGGGATTTTTAACTGCAGAGAAACATTTGATTGTAAAAGCTGCTGAGCAATATGTATATTTTAAAGATATCTTGATTTCAAAATTTATGTCTAAGGATACATTGCTTTGGAAAAGAGGTTCTGTTTTTGTTTCCACAGAAGATGAGAACCTATAAATTGCTTCAGGCTAATATGGTTTGATCAAGAAAGACTCCCCTGAGAGGTCTCCAGATGATCCAACATCCAGAACAGCTTCAAGACAACTGGCTCAGAGAATATCAGCATCACAGACTACTCCCAGGATTTGACCAGTATCTCGAATTTTCTCAGGATCCCCATAAGAATACCATCATCCCCTTATCAGCAGTAAGTAGCCTAGAACACTATGCCCACATTAAAAAAAAAAAAAAAAGGATTATGGCTGTTTATCTTGTTTATCTTTCTTTAGGTTGTTGGTTACAAATTGTTATTGGTCATAGTCAATCTCTTTCTAAAAAAAGAAAGGGGGTATGATATAGAAATACAGGATATAGATATGATAGGATAAAAGGATAGATTATTGAATCTACTTTTGAAGAGCAACAACTTGCTTAAAATGTTTTACATTGCTATGGATTTTAGTTTATTGATACAAATTTAAAGTTAATTTTGTTATACTGTATGTATATTTCTACTCTTAAGGTATTGAAAATTGTAATATACAATTAAGAAATATGGATCAATAATCATCCATGATAATCAAAATTATAGTCATGTTAGTTAAGTTTTCTAGGTATACATAGATATATTTCAATTAGGTACGTAATCTTCAAATACTTCAAAGACCTACAGATTATGGCATTTAAAATGTTTTAAAAACTTAGACTTTTCTGGACAATGAGACACATCTGCTCCTGGCAGAACAAATTATTTTAAGGAGGATGATGGGTATTGAAAAAACTCATTGTAGAGTTTGCTTTCTCTGTGGCAAAAGTTAGCCACTGGGCAAAAAAGTGCCCTTGCATTGACTGATTGACAATATGTTGTATTAACTGGACATGCAGGACCCATAGGAAGGTGACCACTGACCTTTGCAAGGTGAAATGGTCCTTCAGGTTCTTGCTTTGCAGAAGAGACCACCATACATTCTACGGGACACAGAAAAAATGGCTGAGAGAGTAGGCCTATAGGCTGAAGATGGATGCCCCAACACTGCAGAGGAACTTTTGGTGACTGTTCAGGCAGCCAGCTGTCTCTGTCATTCTAGATTTTTGGAAGTTGCTTACAATGCTCTTCCTGTTTACTTAGGTAATATTATATCCTTCTGGGGTCTTTGATGTAGTTGAAGTCTAGATAATTATAATTTTCCTTAGTTATGAGAAAAGATAAATTAGATATGAAACTTTAGACTAACAAATATAGGACAGATAGAATATTTTCTTTAATTTTGCCAAATACAAATAGACTAGATATTGTAACTGTAAATCTTGCTTGATAACTGTTCTATTATATGTAATTTTACTATGCTAAAGTTAAAACCTTCCTTTTTGATTAGACACAAGAGGGGAAATGCTGTGGAATGTTATTCTATATGCTGTGACAATGTATTGCTCTGATCGGTTCATAAATGAAATGCTGATTGGCAAGTAGCCAGGCAGGAATTATAGGCAGGATAAGTAGACAAGGAGAATTCTGGGAAGAGGAAGGCTGAGTCAGAAGTCACCAGCCAGACATAGAGGAAGCAAGATGACCAGACAGAACTGAAAAAAGGCACCAAGCCATGTGGCTAAACAAAATAAAAATTATGGGTTAATTTAAGTGAAAGAGCTTGTTAGTTATAAGCTGAGCAAATGGCCAAGTAGTTATAATTAATATAAGCCTCTGTGTGTTTATGTGGAGGATGCAAGTAGGAGAGATTTATCCTCGCTGCTGACTGGCCAGGACACAGGAAAACTTCCTACTACACCACTGAGCCACCTGGTTCTTATGAAATGGTTGGCCTGTGTACCTTTGTGTGATGGCTGAGATACATAGCCAGTGCTGGCTTGAGTAGTGGAAGTCCAACTCAATGCATTGATGAGTGAGAACACTGAGGAGTAGGTTTGCAATCCATCACACAACATCATTTATAATACACACTAAACCCACCTGTTGATGTAACCAACCGTCTTATTAAATAAGAAACACAGAACCAATGTAAAAGAGAAAGCCAAGAGGTCAGAGCTCAGTGCTAAAATCTCACCCTTCCTTCTGTGGTGGTCCTAGCTCTCCGAAAGAGAGCTACTTCTTGTGTGTACGTTTTTTCATAGTCTTTTTGTTCTGCCTTCTCATTGGTTGTAAACCCAAACACGTGACTGCCTCGTCACTGACTGTATGTACAGCCCCCCAAGTCTTAAAAGCATATGTCTCCAATGCTGGCTGTTTCCCTGAACACACAGAGATCTACTTAGCTCTTCTACCAAGTGTTGGGATTAAAGGTGTGTGCCACCACTGCCACACTCTTGCTGTGGCTCTAATAGCTCTGACTCCTGGGCAACTTTATTTATTATAAGTATCCAAATGAGGAATGATCAAATCAAATCCAGTGTAACCACACTGTGGACAGCAGATCACAGAAGGGCATCTAGTAAGGTGTAGACACTTAATGAAAATGCAAAACAAAATGTACTGCAGGAAAAAGCATGAGAAACACAACAGAAGGACAAATGTTAAATGTTCCCCTTCCCCTTTTTCATAGAAGAGTAAGAAAACACACCATCTGACCTTCTCCCCCTTTCTCAACTTTGGATGTAGCCCAGGAGGAACTATTGTCTATAATTAAAATACAAGTTGGTCTGATCTCATGGCTCTGATCTGTCACCTGTTATTGGTGTGACTATAGATAAATTACTGAAACTTATCAAGTCTGGTGTGTCCAGAAGGTGTGGTTAAAGTTGGCATGAGGATTGAATGAGATATTTGTGTGGAGGGCTGTATGCATTGTGGGGCATAAAATTAATTAATAATTGTTAGATAGTCATTATTTTATAAACAGTGAAAAGTAACAATTAATATTTTATTATGTTTATGTGTGTGTGCATGCATATGGGTGGGTGTGTCAATTTCACAAGCATGTGGAAGGTCAGAGTACAACTTTCAGTGTTTGGTTACCTCCTTCCACTGTGTAGATTCTGGGGATTGAACTCAGGTCATCAGGCTTGGAGGCAAGCACCTTTATTGGCTGAGCCATTTCACCCGCCCTTGATACTTTTTTAACCCATCATTTGGAAGGTATAAATTTATAATGGCATTTGAATTTATTTAGCATCCACCAATTGAGGAACTGTAGGACAGAAATGGTTATAGCAATGCTTTCAGTTAGGCTTGTGTTTTACTAATCACATCAACACCAATGTGACAGATGTTGTAATCGTGGCACCTCTCATAAGACACCATCAGAAGCATTTACCAAGCCCACAGGCTTTCTGAAAAAAAGCGATTCAAAGCCTTTCTAGGGATTTTGCCTCCCATAAGAGGAACCAATCATTGGACAGCAATATAAAGGTGGAACAAAGCCAAGCCTTGTCAACTGCCAATTAAATCTGGTCAACTGCCAATTAAGCTGTCTAGGCAAAAAGTAATAATTTGGGTAGCCTAGCATTTCTTTTTTTTTCTTTTACCTTTTATTTTTCGAGAGCTGGCTGGTCTGAACTCATTTTTAGACCAGACTTGCCATGACTCACAGAGTTTTGCCTGTATCAGCCTTCTGAGTGCTGGGATTAAGGGTGTGTGCCACCACACCTGGAACTCTAACATTTATTAAACTATGACATTCTCAAAAATGACGCCATCAACCACTCCTTTCCAATTCATTTTTAGCTCTGTGGGTCCTTGTTTAGGTACCAATTGTGTTGCCTGACTTTTTATGGAGAGATGAGAACAAAAACATATTCATCCCAGATATGTTGTAGAATATTCTTTACACTGTGTGAAGATGTGTCACTATGATTTGTTTAATGAAAAGCAAAACAGTCAATAGCTATTCAGGATTTGGGGGCAGAGAGAATACTTTGGAAGATGAAGGGGCATCACCAGCCAAACTGAAAGGAAGCAGGATGGGGCATATAGAGTAAAGGTAACCAAGGCACATAAAAGAACATAGATTAAAAGATAGGGGTTAATTTAAGTTATAAAAACTAGTTAGGAACAAGCCTAAGCTATTGGCTTAGATTTCATAATTAGTAATAAATCTCTGTGTCACTTTTTGTGAGCTGGAGGCCCAAAAAGAAGGACTCACTACAAATGGCACCCAATATGGGGCATGTATGTCCACAGAAGACCTGAGAAAGCTTTAAAAAAGGTTCCAAGCCAACAAACCAAACACGGCTTCCTAGTCCTGCAGTCTCTCTTGCTGACAGTGGTATGGAGAAGCGTTTCCCAGCCACTGCCTGTGGGCTTAAGCCACCAGTGTGCTATGAGCTAAGCTGCATGGAGGTTTAAGGTTTTTCTCATGGAGACAACAATGGTTACAGATACACAGTAAAGCAGATTCAGACAGAAAAAAGCTTACAGTGTGTTTAACAATATGTGTAGGCTTAAGAGAAAAAAAGAGGGGAGTATAGACAGTCATAAAAATAGTTTAAAAATAATAAAGCCTTTACAGAGAAAAGTAAAGTAATTAAAAACAAAAAGAATAAGCCATGTAAGGTTGGGAAATATAATAACAGTGAGTTTGGAGCTTATATAGTGCTTTGTTAATTTTGAATTTTTTGAATGCTAAATGAACAGATAACAGCTGCTAAGAGACACTAGATTATGAAAAACTACTCAGTTAAACCAACCTATATGTTTTAAAATGTCTTAATGTCAAAATGGAAGTCAAAATCTATGTTACACTGGGGAGGAGGTTATACTTTTGTTTCTACAGAAAACAGGCTGTGAATTCATTCAAGGTTGATAGAGATCAGAATTGATTGGGAGAGACCCCTTAAAAATCTTTGCTAAAGACATAAAGAAGTAAACCTAAAAGAACTATAAGACAGGTGACATATATTTTACATGCTTAAACATAAAACAAAAATCATGTTTGGCTGGCTTGTGTACAAAACACAGTCCATACTTGTGTTAATGCAGATATATATGTTACTTTTGAAAGTTTGTGTGTTTTCAGATTAAGGGGACCAGACACCAATGAAAATGGGTGGCCCAAGTAATCCAGCCTCTCAGAGGGCCCTGTTACAGTTTCCTCAGAGTTCTACATCCAGAGCAGCTTCGAGGCTGCTGGCTGAGATGGTCAAGTCTCACAGACTGCTCTGGTCAGACTTCAGATAATCCCTACACTTTCTCATTACACAGAGACTGGCAACAGATGATACAACTAACTTTCCCAGGACTTAACCATTATCTCAATTTTCTCAGGGTCCTCTATAGATGTTATCATTCCCCCACCGCACCCCCCATACAACAGAAGGCAGCTTAGAGAACATGATATACCCATTCTCAAGAGGTGTGGTAGGTGGTTTTTGGTCATTCAGTAAGTTATGGATATTTGTCATCATTTAGTTTACAAGATGTTGCTGTGGGATGGTCTGTATGTCAAATTGCTCTGATTGGTCAATAAATAAAACACTGATTGTCTAGTGGCCAGGCAGGAAGTACAGGTGGGACTAACAGAGAGGAGAATTGAGAGAACAGGAAGGTGGAGGGAGACACTGCCAGCCGCCGCCATGACAAGTAGCATGTGAAGATGCTGGTAAGCCACAAGCCACATGGAAAGGTATAGATATATAGAAATGGATTAATTTAAGATATCAGAACAGTTAGCAAGAAGCCTGCCACGGCCATACAGTTTGTAAGCAATATAAGTCTCTGTGTTTACTTGGTTGGGTCTGAGCGGCTGTGGGACTGGCAGGTGACAGAGATTTGTCCTGACTGTGGGCAAGGCAGGAAAACTCTAGTTACAAGATGTTATAGCCAGGTGGTGGTGGCACACGCCTTTAATCCCAGCACTCAGGAGGCAGAGGCAGGTGGATCTCTGTGAGTTTGAGGCCAGCCTAGTCTCCAAAGCGAGTTACAGGAAAGGCACAAAGCTACACAGAGAAACCCTGTCTCAAAAAAACAAAAAAACAAAGCAAAACAAAACAAGATGTTATTGGTAATGGTCAGGAAAAAGCTGAACAAAGGAAATTAGATTCAGGGATCTCATTCTGAATTGTCATTTTTTGAGAGCTGGTGGCCCTAAAAGAAAGACTCACAATACAGATAGGCACCCGCAATAGATCAAAGAAATGATTCCACTCCAGTTTAACCTGAGGAACCAATGAGTTTACTGGGATTGCTTACAGGAGTGTAGGTTAAAGGTTACGTACAGGAGCATGTGAGACTCAGGGGTAGCCATATCACCAAAAAGCCCAGCCCACCACAGATGACAATTAACAAAGCCTACATCCCTGTGTTCCCTGTAGAACTTTCTGACAGTTCAGCTGGCTGAAGAGTCTTCTCTGTAGCACCTGGGGAGGGGCCTGTAAATCTCATAAGTTTCAGGAGTATCCTGAGACTTTTGAGTTGTGTATACTTCCTGAGGTGCCTCCCTCCAGGAGGGAGTATTTTATTCTGGAGGAAATGGTTAGACAGTACTAACTCTAGCTCTTGAAAATTTTGTGATTCACCTCCCATTTCTGCAGTTAAACGTCTGCATTTGCTGCATGTCTCAAGCTTGAACAGCCTTTGGTATGGCCTTCCCCATCACATGCACCCTGTAACTGAGCCCTGCAGCCCCACATGGCAGTCAAAGACTCTCTCTTCCTTAAGCTGTGCCCACAAATTCTTGAACTAGTTTTGGCTTACTGTGTGGAAAGCTGGATGGGACCTCTGTTGGACCTGAGAACTTGAGCAACCATAGCTGCTGGTTTCTCAACAGTCCTCAGAGATGTCACCCCATCTTCCATGGATCACTCAAGTCTTCTGAGTTCTACCCAATGATGGGGCCAACAGAGCAGGGGACCATGGCTGTTGCCACCACAGAATGCTGCAGACCATACCAGTGCTGTCCCAGGATTGAAAGGCAGCCTGTAATTGTCCTCCAGAGTGGGGTTCAGTCAACTAGATGCTCCTGGCCTTAGGAGAAGTGGTCTTCATTTACCCTGGCTCTGGAGAACTGAGGGGGAGAATGGTATGAGCCATACAAAAAAATTACCTAAATTATAACAGTGCTTGGTGTCAAGGTCTGTATTCAAACAACCTCGAAGAGATGAAGAACGAAGATGACAGGAGCAAGGTGATTCATTGCCAGTTATCTGCTGAATTCAGAACCAATTCTTTCTTTTGATCTTCATGTGTGGAGCTGTATACAGCTTCTTAGCCTGTGCTCCACATACCATTTGCTGAGTTTTCCACAGCACACATCTCCAACGAGATTATGAAGTAATGATCCCTCAGTGTTGTTCAGTGTACAGCCTGTTTTCACAGCCCATGGTGGTCCCGAGTGTGTTTCTAATGATGCCCTTCCTTGGGTTCTGCTGCCTGTACAGCAGGATGACCAATGCATCAGAACTGCCTTCCAACCCCTGCCTCCCGAGAGGCTTAGTGCTCCACTTTTTTCTTTACCTCCCTCCAGGGTACTAATTAGCTATGATAAAATTAGTAAGGACAGAAAGAAGCTCCCAGAACTCTACTCACAGCAGCAACTAGTTAATGGTCAGGTAGAATTTCCTCTACCAGGTTTAGGAATGCCACATGTCTTCAGGAGCTCAAATAATTCCAAGTTTTCCAGTGTAGGTTCCTCCTTCAGCTCCCTGCAAGGTGGCCTAGAACAAGACAGAGTCATCACGAGGTGTCCAGCCCCCCCTCCTCCCTGACGTCAGGCTCTCTCTTGCTCCCCCCTGGAAGGACACCATCTGCCACAACTGCCTCCTCCATCTGTGTCTCTTTCGCTTAAGGGACCTCCAGTGGGAGTCTGGAAATAGCTTCCTCATCTCAGTCATCCTCACAGCCCTTGTGTGCTTTGTGCTCAGTGACAGGCCAGCTCAGGTTACCACAGCTCGGTGTATATCCACAGTTCAGGTAGCTACTGTTAGGGTATTGCACCTTTATTCATTTCAGAGTCACTGCTGAGCTACCTGCAGACTGAGCTGAGTAATGGGTGGTAATCTCTGACATAGGCAGCCAAGCACAGTTCTTGGAGACCACAGGCTTGGAGGGAGATCTTGGGGCTGCTCAGACAAGCTAGCAGAAAATGCTGATGAACCATGTCTCTATGCAGAGCCAACCTGGGTCTAGCTCTGGCCATGATAGCCTTTCATACTATTGCTTGGGGGCAGTTAAAGGCCCCAAACTTCCTTCAATACTTCGTTCTCCCAAAGTTTGCTCAGAAAGCAGCAGCTGCCTCCACATTAGGGTCTTGTTTGATTTCGGGCTTTCTGGGATGAAGCCACAACCCAGCCTCAATCACTGGGGTAATGGTCAGCTTTCAGCATGGCTCTTTACTGACCTGGTGGTATGATTCCAATATCATTTAACCTTGCTTCCAGTATTTGAAGTAAAAGGGTGAGACCCACAGAGAGGAGGGAAGATTGGCCTCAGAACAGGTTTGACCCCAGCTCAGCACCACTCTCCTCATGGTGGATTTGGTCAATGTTAAGCCTGCTTCCTCCTTAGCCAGGTAGACAAGTTCATAGTGGCCGGAAGAGGGAAGAGGGCTGTATGAGAACAAAGGGCATGCCACACATGCATACATGTACACACACACACACACACACACACACACACACACACACACACACACACACATCAGATTTGGTACAAAATGGGATTTGGGGTCCATGTCAGCTTTGATACAGAATGGGATCTGGAGTCATCAAACCTGAGTTTGCAGCACTGAGCAAAAGCAGGGGAGCTACCAAGATGTCTCCTGAGCATGGTGTGGTGGCACATGCCTGTAATGCCAGCGCTTACCAGGCTGAGACAGGAGAATCACTATTTTAAGGCCAACCCAAGCTCCATGATCTAGGGGTCTAACTCAGTAGTGGAGATTTTTCTAGAATGCACAAGGCTGTGGTTCCATTTCCATTACTAGAAAAAGCAAAATAAAATTGGAGTTGTGTACAGTCCTCACATGCTCTCAGGCCTCATTTTCCTCGTGTGTAGTGGGGTTGTCTCTATGAGGATCGAGTGAGATGGAACACGTGAATGCTTTTGAAAATATCAAAGACAGTGCAAATCAGAATATAGGGGGTGTCCTTGTTATAATAGTGGTAGACGTCCCTTCCTGTGACATGGGAGGCCAGGGTTCAGTCCCCTGATAGGGAAACAAGCTACCCTGTCTGCAGCCATACCACCTGAACATACCGGATCTTGGCAAAAGGTAGGGAACCTTCTTGGAATGCCGTTAGTGTGATGACTGTCATTCCTGTTCATCTTCCTGGGCACATCACTGCATAGATTTTAGACACCCAGCCGTGCAGATAGATGAGATGGGCCTTCTCAGTCCATTTCACAACTGGTCATGGTGGAAATATTGGACTTATATCCACTGTCCCAGGAAGTTCTCAGACACCGGTAGTCAAATGAATCAGAGCAAAAGGACTCACTTATCAAACAAGCGAGTCCTTTAGCTCAGATATTTGATTACTATTGTTTGAATCTAAAATGTCCCTGGAGCTCATGTGTAAAGGTTTGCTCCCCGGATGTCAGCACTATTTGGAGGGGCTGAGGAACCCGTTGGAGCCGGGACTCTACTGGCCGGCGAAGAGGTCATGCTTTCCCCTGGTTCCTGCCCACACTCTGCTTCATGATCTGCTGTGATGTGAACAACCTTTACCACACTCGCCTGTCACCATGAACAGAACTGCTCCAGCATGTCTTCTCTGCCATAATTGACAGAAACCTTCTAATACCACGAGCCATAATAAATCTCCCCTCCCTTACAATGTTTCTGTTGAGAATTGTGGTCACGGCAGAATGTAATATGGTAACAGGGAGATTAGAAACCAGCAGGCCTCCATGACAAGCATCCTGGTGGGCGTTCCAGTCAGAGGAAGACTCGGGCTTTGGGGTAATGAGTAACCTAGTGAGCCAGGCAGTGCTCCGTACACTGTCTGTCAGAGAAGATGAGGAGGCTGTTATTTCTAACCTCTGCCCAGGTCTCTCGGTGCGTCAGGCCTCTGCCTCGCCCCTTCCTCCACTGTTGTCTCCCACTTCCGTTCCCCCATGCAAATCTCTGTGTTTCTCATTATGGCCAATGACCTGTTTTAGTTCCTGACTCAGAACAGGCAGAGCTCGACACTGTGTGTCTGACTGCATTCTTGTAAGAGGCTAATTTGGGAATTGTAGAATCGAGTGTATCTTCCCTTTTGCTCATACACCAGGCAGATGGTCAGAAAGGCATCTGCTGAGCGAGTGCACTTAAGCAATCTTGTCGCTGCTGGGATCTCCATGGAGTGTACGTTAGGAATTCGTGCAAGCAGTAAGTTTATAGTTGTAAAACCCATGGAAGTGTCCTGAGAATTCTCTTAGAAGCTAATAAAAGCATGTAGCAAGGGAAAGCATCTTGGGGCTGTGTCTGAAAGCCTGTGCTTAATACCCATCTGGTCCTCCAGAAGATAGACTCCGGTGAAGAATGCTCACAGGCTGGCCCACCAGCTCAGAGACAGGATGGGCCCTCTCTCATTGGGGAATGGACTGAGGTATGGGAAGCCAAACACCTATGACAGCAAAAATTGTTGGTAAAGGTGCTCCCCCCAGGGCAGATGGTCCTCTGATAATCAGCAGCTTCATGGTCAGCCTGAGCTCTACAGTTTAAGATTCACAATGAGCCAGAGTGTATATTGGAATCAAGGCAAAGGAGAGGCTGTGGATTCCATTCATGGACTCTTGGGATACCCCATGGTTGTCCACAGATAGAGGACTGCGGGGTGGGGGTGGGAGGACTCCTTTTAAATTAGAATGGTGACTAGGGGGTGCTCAATGACATGGAAGCCAATTTGAGATAAAGAATGCCCTGAGGTCTCCAGATGCCATGGAGCAGAGATCAGCTGTCCTGCTGGGCCCACCCAAGTTCTACCTTGAGAGTCTTCCTCCGAGTTCCAGAGGGCTTTACTATTGAGGACTAGGTGTCTAGAAAACGTTGCAAAGACACTGTCAGTTCTGCAAGTGAAGGGGTGTTCCTTGTGAAAAGGGATGTGCTCAGTAAGCGTTTAACTGAAACAACCACAGGCACACAGAGTCACTCTCTAGAGACTCTCCCTCATCATGCGCTCTGTGCTTCTGTCTTATACAGATCCTGGCTAAATTTCATTATATGTAGGATGCCAAATATTTCTTTAGGCTACTTTTAGTATCTTAAGGAATTTATTTCCTTTAAAAAAATGTTATTTTGTTTTGTTTGAGACAAGATCTCCTGGAGCCCAGGTTGGCTTCAAACTCTGCCCTGCAGCTGCAGATGACCTTGAAATCCTGACCTGTCTGTGTCGGTCCCCTAGCTGTTGGAATTACAGGCATGTATCCCAAACTGTCCTCTCAGAAATGATAATATTCTAGAGAGACACTGGTGTCTCTCAATCTATCAGACTATTGATAGACCCTCCAAAACTGAACACCCTGCCCCCTGACTACTAGACTATGAAATGATAGAAGCCACCCCACACCCACCCACCCAAACAGAACATTCTGCCTCTCTTCCCCCCACAGAATCTCATTTCAGGAGAAGGAAAGGGCTGAAGCCTGGTGTCAGACAAAGGAAGAATCTGTCTCTTAGAAACACAGTCCTAACAACTTGTTAGACTCTTTCAGGATGAGACTGGCCCCAGACAATGCTGTGTCAGCGTAGGGCAAGACCACACCTCCGTCTAGACAGCTTAGTTGAGCCCATTCCTGGCTCTGTATTTAAACTTTACCCTCACTTCATGGCCCTGCAGATGGACTGGAGTCGGGCGGGTGGGGGGTGGGGGGTGGGGGGGGTTGGTGGTGGTGGTATCATTGGACCTCTTAGTCCTTCTTCCCAATGTGTCTACACTGAATAAATGTCCCTTTTCTGCCTTTGAGACTACTAATTTGGATGTTTAAATTGGATCCTTGAGGACGGATAGCCAAACCTGATTTCTTGGGATACAGAATGTGACCCCGATTTCAGTACCACCAACAGGCCCAACTATTTTTTTTTACATTGTGTATGTTTCAAGTCTTTAAGAAATACATAGTTAACCTTACAATGTTTCTTGGCCACATTTTAAAAAAAAATTCGTGTATAGTGACTGTCTCTGTTGCTGTGCTAAAACACAATGACTAAGGCAACTTTTAGAAGAAAGCATGTAATTGGGGACATGCTTATAGTTTCGGAGGGTGAGTTCATGGCCACCATGGCAGGGCACATGGCAGCATGCCGACAGGTGGACAGGCAAGCATGGCACTGGAGCAGTAGCTAAACGTCTACATCCTGATCCACTGGCTGTGGACAGAGAGAGAGTGACTGAGCCCGACATAGGATTTTGAATCCTCAAAGCCTCCCCCCCCCAGTGATACACCTACTCCAACAAACCCATACTTCCTAATCCTTCCCAAACAGTTCTGCTAACTGGGAACCAAGCATTCAAACATATGAGCCTATAGGGGCCATTATTGTTCAGACCACCACAGTGACACCTACTAAGTAATCTGGGATATTTCTTCATTCCACAAAAGTAATGAAACTTTGTTTTTAACTAGCACATCTTGATACTATAGGTCTCCTATGCTTTATAGCTGGGGACCCCTTTTAAAAATTAAATACTAATTTTGCCAATTGAAAAATTGGCAAGTGGTCTTGTGCTTCACAAAGAATGGTGTTTTAAAAAATATTTTAAATTTATTTTTTACAATTTCATACATATAGATAACGTATCTTCATCATAAATTCTGGTCTTCAGGTCAACCTCTACTCCCCTGGTGGAGTACCTTGTAATCTTTAACCTTTTGTGGGAACACATCTTCTCTTGGGCTGATGGAATTCCCAAGACTTGGTAAGGGGTTAAGTTAGATGAAGACAAGCTTTGTCCTGGAGCAAAAAGAAGCCTTCTTACAGGACGCTAGACTGCAGTCACAGGGTATCTTTGGAGATCCCAGAAGGCAAGGCATATCAGGCTTACATGAAAGTGGCAGCAACTCAGCCATGGCCTGGTGCAACCCCGGCTGGTCCCCTTGGGGCTCCTACTTGGTCCCCATAAGGCCCTTTGCTCGGAATGATGAAGGTGCTGACCCAGCAGGAAGCTGGCCGTGGTGGATCCTGAACTCAGCTCCACTTCCAGCACCATCTGTCTGTTTCTGGAAGCCCCTCACTCCTCAGGCAGCATTAGTCCTCTTCCCCTGCCCTCTGTCTCTTTGGTCTCCTCAAACTCTAGGAGAAGCTCCACTCTCCTCCAGCTCTTCCCTTCTCCTGTCTGTCCTTGTTGAGTGCAAGGAATTTTCCACTTTGGGATCCAAAGTCAGGAAGAGTCATTTGCTGTGTTGTGCCTTACGTTCTGTCTCATTTCTCCCCTGGGACCATGAGGCCAGGAAGTGGGGCTGACAGGAAGGGAGGAAGGACAAGGGAAAGGCAGTGCTGGGGAGTAGGGTTGACTTCCGTCTCAAACTCATTATCCCCATGCTTCTCTGAAGCACTTCTGAGTGGAGGTGCAAGGCATAGCATCTGGTGCCTTCTCACACTCGCTCACCTGCTGGTCAGCAGTCCCTCTTCAGAGACATTCTTACCTTTCCAGTCCCAAGTGTAGGGCATCCCCATGCTAGGCCCCAGAGCTCTGGACTTAGAACTGTTTCTGACCCAAGGGACCAGGGAAGCCAGACCTCAGCCTCTGTGTTTCATTTACTCATCTCTAAAGTGGGTCTGTAGTAGATTTTTCCCTTTGGGTTGTTGGAGGGATAAATAAGCTACCATGAGCAGATTACATCAAAGTGGGCCTGGAACCTAGCCAGAGATAAGAGCTGATTATGACAGCTACCATTGCAGACAATGGAGCCCTCTCTGGGGGGTTCTTAGCAGGGTAGAATTGATTAAGGCCTTGCTTTACAATTTCTCTGGTAGTGTATTTGGAAATGAATTGGAACAAGAGTCCTGGGGTGGTTAATCTTCATTGTCAATGTGAGTGGATCTTGAACCACTTAGAGGACACTCTTCTGGATGTGGCTTTGAGGAAGGCTCACCCTTAATATTGGTGGTTGGGGGCCCAGACTGAATAAGGGGGAAAGGAGAAAACCAGATGAGCCGCATTATTTCCCTTCCTCTGCTGTCTGGTCCACCAAGATGTAAGGAGTCCTGGTCCTACACTCACACTGCTGTGAATTCTGCCATGCCGTCTCCAGCAGTATGAGCTCTAACTCTCAACCATGGGGCAGAAGAAACCTTCTTTCCCAGAAGTTGTTTCTGTCAGGTATTGGTAACAGTAGTAAGAAAAGTAAGGGATATGGGTGCAAAGACTAAACAGAGGATTGCCATGGAGTGTTATTGTACTCTTTTTAAGTGCACAAGGAACAGGGTTTCAGGCAATGGCAGCTGGGGTGAGAAGAGTTGAAACACTGGGTAGATCCAGGAGGCGTCAGTGACCAGATGGCAGTGAGGGAGCCTAGGAGAAGAGAGCTGGGAACTCTGGGACCTTGTCTCAGATGTGCCAGGCTTGCATGACTTGGAGCAGAAGAGCTCTTGTGGGAGTCTACTGGCTGTGTGACGCCTGGGACTTCTTGTTGTAAGTAGCTAGAAAGGGGCTGTGAACATCCAGACTGAGAGCCTCAAGAGAGGATGCAGGTGGGGACTGAGGAGTGCCACACCATAGTAACTGAAGATGGGGGGAAGTTTGAGGTCGCTGAGGGAAATGGGCGATGAGGAGAGGTGACCAAGGACTGAAGGTGGCAGGAAAAAGGATTAGATGGTGGTCTCAGAGCTTCAGAGGCAGTGGCAGAGCCCTTAGCTTGTCCCAGTAATCACGAGTGCCTGAGGCTGCTGGTGCCAGGCTGGCCCACATTTAAGGAAGCCCGAGGACAGATGCACAGATGACACTGGCGGCTTTCAGGGGTTCTGAAGAGCACAGAAGCCGGGTCACAGCTCACAGAATGGGGCTCAGTTAAGTCTCCCGGAGGCCAACAGCTGGCGCAAACAGTCACTCACGGTGAAGCCATCTGCAGCATAGGCCCCTGAACTCCGCCAAAATAAAATCTGCACTGAAGGCAGGAGGTTGTTAAATTAAGGAGGTGGCAGACACCATTTGATGACACTCCATCTCAGTGACAGCTTAGCATGCTGCCGGGGTGGAACGAGCAGGTGGCCAGAGAGAATTCAGGCCAAGGAGCTGGGTTGCTATTCCAGACTGAGCAGGACTCAGCAGGACCCCAGCTCAACCTCTGCCACAATGCAAGGCATGAAAGGGACCCACTTTTTACTTCTGTCACCCCCAAGTCCCATGAAAGAGACCTGGTCAGTGTGCAGTCAGTGTTCACAGAATTGAGCTGAACAGACACTGTAGGCAAAAATAATGCTACGTTTTTTGGTTTTGTTTTTTTTTTTTTTTTTGGCTTCACTTGCCCAAGGCCTGCCATGTGAAAGGCGTTTTTTAAAATCTAAGACATTTGAGTGAACATTGCCTCAATTGTCTGAATTCTGCCCCCAGTCAGTGTCACACACTGGACTCGCTTGTACACTTCAAGAAGAATTCATTGGAGAATAAGCTCTGAAAACGCAACGATGAGGGATACTGAAGAGACTGTCAGGTGCATCTCCCTGGACTACCCCTGGGAGGGAAGGCAGGAAAAGCAAGTTGAACAAATGTTGCTGGCCTCAAACTCCAGTTTTGGGAAGAGTTACTGGCAGCAGTTCCCAGTTTCTGGAAGCATGAGCTGAGACTTTCTGGATGGGCAGGACACATCTCCATCTGCAATGCTCCCTGGTGGCTCCTTAGAACAAAGGCACACAGGCACTCTTCCTGGAACACAGTTTTGCTCTCTTACTCTATGTGCTGAGAAGACAAATCCTCTCAGTGAGGGAGTTTGTGATATCCCAACCAGACATTTTGTAGCTTCATCATGGGGGAGACTTCGTTTTAGAAAATCTAACAGAGCATGTTGAATACTAGTAAAATGTTGAGAAATGGAATCCATTCATTCATTCTACCATTCATTTGTTTATTCTCTAATCCCTTAAATGTTTACTGAACACCATGCGTGTTTTAAGAATCAGGAATAGAGGTGCATTAGTTTTCTGTTGCTGTGATAAAATACCACAACCAAGACAACTTATGGAAGAAGGGGCTATTTTGACCTATAGTTCTAGAGCTGTAGGAGTTCATCTTGGAAGGGAAGCATGGCTACAAATGACAGGCATGGGGGCAGGAGAAGGAAGCTGGCTCATCATATCCTCAAATGCAAGCACAAGTCAGAGAGAAAAACCGGAAGCAGGGCAAAGCTAGAAACTCACAGAGCCTGCCCACAGAGATGGACTTCCTCTTGCAAGGCCATACCTCTCCATATTTTGTCCAGACAGTGCCCCCAACCAGGAACCAAGTGTTCAAATGCCTGCACCTATGTGGGACATTTCTTATCCAAGTACCATAGAGAATGAACAAAGAAAGGTAAGAAGGACCTTTCTTCTGAAAGTAAGAAGTGGGAAGCAGTCAGGTAAAAGGTCTCTCTCTCTCTCTCTCTCTCTCTCTCTCTCTCTCTCTCTCTCTCTCTCTCTCTCTCTCTGTGTGTGTGCGTGTGTGTGTGTGTGCATACCATCATGTGACAAACATGTATTGATAGCATGTGAGCAACATTAAAGCAATATCAACAACAACAACAAAAATGAATACTGCTTAGTGGGGACCGAACACTATGCTAACATTCATCTTACTTTCCCAATGGCTCCATGAAGTAAAAATTATTATTATCCAACTTTACAACTAGGGAAACACCCTCAGGAGCTATGTGACTTGGCCCAGGTCACATATCACAGGCAGGGGAGCCAAGGATTTGAACTCAGTTTGAGCCAAACTCTTCACAAATGTTCTTTCTTGTTTTCTACAGAAGTAAAAGTCTCAGCAACTTGAGACATCACAGCACCAGGAGGAATATTTATGCTGTGGAAGAAACACTCTTCATGGATGAGGGTAGTATTGAGTAACTCCAAGTATCTGCAGAGTTGTCATGGAAGCTGCCACCTTCCCACCACCACACTATGTATTGAGGTTGGGTTTTGTTTTTGTTTTTGAAACCTACTTCATCCTCACTGTGCACAATATTGGTAGATAAAGGTTCACTCCCTGCCCCGACCAAGAGTGTCTTGACAGCCAAGCTGGACTTTTGCACCCTTCTTGTGCAGTATCCATTGTTGATACTAAGACACATACCAGTTGGGCATGACTGTTGACAGTTCAGGGTGCAGAGATTCTCAGGTGTCAAGCTTGCAGTTGCTGAGTTCTGTGAGCTAATGTAATTTGTAAAGAGAGTTTTTCTGCAGAGTTGGTGATTATTGCTAATAAGTCCAGGATGCCAACTAATCTGTGCAGGTGAAAGAGAGATCTGGTTTTCCTGGGTATCTACAACAGGGCCAATAATAGGAAGGTGGCTTTATTTCAGCATGGGAGGGGCCTACAGATTAGAGAGCTGAAGATGGGAAAGCAACCTCAAGAAGCAGGGAGACTCCTCCCTGGAGGTATTCAGGCATATTCAATGCAGTGCTTACTGCATTGGAAGGGATTCCCCTATAGCCTGCAAGGTTGAATAATTTCCCTTACTGCTCCTTTGGCTGAAATTAGTCTATAGTTCCACATATGTTTTGCTGCCTCTCTCAGTGCTTGAGAATATCTTAAGTGCAAGCTTCCCACCTCTGCACCTCACTGTCTGTGAACAGGTGCACCCTGACAAGCAGTACATAACGATGCCAATAGTGACCACTCACTGGGGGCCGCTTTTAACCAGGCACTTTCTTAAGTGTTTTACATATGTTAACATATTAAATTCATATAACTAACTGCTAGGGTTTGGGTTTTTGATTAGTTTGTTTTGTTTTTCATTATTGTGACCAAAATACTCTATAGAAACAAGTAAAGGGAGGAAGGACTTCTTTCAGCTCACAGGTTCCAGTCCATCATGGCAGGGCTGAGCAGTTCAGTCAGCCAATGGTGGCAGAAGCTGTGGCAGGGGATAGCTGTTTACATCACAGAAGATGGACAAGAAGAGAGTGCAGGAACCAGAGTCTGGGTTTTTTCCCCCACAAGTCTAGTGACCACCTTCTAGGTCTTAGCCAGGCCCTCACATCCTAAAGGTTCCAACATTTCCAAAGAGTGCCACCAGCTGTGGACCAAGCATTCAAACCATGAGCCTATCAGCACACTCTGTGTTAAAACCATAACAGATTTGGAATGTTCCCAAGCACCCATGTGTTAAGGGCTTGGTGTCCAGCTTATGGTGCTACTGGGAGAAGAGAAGGTAGAACCTTTAAGACTAGGAGCCTCACTGGAAGAAGCTAAGTTATTGGGATCCATCTGTGAAGGAAATGTCGGGATGCTGGTCCCTCTCTTTCTGTCCCTCTGGCTTCCTGGCCACTATGACACGAGCAGCTTATGCTTACCACAGGCCCAAAAGCAACAAGACCAACCTGTCATGGACTCAAACCTTGAAAATTCTGAGCCAAAATAATTGCTTCCTCTTTTTAGGTTGTTGTAAGTAAGCTATTATCCAAATGTGTGTTGCCAATGATATCTGCATTGCTAGGATTGCTATGTTAGATGGGGAAAATAAGTCAAAGAAAAAGTCAGAAATTCCTTGAGTTATAGAGCTAGGAGTATGAAAGCAGAGGCTTGCTTTCTGATAGAACTATGTCCTTGACCTCTGAATTAAAAAAAAAAAGTAATGATGTGCATAGTGATGAGGATAAGCATGTTTATTGTTATGTATGACTAAAAGAAAATATCAAAGCCCACTTCATCCACCAGGGCATCGGTATTGCTTTGCTTGATGGCAATTTCTCATGACCGGTTAGTTCTGGATATAAATTCATGGTCAGCAGGAGTTGACAGACCTTACCTGGAGATGAGGAAGTTCCTGGGGGCAGAGGCAATGAAGCCATGGTGGAGGCAAGCTAAAGCTTGCTCTGACTAGCTCACAAGTGCTAATTGCACACATCCCTTTCCAATTCTGAGATCAGTGACTTCCTGTTGAGAGCTGGAAATAGGCCGTAGAGAAAATATTTCAACCAAAAACTTGACAAATACTAAAATAATAATGCACCCAAGAAAGAGATTTTTCTCAAGTTGTGGTAAATGATGCTGTCATATACAACTTCGTCATGTCTTCATCTGAACTTGGGTTGTCTAAGGAAAAACTGTCCTTCTTCTGGTACTTCTTGAGACATTGTCTCCCTTTCTGTGCACTCCTTTTGTCAAGCAAAAGATGGCATGCTGCCCAGTTAAGACACACTTACAGTGCCAGCACCCAGCTCATTTCAGCAAAGCTTGGAGGAGGCTTTCTCTAGAGAGGATCTTTCTATAGTCACAAAGGACCACAAAGGGTACAAACTGGTCCCAGGGCAATGACTCTAGCACTTTAGTTTCCAATTCTACACTCCCTAGGTGAACTTGAGCAAGCTAACAACCCACCCTGGGTCAGTCATTGCCCAACAAAGCATAGATACCAACGTGCGTTAGCTACATCAGAGAGCTTAGTGAATAAGATGTGTGACATTAAGCAATCTGCTTATGTAAGAGTCATCTGTCAAAGCTAAGGATCTGGAAATCTGTTGGTGGTATATGCCCTGCAGGGGAAGAGGGGAGTGATGGGCAAGGAGGAGAGGAAGAGGATGAAGAAGGAATAGCGAGGGAGAGTGTAAAGGGATAAGATGGATGGATGGTTCGTTTTCAGTCGTCTTGACTGAGCTGAGGGACATCAGATAGTTGGTAATGGGTTATTTCTAGGTTTAAATGTGCAGGTATTTCTGGAATTGGTGGAGTGAGTGATGAATATTCACTTCACCAGTGTGACAAGGCAACATCCAGAGTGGGGAGGGTCTAGCAAAGCCATCTCTCCATGGGCTCAAACATCCATCTCCTGCTGTTGAATAGTGGTGCCCTTGGTTTTCAGGCCTTTGTCTCAGTAGTTATATTATGCCATCAGCTCCCTGCTTCTTAGGTCTTAGATTGAATTACAAACAGCTTTCCTGAGCCTTTGGCTTGAAGGTTAAGGGAAGTCTTCATTACCTCAAGTGTGTCAATAATCAGGTGTGCCAATCCCCACAATAAATCCTCTGTTACATAGATATACCTCTGTAACTATATATATATATATATGTATATATATATATAATCTGTCATATCTATATATCCATCACCTGTCTCAACATGTCTGTATATCATTTATATCTATCATTATCTATCTACCATCTACAATAAGTAGCTGTGCATTATCTATGTAATATCATATCTACTATTTTGTTCTTTCTATCCATATATCTACCTATCTATTCATCATCTGCCTTCTACATTCATTTCTCTGTAGAACCTTGATTAGCACATGAAGTTTATGAGAATGGTGATGTGAATGACTAGAATTTGGGCTGATCAACCAGATTCTGTGCTTTATCCCACTGTGGCTGATTTATTTACTTAGACTTCTTAATCGAATAAAGGTACATGCTAGTTCCAGATAATAAACACATAACTGTGCTGGCCCAGGGTCTGCCCTTTTCCATATGCCCTTTCTTCCTCAGCTCTATGTAGACAGAACTGCATTGCCCAACATTTGAGTATGATTGGACAACGAAAACAATGAGTGTGCAATCAGAAGTTGGGAGGAGAGAGACGCAATAGTATCCCTGCTCACTTCTTTTGTTCTTATGGATTCTCTCTCTCTCTCTCTCTCTCTCTCTCTCTCTCTCTCTCTCTCTCTCTCTCTCTCTCTCTCTCTCTCTCTCTGTGTGTGTGTGTGTGTCTCACATCCCTGTATCCCCTCTTTCTCAGAGAGAGAGAGAGAGAGAGAGAGAGAGAGAGAGAGAGAGAGAGAATGTGTGTGTATGGTGTGTGTGTGTGACAACACCACAGAATTTTCACTCCATCAGAACTACCTCCTCTTATTGTTTCTCTGTTCCAGGGGCAGTAGCAGCTTGCCATCTTGCTAACCCATCATCTTTGCCATACAGCTCTTTCATCCCTGGTAACACCACTGTTATAAATTTCCCAAATGAATGTCTTAATCAGAGTTCTCTAAAGAACTAGAACCACAAGATTGAATATTTACTAAAGGGGGATTTACTAGGTTGGCTTAACAACCAGATGTGGGTTGTTCAACAAGGTTGTTTTCAAAAACTGGAAAGGCTGAGAACCTGGAAGCCATTCAGTGCACAAGGCATAGTGCGTCAGCAGTCCTGACCTGGTGAGGATTCTAGAACCTGAGCGCCCTGCTTCAACTGAGCTGGAAGAGAGGGCAGCCTGCAAGAGTATCCAAATTCTTTGGCATCTTCAAGCATCTCCCCCTTACACAGCTCCTTGAATGTCAGAACACCTTTATAAAAGGATGGCTCTGGACACCCTCACATTCTGCTACACGTCCTGGGGAACAGTCTCCTTGAAATGAAGACAACAGCCTCTTACTTGGGCAGCTGGTTCAGTGTAAAGTCTCAGACCAGCAGCTCTCAACTTGAAGTTGATATTTTAGAAAGCTGTAGAAAATCAAATGCCGTCCCTTTAGGTTGATTAAGTCTGATCATGACAGATCCCAACCGTAAACTGGAGGAATCGCTTTAGAAGCCATGATACTCATCAGAAAGAATGGGAAAAGCATGTTCGGGGGCTGGCACAGCAGTGAACACTGAAGGAGGCCAGTATCAGCAGAGGACACCCCAGTGTCCCCAGCAAGACACTACAGTGTCTTGTATGTCTTGCTTTTCTTTTTCTATGAACGCGTATCAAAGTCTTTGCTTCCCCACTAACAGAAGTATTTTGCAATTTTCCTGTGCCACATCAACCTGCCAGTCTCACTATCCTTATACTTGGGGGGCATTACAGGGGATTACTGGGCTGGGCAGTGGTGGTGCACACCTTTAATCCCAGCACTTGGGAGGCAGAGGCAGGTGGATCTCTTTGAGTTCGAGGCCAGCCTGGTCTACAAAGCGAGTTCCAGGAAAGGTGGAAAGCTACCCAGAGACACCCTGTCTTGAAAAACCAAAAAAAAAAAAAAAAAAAAAAAAAAAAAAAAAAAAAAAAAAAAAAAAAAAAGAATTACTGGAATACAGACACTGTGAAAGCACCATGGTCATCAGATAAGGGAGAGGCCACTGGGTGACTAAGGGACAAAGTACGAATATGCTAGACAAAGACATGATTCATTTCCAGGGGGGAGTAAAACTGGAAGGCTGAGCCAAGATCTCATTATGCTGCTCAGAATGCAGCACAATTTAAAATTTATGAATTGTTTATTTCTGAGACTTTTCCACTTAATATTTTCATATTGCAGTTGACTGCAGGGCACCAAAACCGTGGAAAGTGAAACCTTGACTGAGGGGGCTGACTGTATGCATTAGCATACTGATTCATCTTTCTCCCACGTCCATCCCTTCAACAGCTCCTAACTGGCCTGCAGACAGAAAGCTGTCATTGGCCGCTCTCAGCCAGTGGCTCTTCAGAGTGACTCAACGACTCCCACATCAGCCTCATCTGAGAGTTTGCTAGAAACTCAAATCCTCCAGCCTCAGGCCTCTCTACTCAGAAATCCTAGGATGGGTCCCAGCAGCTGACATTCTAATAAATCTTCCAGAAGATTCAGATGCATGCTGAGTCTGAAACACCTCAGCATAGATCATTGATTCTCAACCTTCCTAATGCTGAGATCCTTTCATTCAGTTCCTCACGTGGTGACCCTCAATCATAAAATTAGTTTCGTTGCTACTTCATAACTAATGTTGCTACTGTTATGAATTGGAATGTTAATATCTGTTTTCCAATGGTCTTAGGTGACCTCTGTGAAAGGGTCATTTGATCCCCCAAAGGTTGAAAACCACTGGCCCAGATGTCCTTCTCTTTATCTGCTGGTGACTTCCAGAGTGGCCATCCACACTTTTTCCTCTCTGAGGCACAGCTTTGTCTATTTAGCTGACTTGACTCTCTCACTCCTTGTCATCCCAGACCTGAAATTCCTACCAGGTTGTTTAAGATTACTCCAGCTTCTTGCCCCTCCGAGTTCTGCAAGGTGACCCAAGGGTGACTTGTCTGAGCATGCATTATGAGCCCATATTCATTGTGCACACACAGAAATGGAGTCTTCTTTTCCATCAGATTCAAGGTGATGATTTGAGAAAGGCATTACTTTATGATTTTGCTATTGAGATGACTACAATGGCGTGTTTGCAAATTATTATGACTCTCATCTCTTATCAGATAAAGGCTTTGGGGAGAAAGATATTTGCCCTGGGACAGAAGCATGGATGATATTTCTCCCCCATGGATATGGCCAGTGCTGTGTGGGTGTGCATGCTTGTGATTTGAGATAGGATGGGTAGGTGGTAGAAATTCAGAAAAGGAAAAGGGTAATACTTTTTTAAAAAATTTGTAGCAAACACATCTTCCCTTTCAATGGTGCTGCCAAACAGTCTGGGTCAGAAGTTTTGGACCCAGAGCGGTCAGAACAGCAATGTGTTGCTATGGAGATTTTCCAACCTAGGATACTGGAATTCATCCATGTGCTCATTTCAAGCACAGGAAGGAAGGGTCTCTCTGTGTGGCTAGCCTATGTCCCTGTAGAAAATTCACAACCACAGGGAGGCTTTCCTTGCTTTGGTGGATGCAAGACAGGATGTGCTCTCCTATCTTCATGAATCCCAACAGGAAAATTCACTTTCTATCAGATTAGATGTAGGCATTCTGCAAGTATGAATGATGGCTGAAGGAGAAACCAGTTAGAGTCTCGGCATGAATCCAGTCTCTTGGCTCACAAGCTCTCACCCTCATCAAAATGCTTGCTTTCCACTACACTACACTCAACACTCATCATCCATCTCTGCATTTTATTTATGATCACACACATATATGAAAAAGACTCCAGGGTTTGGAGGATCACCCTTTATTGAGTGGATGTACATTAACACAGACTCTCACTAAATATGGAGGTGGCCATTCCCCTCTCATCCTTTCACAGCTTTCCTGGAGGGCAAGTTTGGCAGCAGTAACTGTAAGTCATGTAAATGAGTTGGAGTGTCCCACACAGTGAGTAACTGAGTGCAGAAGCTTCTCCAGTGGCCTGATTCATTTCAGCTGTGACCAACAGTTCAGCCATGAACAACCTGTTGTAGGTACATGATGGGTGATGATGGTGTTCAAGTGGAATTTGCAGATAGCTCTACAGAGCAACAGACTATGGAGACTCACAACCTGGCAAAAACCATTTTTCCATTTTGGGTATAGATGATATAAATATTGCAGCAATGTTTTCATACTATGTAAGAACCACAGCAAGGGTGGGAAACAGAGAAATTCATCACAAACTATCACTCAGGTCTTGACATGACCATTCACCTTTCAAAAATTTACCCATGACTCTTCTTCTTCTTCTTCTTCTTCTTCTTCTTCTTCTTCTTCTTCTTCTTCTTCTTCTTCTTCTTCTTCTTCTTCTTCTTCTTCTTCTTCTTCTTCTCCTCCTCCTCCTCCTCCTCCTCCTCCTCCTCCTCCTCCTCCTCCTCCTCCTCCTCCTCCTCCTCCTCCTCCTCCTTCTCCTTTTGGTTTTTCAAGACAGGGTTTCTCTGTGTAGTCTTGATGCCTGTCCTGGATCTCACTCTGTAGACTAGGCTAGCCTCAAACTCGCTCTGCCTCCCTAGTACTAGGATTAAAGATGTGTGCCACCACCACCTGCCCCCCTTTTTTAAATACTTTGAAAAATATTTTTTTTAGTCAACTGATTTTTTTTATTTATAGTGTTTTTATATTTTACATACCAAACACAGATCCCCCTCTCAGCCCTCCTCCCACTGCCCCAGCCTCACCCCCCCACCACCCATCCCCTCCTCCAAAAGGGTAAGTCCGGCCATTGGGAGTCAGCAAAGCCTGGTGCATTCAGTTGAGGTGGGACCAAGCCCTTTCCCCCTGCATCAAGGGTGGGCAAGGCATCTGACCATAGGTAATGGGCTCCAGAAAGGCAGCTCATGCACCAGGGATAGATCCTGATTCCCACTGCCAGGAGCCTATCAAACAGACCAAGCTGCACACTGTCTCCCATATTCAGAGTGCCTAGTCCGGTCCCATGCAGGTACCACAGCTGTCAGTCTAAAGTTCATGAGTTCCTATAAGCTCGGTTCAGTTGTCTCTGTAGATTTCCCCATCATGATCTTGAATCCCCTCCCCTTGCTCATATAATCCCTCTTCCTTCTCTTCAACTGGACTCCCTGAGCTCAGCATGGTGCTTGGTTCTGGATCTCTGCATCTACTTCCATCAGTTACTGGATGAAGGCTCTATGACAGTTAGTGTATTTACTAGTCTGATTACTAATGTAGACCCTCTCCACTATTGCTAGTAGTCTAATCTAAGGTCATCCTTGTGGATTCCTGGAAATTTCCCTAGCACCAAGTTTCTCCCTTACCCCATGTCTCCCTCTACCAAGAT
The DNA here is from genome assembly GCF_049852395.1 of Peromyscus maniculatus bairdii. Lineage (NCBI taxonomy): Eukaryota > Metazoa > Chordata > Mammalia > Rodentia > Cricetidae > Peromyscus > Peromyscus maniculatus. The sequence goes on along the minus strand of NC_134856.1, from coordinate 115,969,159 downwards.
ATCTCTTTCAATTCTCTCCTGACTGGTCCCTCCCCAAGCTTGACCATCCCATTCCCTCATGTTCTCATCCCCCAACCTCTTCCCTCTATTGCCCCCCATCCCCAGTTTATTCATGGATATCTCATATGATCTCCCTTCCCAAGGTAATCCATGCATCCCTCTTAGGGTCCTCCTTGTTTCCTAGCTTCTCTGGAGCTGTGTGTTGTCATCTGATTATCCTTTGCTTTACATCTAGTATCCACTTATGAGTGAGTACATACCATGCTTGTCTTTCTGAGTCTTGGTTACCTCACTCAGGATGATACTTTCTAGTCCCATCCAGTTGCCTGCAAATTTCATGATGTCATTGTTTTCACAGCTGAATAATACTCCATTTTCTTTATCCATTCTTTGGTTGGGGGGCATCTAGGTTGTTTTCACGTTCTGGCTATTACAAATGCTGCTATGAGCATAGTGGAGCAAGTATTCTTGTGGTATGGTTGAGTATTCCTTGGGTATATGCCTAAGAGTAACATCATTGGGTCTTGAGGTATATTGATTCCCAATTTTATGAGAAGTTACCATACTGATTTCCACAGTGGCTGTACAAGTTTGCATTCCCATCAACTCCCTTGCTCCACATCCTCTCCAACATAAGCTGTCATCAGTGTTTTTGATCCTAGCAATTCTGATGGATGTAAGATGGTATCTCAGAGTCGTTTTGATTTTCATTTCCCTGATGACCAAGGATGTTAAGCAATTTCTTAAATGTCTTTTGGCCATTTGACATTCTTCTGTTGAGAATTCTCTGTTTAGATCCATAGCCCATTTTTTAAATGGATAGTTTGGTAGTTTGCTGTATAGATTCTTGAATTCTTTATATATCTTGGTGATCAGCCTTCTGTTAGATGTGGGGTTGGTGAAGATCTTTCCCCATTCTGTAGGCTGCCGTTCTGTCTTATTTACCATGTCTCCTGCCTTACAGAAGCTTCTCAGTTTCAAGAGGTCCCATTTATTAATTGTTTCTCTCAGTGTCTGTGCTACTGGTGTTATATTTAGGAAATAATCTCTTATGCCAATGCATTCAAGACTACTTCCTACTTTCTCTTCTATCAGGTTCAATGTAGCTGGATTTACGTTAAGGTCTTTGATTCACTTGGACTTGAGTTTTGTGCATGGCAATAGATATGGATCTATCTGCAATCTTCTACATGTTGACATCCAGTTATGCCAGCACCATTTGTTGAAGATGCTTTCTTTTTTCCATTGTACAGTTTCGGCTTTGCTATCAAAAATCAGGTGTTCATATGTGTGTAGATTAATGTCAGGGTCTTCAATTTGATTCCATTGGTCCACATGTCAGTTTTATGCTAATACCAAGCTGTTTTTATTACTATAGCTCTATAGTAGAACTTGAAGTCAGGGATGGTGATGCCTCCAGAAGCTGCTTTATTGTAAAGGATTGTTTTAGCTATTGTAGGTTTTTTGTTTTTCCATATGAAGTTGAGTATTGTTATTTTGAGGTTTGTGAAGAATTGTAATGAGATTTTGATGGGGATTGCATTGAACCTGTAGATTGCTTTTGGTAAGATTGCCATTTTTCTTATGTTGGCTCTACCTATCCATGAGCATAGGAGATCTTTCCATTTCCTGATATCTTCTTCAATTTCTTTAAGGACTTAAAGATTTTGTCATACAGGTCTTTCACTTGTTTGGTTAGAGTTACCCCAAGGTATTTTATATTATTTATGGCTATTGTAAAGGGTGATTTTCTCTGATTTCTTTCTCGGCCCATTTATCATTTATATATAGGAGGGCTACTGATTTTTTTTTAGTTAATCTTGTATCCTGCCACATTACTGAAGGTGTTTATTGGTTGAAGGAGTTCCCTGGTAAGAATTTTTGGGGTCATTTATATATACTATCATATCATCTGCAAATAGTGAGAGTTTGACTTCTTCTTTTCCAATTTGTATCCCCTCGATCTGCTCTTGTTATCTTATTGCTCTAGCTAGAACTTTGAGTACTATATTGAGTAGATATGGGAAGAGTGGACAGTCTTGTCTTATGCTTGATTTTAGTGGAATCACTTTGAGTTTCTCTCTACTGAATTTGATGTTGGCTATTGGCTTGCTTGTAAATTGCCTTTATTTTGTTTAGGTATGTTCCTTGTATTCCTGATCTCTCCAAGACCTTTATCATGAAAGGGTCTTGGATTTTTGTCAAAGGTATTTTCAGCATCTAATAAGATGATCATGTGTTTTTTTTTCTTTCAGTTTGTTTATATGATGGATTACATTGATAGATTTATATGTTGAATCATCTCTGCATCTCTGGAATGAAGCCTACTTGATCATGGTAGATGGGTTTTTGTTTGTTTGTTTGTTTTTTATGTGTTCTTGGATTCGGTTTGCTGATATTGAATATTTTTGTATCAATGTTCATGAGGGAGATTGGTCTGTATTCTCTTTCTTTGTTGCATCTTTGTGTGGTTTGGTTATCAGGGTATCTGTAGCCTCATAAAAAGAATTTGCCAATGTTCCTTCTGTTTCTGTTGTGTGGAACAATTTGAAGAGTATTGGTATTAGCTCTTCTTTGAAATTCTGGTATAATTCTGCACTGAAACCATCTAGCCCTGGGCTTTTTCTGGTTGGGAGAGTTTAATGACTGCTTCTGTTTCCATAGGGGTTGTAGATCTATTTAAATTGTTTATCTGGTTGTGATTTAATTTGATAGCTGTACCTATCCAGAAAAATTGTCCATTTCTTTTAGATTTTCCAATTTTGTGGAGTACAGATTTTTGAAGTATGACCTAATGATTCTCTGGATTTCCTCCTTGTCTGTTGTTATGTCTCCCTTTTCATTTCTGATTTTGTTAATTTGGATATTCTCTCTCTGCTTTTTGATTAGTTTGGATAAGGGTTTGTCTATCTTGTTGATTGTTTTGAAGAACCAACTCTATGTTTCATTGATTCTTTGTATTGTTCTTTTTGTTTCTATTTTATTGATTTCAGCCCTCAATTTGATTATTTCCTGTCATCTACTCCTCCTGGGTGAGTTTGCTTCTTTTTGTTCCAGAGCTTCAGGTGTGCTGTTAAGTTGCTAGTGTGAGATTTCTCCAACTTCTGTCTGTAGTCATTTAGAGCTTTGAACTTTCCTTAGTACTGTTTTCATAGTGTCCTGTAAGTTTGAGTATGTTGTACGTTTATTTTCATTGAATTCTAGGAAGTCTTTAATTTCTTTCTTTCTTTCTTTCTTTCTTTCTTGACCCAGTGGTGATTCAGTTGAGCATTGTTCAGTTTCTATGAGTTTGTAGGCTTTCTGTAATTTGTGTTGTTATTGAATTTTAACTTTAAGCTATGGGGGCCATGGTAATTCTTCATACAATACCATTTAGTCTAAATATTTTTACATCTTAAATATATAAATCTTCACACAAAGCAACCTGTGTGCCATGCATTACATCATTAAGATATTGATGGTGATTGTGGGGTAAATCAAGGACAATGATCATAAACCAAGCCTAGATATTTACAAATCACCATGGTGAAACTGCTATAGTTCTGTATAAAATTCTTCTCAAACCCTATTTAAATGCCTTCTAAAAAGTAGTGCTCTGATATAAACTGAAGCTTTTGGATCAGTAGTTAACTGGCAACACTTGGTGTCAGGATAGAGGCTGCAAGGGTGGTTGTTGCTATGGCGATTGTCATAGACAAATTTTGTTCACTATGGGGGCCTTTCTATAGTCATGCATCGGTTACAATGGATACATTCTGGGAAAGGCATTGTTACGGAGTTCTATTATGGTGTGACTGCCACAGAATATTTTCATGCCAGACAGTATAGGACAATTGCTCAACTCAGACTTTTTACCATCAAGAGGCATGATGCCATTAGTCACACTTTCTCATCTCTGTGACAAAACATCCTAAAGGGGGTTGATAAGATGAGCTGGGGAGTAAAGGTGTTCACAGCCAAGCCTGAGCAACTGGATTCAATCACCCACACAGTAGAAGGAGAGAACCAGCCCGTTTAAGTTACCCTCTGACACACACACACACACACACACACACACACACAAATAACTAAATAAACAGATGTTTAAAACTCTTAGGAAAAGAAATATTTATCTTTGCTTACTGTTACAAAGCTTCCAGTCCATCCTGGGGGGGCGGGGCACAGCAGAAGAGCAGCTCACACCAAACTCAGGAATATCCTCAGGGACACTGCCAGAAAGATGCTCCACTAATCTCCTAGGCAACCATCAACCAATCAAGTTCTTAATCCACATTAATCATTCCCTGCAGTAAGCTAAACATGCATGAGATAACTTTTGGAAAAAAATTAGTGGGTGTGCGTGCGTGCGTGCGTGCGTGCATGCATGCATGCATGCATGCATGCATGTCTATAGAAGAGGACATTAGACCCTCTGGAGCTAGAGTCACAGGTGGTTGTGAGCTAAGGGTGCTAAGAACTGAATTTGGAGCACTTGTTCTTTGCCACTAAGCCATTTCTCCAGCTTCAGCTCTATTTTTAAATTAAGTGAGAATATACTCTAAAATAATGAGTACAGAATGGTAAATACATAAACCAGTGCCATGGTAATGTATGGCCAAGTATTAATCACTGTACATAATTATGTGTGCTATACACTTCTAAAACAGCAGCCTAGGGATCTGTTTGTAAGAACAGCGCCACAGACACATGAGTGATACCTTGAAATTTGTCACCAAAAGATAGGAACTCTTCAGCTCTGTTTTAATTTCATGGGAGACTCTCATAATATACATTGCAGCCTCTACACTGTGGGTCATATGGAGTCATGTGACTCTGTATAGGGTTCACAAAAGGATTTTGAAAACGGGAAAAGGTATCTGAAATTAAAACAACTAAAATAAATTCCAAATCAGATGTGCAGTGAATCTGAGGTGTCTGGGGCAGTACTTGTTCATTTTGTGTAGTATCACTTCACAGCCTTGGTTCTGAATAGACACCTTAGCTACTTTGCTCTACATAAAGACTTTGTAATATTTTTCTGCTGTCACCCCTCAGAATCTAAGCCTCAAATTATTGATAGATGTCTTTGGATTATATTGTGCTAAAATATTTGATTTAAAATTATTCCGTTTGAGTTGCTGACTTGAGTTTCACAAAAAAAAAATTGTTAAATGAATTTTGGCATGGAAAAGGACAGAACTTCCAACTATTTCTGAAAGGACCCTAAACATACTTGTGCCAGATTTTATTGCATATTTATGTGAAATGGTGCTTTCAGCATCGACAACCATAAACTCAAAATATCAATCAACTCTAAAAAGCACTAAAGATGCTTTGTGTCCTGCAGTATCAAATAGTCAGCTAAAGACTTCATTCTTTATGTAAACGTAAACCCATATATCTCATTAGCATAGACATTTGCTCAAGTACTTAATACATGGCAAAATTTTATATGTGTATATATATATATATATATATATATATATATATATATATATATATTGTAAGGGCTAATCATTTAAGTGTACACCACCATAAAAGCTTCTTATTCTTGCTGAGAAAATGAGACCTTGGGTTGAATGGTACAGCAAATACCATGGATGGAAGAGGCCAGACTCTGCCAATCTGCCTTCTCTTGAGAAGTTCAAATGGACAGTTTTCAAAATGACAAAGAGCCCTCCTGATACCTATCCATAAATCCAGGTTTCACAAGCAGATAAATGACATTCTCATTGAGATCTGCAAATGAAAATGAGATTAAAAACAAGAATTATTAAAATTTAAAGTTAGCAAAGAAAGTACCTAACTGTATTTGACTGTGTGTTTCATCAAAGATTCCTATACACATGAATCTTTCATAACATAGAGTACTATAGAAACATTTGGTACTAAGAGAGAACTTTAGTAGGTATTTTTGCTGCCTCCACATTGATCCTCACTGCCTCAGTGTGTTCATCCCCCCCTCCATTTCCCTCTCCCCTTCTCTACTTCCCTGTACCCTTCCTCTACCTCTCTCTTCTCCCAGGCCTCCCTCTCCCATTCTTCATATTCCTCTCCCTCCTCCACTTCCCACTCCCCTCTCTCTCCTTCTTCTCTATTCTCCTATACTTATAACTTCCTGGCCAATGGAGGATAGCACAAAATGGTAATATCTTTGTCCAAAAGGGAGATAAGATCAAGGATGATGCCTGTGTTCCAGAATGCCCCCCATGGGTACAGTAGCATCTTCCACTATAGCAAATACTTTTCTCCTTGAGGTGACCAAGGCAACTTAAGAAGGATAGCTTTATTTTGGCTTATAGTTCAGGGGACACAATCCATCACAGCAGGGAAAGCATGATGACAGGAGTGTGGGATTGCTGATCACATTGCAACCAGAACCAGGAAGCAAAGATTGATAAATGCTGGTGCTCAGCTCACTTTCTCCTTTTTACTTGGTCAGACCTCCAAGTCCATAGTATTGCCCACATTTAGGGTGGGTCTTTCCACATCACTTAACTTAATCTAGGAAATCCCTCATAGCCGAAGTAGACAATTGGAATCAACTTTTACATCTACCAAGATCCTCCCTGTCCTTAGTCTGCATTCCCTACTCCCTTTTAGCTCTTCTTGAGGAGCATACCCATGATAAATAATGCACATCACATCTCCATGTCAGACCCTACCTATATCCTGGGACCCTGGCCTGAGACAAGAGCCACAAAGCAAATCAAACTATGTTCTCCAGGCTCATGAGATGGCTCGTCACCTGGCTATATATTGTCTTGAGGAAAAACATGATCTTTGAGCTCTCATTTTCCAGTCAGAGGCACATAAAATGTTAACACTCTGTCACTTGAAATATTACCTGCACCAGTGAAAAATAAAGGAGAAAAAAAATCTAATCATTCCCTGATATTTTAAAAATAACTCATTCTTACATGACATGACAATAAACACTCTGTTGTTAGGACCAGATTGGTCATTGTTTTAAAGGATCTAGTCTGTTACTTTTCCTGTTTTGTGGTCGCTAATAAAATTACCACATCATGTTCACTTTGGTTTTATAAGATGATGGAGACTCAACACAGGTCATAATATCAGAGCATTCAATAGTGTGGTATTTCTCCTGTGAAAGCTAAAATCTAAAGGCCGTGACCAGAGTTGCAGCTGAGAGGTCATAGGGACTATTTGCATAACTGCCAGATACCAAAGCAGGGATGATGAGTAATTTTATGGGTCATTGTGGCTTGGCTGAGGGATCCCTAGAGAGCCACGAAAACAGCAATTTTGAGTGTGGCTGCTAAGATGTTTCTGGAAGAGACAGACAACTGTATTGGTGAAATTATTAAGGCCACTCCACGTAGTTAAAAGGAGATTTATTTAATGGCGTAACTTACAAATGAAGGAATAGGTAGGTTGAGGGTTCTGGGAAAGACGCAGCAGTAGTCCAGCGATGTTCTCTGGAGAACTCTCCTCCGTCCACCTCTAGCGTCCCGGCTCCCAGCAGCAAGAGCGAGAGGTACGTCCTGATCTCGGGTCTTCAGGCCCTCCCTTGGCCCCGCCTTGTGGGCGTGATAGTTACCAAAACCTCAATGGGGGTTGGAACTTACGGACCAAAGCTGGAATGGCTACCCACTACACAACTGAATCAGTAGACCCAAGAGTGCCCTCCCACATACAACCATTTCCTGCTTCTGTAACCTTGGGGAGGAGCCTGATCCTCTGGTAAGTTTGGGGAGCCTTTAGATCTTGTAAGTTCCTTATGAATTTCATGAGTCTGACTGCCTCTTGTACAAGGCAGTGTTTCAATTCAGTTAATGTGGCTACACAATAGGAAGGTTTATTCTTTTTGTGTGTGGCTGGGTTTTTTTTTGTTGTTGTTGTTCATGTTTTATGTAGCTCAGAATGGCCTCAAACTCTCTGTGTAGATGAGACTGGCCCTCAATTCCCAAATCAAAACTCCAAGCACTGGGATTAGGGGTGTGCTTCACCACCCCTGACTAAAGTACACTGTGTCATGTTCACTTTCTTTCTCTTTTACTTCTCCTTCTCTTCTCCCTCTTCCTATCTCTCCTCATCCCATCCTCTTTAGCCTCCTCCTTTCCTTCCTCTTTCCCCTCCTTCTCCTTCTTCTCCTCCTCTTTTTGTTGGTAGTAGTAGGAGTTGAGATATGGTTCCAGAAAGCCCAGGCTGGCCTTGAACGGTCAGTGTGAGTTGTGGAAGGTTTTGAAGTCCTGGTCCTCCTGCCTCCACTTCTCAAATTCCTTGTCTGAATGTTCATGCCTGGCTCAGATTTATCCTTTCTGCATGAACTATGTCTTCTCATGCCTTTAGACAATGTTATTCCTGGTTATTGGGCTCATGGATGCAGAATGAGTCTTATTCCATTGGTGTCCCCAATTCTCAGATCTTCAGAATCACACAGAAGTTTATCATGACTATCCTGGGCTCCACTTGCAGATGGCCAAGGGTGGGATTTTTTGGCCTCCATAATTGCTCAAGCTAATTCTCACAATAATTCTCAGATATCTATGTATCTGTGCTGGACTTTCTGTCATTGTGGCGAAAGACCTTACATGGAAGGCTGAAGGGGGACTCACCTTTTGAATTTGGAGGGCTTACTTATTTTGGCCCATTGTTTTAGAGGTTCTGATCTGTAGTCCTTGGTACCACAGCCTCGAAGCCTGTGGTGAGGCAGAACACTATGGTGGGGAGTGCATTGACAGAAGCTACTTAGCCTGTGGCAGTCAGGAAACAGTGAAAGGAAACACACAAAGGGAGCAGGGCAAGATATAACAAGGTCACAGCCCCCTTTCTGCAACCAGGCCCCATCTTTGTGGTCTTAACATCTCTCACTTGTTCTATTCACATTATAACTCTATGGATTAGTCAGAGCTCCCAGGAACACATCACTTCCCAAGATCCCATCAGCTGGTAACTGTCAGCCCAGGAGCCCATGAGGGATATTTCATATTCAATCTGATATGTAATCTGTTTCTCTGTTGGACCTGTTTCCTTGGAGTGCCTGAGTAATGCAGGGAGTTATTGAGTGAGTCAGACTGAGAATTCCACATCACTTATTAATAACACTGGCCATGGTGTCAGATTAGCAAAGTTTGCAGGCAGCAAGGGCATACAGGACTGGAAGAGAAAGCATAATTGATAGACTTTCCCACCCCGGCATTTGCTGGCTTTATGATCCGGCTCAATGAATCAAAAGCTTCAGGCTTCTCATCTGCAAACCATGTCGAGCAGTGCTACCTCACTGGATTGTTGGGGAGCTTATTCTGTGAAGCCCAAAAGGCACTCAGCTCTGTTCTTGGCTGAATATGAAATCTCAGCAAGTGACAACTATTCCCCCAAAGATAGGACACACTCCTGGCTTAAGACTCCTAAAGGGGATAGCTATGTTTTTGAGATAGTCTCTCTGCAACCCAAGCTATCCTCTGGAACTCTTGAGTGTCCTGCCTCAGCTTCCCAAGTGCTAGGATTACAGATGTATTCTACCACAGCTGACTTAAAAAACACTTTAAAAATAAAAGTTTCACAAAGATCACAAGTGAATATAATAAACTCTACTATTTCAGAGAGTTCTGACCTTTGTGCACATACTTGAACCTGGATACATTTCAATGCACACAACCACTTATGTCCTCCTCATCTGCTCCTTACTGTGTTACACAGATGGGCACATTATTATTTTGCCTATTCATTTTTGACTATTTTCATGCACTGTCTTCATATTCTTTCCCTGAAGACAACATATATAGAGTGTCACATGGAGTGACACTCTATGTGACAAATGACTTGTTATGATAACGCTTGTTTCTGAAATATCCCAGGGCTCCAGAACTCACCAACCACTCAGCCATCCACTCAGGACCTACTAGGAAACTTTGTTTAAATATTAGTTATCCTGGTTTTGCCTCCTGGGTCTGTAGTCTGGGGTTGATGAGGAGATCCCACCTTCTCTGTTTGCCCCTGGTGCCTCCTATGAAGACAATTTTTCTACTACTGCATTATTGGCATTTGGACAAGACTGTCCTCTCGTGTTGGCTGACCTGGTTATAGGATATTCAGAAGCATACAGTCCTCCACCTACCCTCCATCTGTAACACCCAAAAATGTTTCTAAGCATGGCCAGCTGCTCTCTAGGAAGCTAAATCACCTCTGGAGTTAGATCTCTGGGTGGGGACCTTGCCATCATGGCTGCTGGGCATTGATCACTTCCTACCTATAGCCCCAGAATGGCCCTGGCTTTGTCTCTGCACCTTTCTGAGACCATGGCTTCCCCTGGGAATTTCGTCACCATAGAAATGAACTGTATTATTGATGTCTAAAATAGGGCACCACAGCTGTGAACAGACAAAGCAGGACCATTTTTTCCTCGGTGTAATTGTAAGTGGGGTTGGAAAGGCAAGGTCCTATAACAGAATGTGCCCATACTGTTCCCAGTTAGAGTTCTGCATCTGAGAAACGGGGGTGGTAACAGAAGAGCCTACCTAGCAAGACCACAGTGATCACTGGTACTTGGCTGGCTAGCTTTCTATCACTGTAAAAAAGATCAGAGATAAAATTGCCACAAAGGTCACAATTTTAGAGGTATCAATGCACAGTGAGCTGTTCTATTGTCTCTGGGACATGATGAAGCAGAGCACCATGGAGGAGACAGCACAATGGAACAGAGGTGCTCACCTCATGGTAGCCAGGAAACACAGAGAGACAGAAAGAAAAGGACAACTTACCCTTCAAAGACATGTCCCTAGGTGTCTGCCTTCCTCCAACTTGCTGCCAGCTCCCATCATTTTCAATAAGCGTTCACTGGGCTGTTATCATTAACAATGACAACGGCAGATAACGCAGGCACTTGAAGCAATGGGACACTTTGTTGCACGGGGCATAATCAAGGCTGCTGGGGATCCTAGAAGCACAGGCGCTAACCTCACACTGCTCTTCATGACTCACGTGTTTCCATGTGGAGGAAATGAACAAAGGGCTGGCTGGAAACACTAACCCCAGGTTTAGCTGTTTGAGACAGGTTGGCCAGTAGGACAGCGCTAGAATAGAGCTGGGAATCTGGGACCACAACCTCCAACCCCCAGCACACACTAGGCGAGTCAACCCCAGCCATGCAGAGATTGGTGGCGTTGACAAAGTCCTGTAAAGTTCCATGTGGAGATATCAGAGAAGCATGGGTTCCACTGAAGAAACAGAAACAGATTCACAAGGAATGAGAGACGCTGGGCATTACTGTAGCTAATGGATCTTTTGCTTTTGCTTTCTTTTTTTTTTTTTTTTAACTGAAATCAGTTGGACATTGGAAAGAAGGAGAAATGAAGTATGCATTGGCAATTACCCAAACAGGGATTGATTAGCTTCTATGCTCGAGACTGAGCCGTTCTACCTCCAAGATGGGTATCAGGAAATAAATCTGACTTTATGTGAGGATTCCTGTTTTAACTTTCACATACAATCCAATTTATTTTTGTAAATTCAATTTTATCTCTCTATTGATGTACATTACAATGTCAGAGATGTAATCAGTTGGTCCCTGATTGTTTTGTTTTTCTATGAGGGGGTAGTCTGGGCACTTTCTGCATTCTATGTGATGCCTACACACACAGAGACACACACTTAACCACACATACACACACTTACACATGCACACACACTCACACAGTCATACACATCACACACACACATGCGCATACTCAGCACAAGCATATATCCACACAGGCACACACAGAGGCACATACACATGCATACACACAGGCATGCACAAACAGGAACACAATCATACATACACACACACACACACACACACACACACTTACTCAGCCACCTGAGGTTGATGGCTTTTGAAGGGAATCTGCCATTAAGGATTTTAAGTTATGCATAAATCACTTCCTAGCATTTCTGATTTGAAGATCCAGCCTTTTTCTATCTAGTCACATTTGGAATATGCTAAGCTTAAAACTGAAGTAATGAATATGAAGCCATTTCACAGTCTGCATCCCTAACTCCAAAGATTAGGATGCAACAAATGTTTGTATGGCACCTGTTCTACATTACTGTGTCTGTGCATGTTGTCACCATCTGGAGAAGCAGTTTTCTTTATTTTTGCTTTACCTCTCCATTCAAAATAGTTACAACTCTACAAAGAAATACATGACCATGCTTCACATTAGGAACAGACCCTTTTCTCTTTGAATCCTAGTGCATAGCACAGGAGGTGGAATGTGATAGGCCTCTCAAAAAGCGGATCTAGTCAACCATTAGTGAGTTGATCAAACAATACAATACTACCCAAAAATAGAGGGAGGGGGGAAGAGAGGAAAATCCACAGGTGCTCAAGCCCATTATTTAAATCAGTGTGGTATTTGCACAGAATCTATAGATGCTCTCCCACGTATGTTCAACCACCCACAGATTACATGTAATTTTAATATAATAGTTGTTACATTTTTAGAGAGTAATGACGAGGTAAAAGGTCTGTAAATATGTGGAGCAGGCAAAACTTTATTTTATTTCCAACCCATGGTTGGTAGAATATATAGATCAAAACCCAAGCATACCAGGGGATGATTTTACATTTGATATGTAAATCATATATAAACTGAGTACAGTGGTACACACCTATAGTTCCGGATACAAGAGAGTTGAGACAGGAGGATTACTGGATGCTAGGAATTCAAAGACTGAGAAACACAAGTGGATTTTGTTCAAAAAGGAAAAAGAAACAAATGAAACCTCATCTATAGATGCTGTGGGGGCTCAAGCAGTGAGAAAATGCTGAAAGGATGAGCAGAGGAGGTACCACGAACACTGAGTCTTCCCTAGGTATCTATCACTCAGGTATCTGCATTCCTCCATCAATCCTGCATCATCTACTTTCTCCCAGGAACCTTAGGACACTGTTACAGAAAAAGAAATCCAAGGACAAAGGTTTTGTGTCTCATGTAAGATCTCATAGACATAGAAAAATCTGGAACTTGAGTCCAGACTTGGAACTCCCCCACATGTCAACTCTTCCTCCTTGAGGTTTGCTATTAAGTGCCATGAAAGGCTGACAGGAGGGACGGACCCCTGAGTCTGGCCAATTAGAAAGGCTTTGGACAAGGGGGGACTTGAACTTGCAACTTGAGAAGTGGAGAAAAGTGAAAGGCACATGGGTGTAGCTGGAGTTTTCTCAAGTCCTGCCTGGCCCATGGTCAGGACAAATCTCTCTCACCTGCCAGTCCTGCAGCTGCTCAGACCCAACCAAGTAAACACACAGAGACTTATATTGCTTACAAACTGTATGGATGTGTCAGGCTTCTTGTTATCTAATTCTTATACCTTAAATTAACCCATTTCTATAAATCGATACCTTGCCACATGGCTCGTGGCTTACCAGTATCTTACATGTTGGTACTCATGGAGTTGGCTGGCAGCGTCTCCTGACTCAGCCTTTCTGTTCCCAGAATTCTCTTCTCTGCTTGTCCTGCCTATACTTCCTGCCTAGCTACTGGCCAATCAGCATTTTATTTATACAGAGCAAAATCCACAGCACATGGGAGGCCCCTAAATGGCAGACTAGAGGCTGAGACTTGATTTTGTAACAAGAGCATGAAGATTTAACCTGATTAATGACAAAGTCACCTTAAGGGGACAAGGGAATATTCAAGGATAAAGAAAAAGGCCCAAGTGAAATTCTTTTGCAACACAGGCACATCCCTTCCCTTCTCCCTCCTCCACCCCACACTGCCATTCACCCTATTCACACAGCCACCTGTTCAGCCCTTTATAGACCTCTCTTGTATGAAACACATACTCTGGGGACCTTTGCAACTAAAGCAAGGCTTTGTAGAGGACATAGTCTACACCCACTTAGGTCTGCAGAAGAAATGGCTGTTTGCTCAGATTCTCCTGGCAGACAGCTGCGGCTTGCTCTCCAGGCCTTCCTTTCACCCTGCATCCAGGTAGCTTAACATTTGCAGAGTCATACAGATAGTGAGGCCAAGTGCCCTTACTTCACGCTTTCACAGGCTCACATTGGCTGTATGCTCTACCCTAGGATGATGAGGGTACATCTCAACGGGGAGAGTCTCGTGGGGCTTGCTGATGGGGTAGAAGAGGCTGGGATGGCTGTCGGCCTGCAAGTTCCCTCAGTCCCAGAACTGTCTGGCTGTTGGTCTGTGTCAGAGCTGGGATCTCATCCAGATGAAAGCCTGGTTTAGACATCAACAAAAGAATTTGCTTTCCTGTAACATCTGTGGATGAGATCCTGGCTCAGCCATATGAACTTACAACAGATTGAAAGACAGTCTCTGATGAGCACCACATTCCGAGGGGGGCCAGGCATGAGTTTCTCCAGCACACCTGTGATGGTTTATATTGATTATAAATTTAGCATAACCTAGAATTACTTAGGAGACAATTCTTTGGGACTGTCTGTAAAGGATTTCCTAGACAAGTTAATCAAGGTAGGAAGACATACCCTAAATTTGCTAACAGAATAAAAATGAGCTGAGCATCAGCTTCCTGTCTGCAGACACCTCACGCTGCTGCCACTCACTCTGCCTTCCTTGCCGTGATGGGCCACACCCTTGAACCTCAGGCCAAAATGAACCTTCACTCCCTTAAGTTGCATTTGCTGGGATATTTTATCACAGCAACAGGAGAAATAAGTAACACAGCCCCTCAAAGAGTCAAGTTTTCTAAGAGTGTAAAGCACACATAGTAATGTGCTGACTTTTCATTGTACAGCTGTCTTAATCCACATACGAAGTTCACCTCTCTGACCAGGACCGTGTAAACCACTACAAACTGAAACTCTGATCCCAGTTCTTCTCTTCCCTTCTTCCCTTCTCACAAACCAGTAATTAATTCCTGCCTATTACCTGGCAAGGTACTTCCTTTCACATCTGGATCCTCTACCTTTTCAAAGTTCCTTCCCCCTCTCCCATGCCCAGTGGCTCACCTCCTGACCTGGATCTGTCTGTCTCTCACTTCACTGACCACCCACAGCCAACAGTGTGGAAGAAGACCACAGGTAGAACGCTAGACATGGAGGTGTGCTGTTTCTAGTTATAAACAGTCCCCACTCCTGGCAATTCTTTCTTACGTCCCTGGCCAGACTCCTTTGTGACACTGCATGGTACCAGTGACAAATCTGTGTCACTGAGGAGACCCTGTGGTCAGGACCTACAGAGGCCACAGTAGCAGGTGAGCACTCTGTATATGTGAGATTAGGAATGGATTCAAGATCAGTGTGTCGCATCTGTCCTACGCATTGCCAGGCAGCAGAGAGCAAAGTCTGCTGGGGTCATTTCCTGGGGCACACAGCTAGCTGGTGCTGTGACTGAGCCAAACTCCCCAACTTTGCATCAGTGCTTTCTCCAGGGCAGTCACCATCCTAGAGTTACTAGGGCAGTGCCACCTACACCCACCCCCTTTCCCACTCCTACGATTCTTGTCCCAGTCCATGTCTTTTAGTGTCATTTATAAGCCTGTCTTTGGTGATGGTGGACAAAGACAGGCTGGCCAGCACAGGGACCTGTGAATTCTATGGGAGAAGCCTAAGATTCCTCCCCTGGGCCCTGTAGGTAGAAGAATTTGAATCATCATGTGACCTTATTCCCTTCAATGGAGCAGGGGCGGGGGCTAAAACACACACTGTTCGAGTAAGAGACACATTTAAATAAATAAAGTTTAATGAAATCTGGAAAAAAGAAATGGATCTCTTTAATCCTTGAGGGGAAAAAATCCATATCCTACAATTGCTTTCTAGAAGAAACAAGCTGGTGGACTCACCCTGAAGCCTCAGGGTTGGGTTGGTAGACTCTGCATAAACCAAACATCTCCAAGTGAATATGGGCAAGTCATGCCAAAAGCCAGCAACCTGCCCTCGTTGATTCAATAAAACAGTAATGTTTTACCATTGAAATAGAACAGTGAAGTCTCACAAAAACAGTGCTGGTGTGAACTGAGTTAGGGGTCTCTCTTGGCCATGAGTTTATGAACCAACAGATCCCTTCTCATCTACCATATTCTATTGGTTCTGTCCCTAGGGGTCCTGGCCCCTGCATCCTTTGGCTTCACTAGCACATCAGCCTCTGTGCTGACCGCAATTGTGAGGCTGTTCAGGAATGCCGTGACTGAGGCCCTTCGTTCATACCATCTGCCTCACAGCCATTGTCAATGAAGCTGGCCACAAATCCAAGGCCTTTTCCTCTCTGCTTCCCCCTTTATCTCTTCTACAGAGTGCTAGGGCACAGTCTGACCCAGAAGGAGGCTGACTTTGGGCCACACAGCCCTCCTCAGTAGAGTGTTTCTGTAGAAGTGTTGGCAGCTGAAGGCAGTCACTGCTCACACCTGAAGACATGGGGAGGAAGTCCTGTTTCAAAGGGTGATCCACAGGGTCTGGCTTGTGTGCAGATACTGTGCTGGTGTGGAGGCTGTGTGACTCAGTGTGTGAAGATACTGTGCTGATGTATGTCTACGATTGTCTTGTGTGAAGATACTGTGCTGGTGTATGTCTATGATGGACTTGTGTGAAGATACTGTGCTGGTGTATATCTATGATGGTCTTGTGTGAAGATACTCTGCTGGTGTATATTTATGATGGTCTTGTGTGAAGATACTGTGCTGGTGTAGGTCTATGATGGACTTGTGTGCAGATACTGTGCTGGTGTGCAGGCTCTGAGGGACTTGTGTTCAGATATGGGGCTATGATGCTCCTTGAATCACACAAGGCTGTGAAAGCACTAGAATACACAAATAATATGAACATGAACTCGGCTCTCAGCTTTATTCCTCTCTTTAGGGAAGCAAGCCTTGTGAAAGGACTGTTTATCCATGCACAATTTACTCCACAGGAGACTTTCTAAGCCTTTCCTGTCCCTCTTCATGCTCTCTCTACTTCCCCCTGCCTGTTGACACTTCCCTTTCCTACTGTCAGGGGATATCAAAAGCAGGGAGACAAGGGCCAGTCCACACACAGCTGGCTGCTGCCAGAGGCTCCATGGGTAGGAACCAATGGATGTCTTACTGCCTTCTTTGACTTCCAAGGCCCTTTGCCCCTGATTCTGGGGATATGATTAGTTTCTCACATGGACACGCACAGTATCTTTTCAAGACCTCCTCCCAGAAAGTGCCTACAAAACCATAAAGACTGGTGACTCAGGACAGTGCCTTTGCCACACACTTCCCAGGCCCCTTGTGAGCAAGCCCAGAGAAGAACATATACATCCAGACTATGCTCCCGAGTGACAATGAACATCTTACCCAACGAGCCCCAGACCTCATCCCATAGTACCAACTGCTCTCTCTGTGGCTGACCTCACAACCAGACAATGTCCAACTCTCCAACAGTGAAAGCTGGGAACAAGCCCAGCGAAGGATCAATCTCCCTGTCCTTGTGCCTGAGCCACTGAGGGTGTACCTCTGGGACAGTCAGCTCTAGAAATGCTCCACCCTCTTTCCAGCGACCATCACACATGCCCTGCCTGTGATTCCTCTTGCTGATGACTCATCCCTCCTGGCTCAGGAAGAAGAGCTTTCCTTCTATGTCATCGGGGCCTAAAGGGAAGATCCCCCCCCCCAGAGGGTGCTGCTCTAAGTCCAGAGAATGTTCGAGCTGTGTGGGATCTGCATGTACATTAAAGTAGGTGTTGTCACCACAGGGGAAACCACAGGATGAACAAGGCTCACCTTGGGAGAAAACATTCCTTGACTCTGCAGTCAAATTTCCCTTCAACTAGAATGTACTTAAAAAAAAAAAAAAGGATCCACTAGAGTACAGAATGCCAAACTTGGGTGAATCTGTAAACTAGATTGTGACGTGTTGGATATTTCTGGACAGTTACCAGTTCTTGAATTTATCCTCGTTGGTTATTGTGGAAAATTTAAGTCACTGCTTAAACATAGGTGAGCTATCACATCATCTAGCAATCTCATGCCTGGGTGCTTATCTTAAGAATGGCAAGCAGGCCCTGGAAGAGGTATTTGTTAGGCTCATGGCAGCATCACTTATAGTAGCCAGAAGGGAGAAGCACTTCAAGTCGGTCCCTGGGGACTCAGTTCCTTTACTTGGTGCTGTGACCAAGCAAGAATAAGGAAGGGAGGTTTATTTTGGCTCAAGGTTTACAGTTGCAGTCTATCATGTCAGGAAGGCATGACAGAGGCATGACAGAGCTGGTCACTCTGTGACAGCTGTCACAAAGCAGGCAGTGATGGATGCCAGTGCTCAGCCCTCTTTTCCCTCATACCCAATCTGGATCCTAGGCTACGGATGTTTCCACCCACATTCAGGGTGGGTCTTTCATCCTCAGTTAAACCTCTCTGGAAACACCCTCATAGACACACCCAGAGGTGTCTCCTAGGTAATTCTAAATCTAGTCACAATGACAATAAAGACTAACCATCAAAAACAGATAAATAAAATATCACACACAGGCACAGAGGCACACATTCACACGTGCATGATGGAGCACATTACTCAGATTAAAATGAAAGACACTGTGACTCATGTTACAACATGGATGAACCTTGAAGACATTATGCTTAGTGGCACAAACTAGACACCAAAGGACACATACCATCTCATTCCACTCACCTGAGGTACCTAGCAGAGTCAAATGCATAGAGATTGAAAATGGGATGGGGATTGTCAGGGTCAGGGGGAGAGGGGAGGGAGGTTAGGGTGTAATGGGTTTGTAGTTTCAGTTTAACAAGACACAAAGAATTGTGAAGATGGGTGACAGTGATGGCTACCCAGACTGTGAATGTACTTAATCCCCCTGAACAGAAACATTTTAAAAATAAACTTTTCAGATGCCAGATTTTATTTTGTGCACACGACACTAACGTTTCAACAGAGGCGCATGCAAGACTAGGTGTGGTTTTCAAAATCAGCTTGTCCCATTGGTCCCATGCATTGTCGGGCAGCAAAGAGCAAGGCCAGAGGCAGTCATTTCCTGGGGTACACATCTGGCTAGTGCTGGGCCTGAGCCAGGTTTCCTGTCTCTAACAGTTCTCCCTCTTCCAAGCCATCATCTGTCAGTGTTTTCCTCGATGCCAGGCAGTGTGGAAGCAAGTAGGGCAGCAGCTGCCCTCATCTGTACTCTTCTCCTTTCCATTTCCACCATTTTACCCCCGTCCAAGCCTTGCCATAACCACTCGAGCTACTGAGGTAGTCCCTAACTGGTCTGACTCTGTGGTGATATTGTGTTCCCCAAAATATTGTGCACCCTAATAAACTTATCTGGGGGTCAGAGAACAGAACAGCCACTAGATATAGAGGCCAGAAAATGGTGGCACACACACCTTTAATCCTAGCATTCAAGAGGCAGAGATCTCTGTGAGTTCAAGACCACACTGCAAACAGCCAGACATGGTAACAAGAGCCTTTAATCCCAGGAAGTGATGGCAGAAGGCAGAAAGGTATTTAAGGCGTGAGGACAAGGAACTAGAGCTGGTTAAGTTTTTAGGCTTTTGAGCAGCAGTTCAGCTGAGACCCATTCAGATGAGGACTCAGAAGTTTCCAGTCTGAGGAAACAGAATCAGCTGAGAAACTGGCAAGGTGAGGTAGCTGTGGCTTGTTCTGCTTCTCTGATCTTCCAGCATTCACCCCAATAACTGGCACTGAGTTTGATTTTATTAATAAGACCTTTTAAGATTTGTGCAACATGACTCTGCAGGAACGTGTTCTGTACATGTTACTTTTAGATGATACTAAGCATGTCATCCCCATTTTACAGTTGTCCGTGGCCTCCTGTTTTCAGAACAGAACAGCAGAAAGGTATTTCTTTCAGAGCAACTTAATTGACTGGTGATAAGCACGTGTATTCCAAGGCATCAAGTGACAAGAGATTTTGGAAGGGAGGTGTTTTTGAAGAGTAAAAGGTGGAAAGGAAGTGGATAGAGAGGGAAGAAAGATTGGGCTGAAGGAATCCTCACCTTCACAGCATTCCTGAGCAAATCCCAGACAGATGGACAGATTGTCCTTGAGCCAGAGACTCCAGCACTGCTTCTGTGGTCAGTCACTGGCTGGGAAGAGTCAGCACAAGTGTGGCCAAGGGCGGATGCCATGATGGATTCAGATGTGGAGCAGTTGGAGAGGGTCAACCAGCTGCTGGCGAATCCAATAGAGGTCCTCAGGGAGATCTGAGGGGACATCTCCATGACAGCATCAATACCCTTGGCCGTTTGGCATTTGTACAAGAAGCACGGGATTTAGAGGCTGTACTCTGGCCAGCAAAGCATGCCATAGTCAATCCCTGGAATTCCCTTGGCTTTCTGTGGTAGATGGATGGACAGGGGAGGAAGGCTGCATTTGACGGTCCTTTCGTCACTCTATTAGAGCCAAATCCTCTCATCAGCCTTTCAGAGTCATCCATTACTGATCCTTCTGCCCAGTGAATACTATGCATCCCTTGAGGCAAAGGCTGTCTCCTCCTTTAGACCTCTTTATCATCTGTCATTCCTCTTAGTCCCACAGCCTCTGGGCCTTCCTTATGGTGCTTACTGTTATGTGTTTTTGTATTTTCCACTTCACGGGCTGTATCTCCTTCTCTAGCTAACTCCTGAGGGCTGGATGGATGCCTCATTCATCTTCACAGCGCACTTTTCATAATGGTGTACTCTGTCACCACAGCAATGACATTGATGTATCGTCTAGTCAAATTAAACAAGCTTCCTCATATCAATGGACTCATCAAATGGAAACCTTATGTTCTTTGACAATGCCTGGGCAAACACATGAACCCTTCTACGCAGGAACACAATTTTCTCACGCATTTGTGTCTCCATGGGCTTGCTTGGTATGAAGTTTTCCTTTCACTCTGCATATTTAACTGCAATTCTATGAACTTAATGAATATCCAAGGCAAAGAGCCTTGTGGTTCTGTAAACATACACACCAAGGAGACACTTATAACTTATTATAACATAAAGATGAGTACTTTTTTAAAAAAAATTATCATTTGAAAATCCCTAGAAACACACCAACAGTAGATATTCAACACCTCTTCAGAAACAAAGCATATAAGTGATATGAAAAGTGGAGCATGTAGAGAGGAAAGAGGGCAAGTCTTGATTAAACAAACAAACAAACAAAAAAATGAAGCTCTGCAATTTGGCTCTGGATGTGCTAGCTTTGGCTTCAGACTGAATCCCAGGCCATTCAGTTAAGTGATGCCCTGCTAATTCCATTTCCTCTCCTTCAATCCACTTCCCCATCTGTTGACATTTCTCCCTATGCTGGACTTTTCTGCTGTCTAGTCAACCCTAGCCAAAACTGGCTTGCAGACTGTCACTCCAAAATGGAAGTTCAGTAGAGTCTCCCTAAGTGTGCAGAATGGGGGTAATGAATTACTTAGCTAGTCTCCATTCAAAACACCCATACACACAAAAAAAAGCAAATAAATAAAACAAAGAGAGATGAAAAAGAGCCAGAGTCACTATGGTGGTTTGAAAGAAAATGGCCCCCAAAAGGAGTGGCACTATCAGGAGGTGTGGCCTTGTTGGAGTAGGTGTGGACCTGTTGGAGGAAATGTGTCACTGTGGGATTGGGCTTTGAGGTCTCCTTTGCTCAAGCTACACCCAGTGAGACAGACAACTTCCTGTTACCTGTGCAAAATGTAGCACTCTCAGCTACCTCTTCAGCACCATGTCTGCCTGTATGCTGCCATGTCCCACCATGGTGATAGTGGACTGAAATTCTATAAGCCACCCAATTAAATGTTTTTCTTTATAAGAGTTGCTGTGGCCGGGCGTTGGTGGCGCACGCCTTTAATCCCAGCACTCGGGAGGCAGAGCCAGGCGGATCTCTGTGAGTTCGAGGCCAGCCTGGGCTACCAAGTGAGCTCCAGGAAAGGCGCAAAGCTACACAGAGAAACCCTGTCTCGAAAAAAAAAAAAAAAAAAAAAAAAAAAGAGTTGCTGTGGTTATGGTGTCCCTTCACAGTGATAGAAGCCCTAACTAGGACAGTTACCACAGGGAAAAAAAAATGAACTTCTTTACGAAATCAGAGGGCAGAGGCTAGAATTTTCCTCCAGAGTGGACAGTTAATAACTGCCTTATGCTAAAACTCACAGGGATTTTCTCTTGGGGTAGAATGGAGAAGATAGTTTTACATGAAAACACACACACACACACACACACACACACACACACACACACACACACACACTCCATGGCAGTGCTAGGCATTCAACCCTGGTAATGGTCAATCTTGAGTGCCAACTTGACCAGGTTTAGAATCACTTAGGAGACATCTTGAGCATGTTTATGAGGATGTGAGGATGTTTGCAGAGAAATTTGACTGACAGGGAAGACCAACCCTAGGATGTGGGCAGCACCATCCAAGCTGTGGAAACAGGACAAAATCAAAAGGGGGAAAGTGAACTGAGCACCAGCGATCATCACTGTCCCTGAACTGCAGGCACAACGTGACCAGCTTCATCATGCTCCCGCTGCCTCATCTTCTTGGCCATGACAGATGGGACCCTCAAACTATGAGCCAAATAAGCCTTTCCTTCCTTGATTTTTGTCAGCTGTTTGTCACAGCATTGAGAAAAGTCACTAATCCACTAGACATGAGCTCCTCTACTGAGCTACAACCCAATATGTAACTTGTCTCCAGTAAAAATTGAGTGGTCACAGTTGATTGTGGAGCATGGACATCAGTTTGTTTTGATGTGGCTGCCTCTGGCTGTATCTGTGGTGCTTTTGTACTTGTAAAGGGTGCTGACAAGGACATCTTGACTTTCCTGTCGTCCCTCCATAAGCCAATGCATAGGAGGAGCCCAAAGCAATGGCCTGTAGGAACCAAAGGTTATAGAGCTTGGGATGGCTATGATGATTAATCTTGGTTGTCAAGTTGGCACCCCTGGGAAGAGGGAACCTCCAGTTGAAAAATGAAGAATGCCTCCATCAGATTGGCCTGTGGCATACCTGTAGGGCATTTTATTGACTGCCAATTGATGTAGAAGGACACAGCCCACTGTGGGGGATACCATACTTAGGTAGGTAGGCCTCAGTTGTATAAGAAAAGTAACTGAACTGAGCATGGGAGCAAGCCAGGAAGCAGCCTTCCTCCATGGTCTCTCTTCAGCTCTTGCCTCTGTTCCTGTGTTGAATTTCTGCCTTGGCTCCCTCAGTGATGGACTACACCTGTAGGCTGAAATAAATCTTTTCCTGCTCAACTTGCTTTTGGTCATGGTGTTGATCATAGTAATAGAAACTAAACTAGAACAACGGAGGTTGGGGCTCCTTAGGCATTCCACTTACAGTGCAATAAGCAGGGTGGTCGCCGGATTGTTGCCTACTTACTGGTGGCCATAACAATTCATGCCTCCTTGCCATGCTCCATAGAAGTGCCAATCCTGATAGAAAGCTAAGTCCTTTCTCTCCTGAGAACGCTAGGGCCATCATAATAGCATAATGGCCCAAGATGCCACATTATACTATCAGTGGCTGTGATGGGTCAAACCCATGTTTAAAAATCATGTTGTATACCTTTATGTCAACCTCACTTGCTGTGGGGTAGTGCCTCGTGCCAGGCAATGCTTCAGGGACCCAAGGGGGAAGTCAGGCTAATCCTCAGATTCAAAGGAACCACCTAGACCAGAGGGACAAAGAGAAACAAAAGAAAAAGGTAGCGCTACAGGGAGAGGCAGACACGTGGAGAGACAGTGAGAGGAGAGGTACAGAGAGAAAGAAGAGAGAATGAAGAGATAAAGAGAAAGAGGAGAGCCAAGGTGGAGACAAGCCCCTCCCCCTCTTGTGGCATGAAACTTCCATGGAAACTTTTGTCCTTGTAAGAAATGGGTCTGGGGTCTCAAGAAAATGACCGCACAATCCAAAATACTCCATCAGAGCAAAACCTTTTGCTTCTGCAAAAGGGTGTGTAGCTGTTCTTAAGTAAGCAAGCGAGTGCATCCAGCAGGGATCCCTCTGGGTTTGTATTCCTACTGCTGGGATCCTGTGCCTCACTCTGAGTGGTCAGGGCGTGGCCCCACTTTCTTACATGATTGGCCTAATTAAAGCAGCATATTTGATAAGCAAAGTGCAACTTTTGAGGATGGATGCACCCGTGATATATTCTTGGATCTTGGAAAACTGCTGAGTGGGGGAGGGGCTTCTGCCAGATGGTGCTTTTGGTTTGGTTTGGTTTGAGTTTTGTTTTTAAGATTTCTTAAAAGATAGAACTTTCATGTCTCATTTAACCTTTCACTAGAAAAAAAAAAACAGTGTATTTCATTTACAGTTCCCACAGACCTCTCCAGAGAGCCCCCATCTAATGAAGCCATGTGCTCCTGTGGATTTACAACCCACTCCAGACCCACAGAGTGGATGGAGTCTGGTGCCTTGCCTGGGACCTCCAGCACAGATGGGAAGAATGGCAATCCTCCCTTCCTGGGCTCTGGGTGGCCCACCACACACATCAAGGAGCAGGCAATCAGGGCCGCATTCAAAGGCATGCCCACCACTCCCAGCCAGACTCAGACCCCAACCCCAAGAGACATGCTGCCATACTTCAGGATGAATTCTATGAGTGAGCTGAGACCAGTGACTGAAGGCGAACACACCAATGAGGAAGCAGCTCTCCACTCAGTCAGAAGTGGAATACTGTCCAGAGGGCCAGGTTTGGTCTGCAGTCAGAAACAACAGGACTGGACCTCACCTGGTGCCGCCTGCAAGGCACATCAGCCCGGCTCTCCTGCCTGCTGTGGGATGTCTTTGAACTGGTGCTGTTCTAAGGAAAGGCTGCTGGACTGTCATTGGAAATCATGCCTGCAAGATGGCTCTATTCAGAAAAGCGGAACCTGGCTGAGGTCAGGAGTGCTGTACCCAAGGTATTAACACCCATGCCACCCCCAGCATCTCCCAGCCTGCTCCTCCTGAGGCCAGCCTCTGAAAAGCACTTCTGAGCTTGGAGATATCAAGGCTATAAATGGAAGCCGTGGATTCACTGAAAGCTGGTTGCGGAAGGATACATTCTTGGACCAACCTTTGCCCAGTTTTCCTACCTACAAAAGCCTGTCTTAAAGAGTTGTCCAGGATACACTCAGTGAATCTGAATATAACACATTCCTTTCAACCATAGAATCAGATTTTCAATGCTTTGTATGGGAAGGCTTTTTTTTTATATTTACTGATTTTTTTCTAGTTTGTGAAGGCTTTAAAAAAATCAAGAACCCTTTTTTTCTGCTCTTGTTAAATTCACTGATGTACCAAGAGAAAGTTTACTTTGATTTTTTTAAATCATTAATTTGAAATGTTTTTATTTTATTTATTTTTTATGTGTATTGGTGTTTTTTTTAATTTATTTTACAATACTATTCAGTTCTACATAATAGCCACAGATTCCCTTGTTCTCTCCCTTCCTGCCCCCCTCCCCTTCCCCCCAGCCCACCCCCCATTCCCACCTCCTCCAGATCAAGGTCTCCCCCGAGGACTGGGATCGACCTGATAGACTCAGTCCAGGCAGGTCCAGTCCCCTCCTCCCAGATTGAGCCAAGCGTCCCTGTATAAGTCCCAGGTTTCAAACAGCTAACTCATGCAACAAGCCCAGGACCTGGTACCACTGCCTAGATGCCTCCTAAACAGATCAAGCCAATCGACTGTCTCACCTATTCAGAGGGCCTGATCCAGTTGGGGGCCCCTCAGCCTTTGGTTCATAGTTCATGTGTTTCCATTCGTTTGGCTATTTGTCCCTGTGCTTTATCCATGTAGGCGTCCCTGCCTACATGCCTATGTGTCTGGTGTCTAGTGCCTGGCTTGGGTGGTAGTGCAGAGGATGGTGTTAGATACCCTGGGACTGCAGTTACTGATGGTTGTCAGTTGCCATGTGAGAGCTGGGAATCCAGCTGCAGTCCTGTGGGAAAGCAGCCAGTGCTTTTAACTGCTGAGCCATCTCTCTAACCCCGTACTTTGGCCTTTTAAATGAAATATCTAGCAGTAGTTTTAGAATGGCTTCAGTTCATTGTACAATCCCTAAGTTTCCAGTGGTTAAATTTTAGTGTAAATAATGTCAGTTTGATATCCGGGGTCATTTGAATGTAATTGGCCCCCATAATCTTATTGGGAGTGGTATTACTAGGAGGTATGACTTGTTGGAGTAGATGTGGGCTTGTTGGAGGAAGTGCGTCACTAGGAGGGCAGGCTTTGAAGTTTCCTATGCTCAAGATAGGCCCAGTGTTTCAGTTCACTTCCTGTTGCCTATGGATCAAGATGTAGGACTCCCAACTCCTTCTCCAGCACCATGTCTGCCTACATGCTGCCATGTCCTGTCATGATGATAATTGACTGAACCTCTGAACTGTAAGCCACCCCAATGAAATGTTTTCCTTTATAAGAGTTGCTGTGCTCCTGGTGTCTCTTCACAGCAGTAGAAACCCTAACTAAGACAGAGCCTCAGGTGCCTGTGGCCAAAGTTGAAAGGAGCAGGACAGGAAGAGACCTCTGAGTGGTGATAGGGGCAGCGCAGGTGTCAGGACCTAGGGAATGAGCGCAAAGCAGCACAGGTGTGGGGTCATAGAGAAGGGAGGTGCTGGGGATGGGGGTAAGGGGTCAGAGAAGCCGGGAGGAGGGAGGGCAGGCACATAGCGAGTGAGACTGTGACTGAAGGACAGAGAGAGCAGAGCAAGAGGCGAGAGCAGGGCAGTCGGGGAAGCAAGGAGGTGCAGCTTAGTAGTCAGATTCTGAGGAGCCCCACCTGTGGGAGCCCACTTTCTTGCACAGTCCTCTACTACACTGAGCATGGATGACCTGTGTAGCCAAGGAGATCGTGCTGTTTCCCCTTTGCACGCTCTTGAGTCACTTGCTCTAGGACAGTGGTATGCCTGTGGGGGACCAGGGTACTCTTGAGCAGGAAGAAGTGGGAAATAGATAGAAAGAGATACCTAGATGGGGAGAGGAAGGACAGAAACACAGGATAGCCTCGGGAGGGCCTGGATCAAAACCCACCAGCCCAGAACTTTATTCAAAGGGGCTTTTTATAAAAATGCCAAAAAGTGAGGCAAAAAGACTTCCCCCTGCTAGATACAACCAAGAGTAGACCCTTCCAAACACTTGGTACCCAGGCCCATGGCCCAATCATCCTCTCATGCAGCCCTGCTGGGTAAAGCCACTAGGAAACCTCGGCAGGCTCCAACAGATGCCTTGTGGAGAAGTTCAAGAATCCCTCAAGAAAGGCACTTGTGCTTGTGAGTGCTTTGGCTTCATGCCCACAGCCCTGGGGCCGTGACTTCTGGGAGGCAGCTGCGCAGGCTCAACTCTCCAGCATCCAGTATCCCACACGCAAATCCTACAGGAGAAGCTGAGCTAGAACTACCAGCTGAACCACCCCTGACTCACAGATCCTCCCTGAGATAATGAGTGTGTATCCTTACGTTAAGCCCTTAAGTCTGGGGATATTTGGGTGTGTAGATACAGAGGAAACCATGGCTCAAAGGAGAACAGAGAGCCCCTTATACCTGCAGCTATAGCTCCCCCGGCTTCTCCCAGGCCCTGCCATGTGTCTTTGATGAGCTGTGGCTGGAAGCCCCATCCGCAATTCACAGTAATGTGGATTTTATAAGTTGGAAAATTTTGCCAGTTTGCTGAATCCGTCATTACAGAAATAGATCCTCCATGACCTGACTTCTGGTAGACTGATTTTCCGTGAATAACCTTAAGCTGGAATACCTCGAGTGACTTTATGCTTTGCAGCCCTAGAACTGGGGTTTTAGAGAGGGTTTGGCTAAGCTATGTTAAGGTGGGGCTGACATAAATGTCAGGGTAGCGGGTGGCTGAGGGTGACTTCTCGGGGCCATATCAGCTGTCCCATATTTCATAGCACTGGTCTGGGTCATGGTAAAACAAATATAATAGATTTCCCCACCACAGGTGACAAGACTTATCCTTTTGTGATTTCTGATAATCTGCGGTTATGTTTGGGAATAAATTTAGCTCTCTGGGATGATGATAAGAATGTAATTTGTAGGTATAATAAAAAGAGGAATTGGATTCATAAATAAAGTCTCCACAGATGCTTAATGCTACCTTCAAGAAATCACACGTCGAGTCTCCTGCAAGTCCCAGATGATTGCCAGCACGCAAGGCAGTTGCAGCTGCCGGAGCTGTGAGGGAGTTGAAGATGTCTGCTTCACCCGCTGGAGACAAGCAAGGGCAAGACAGTGCTTCTCACACTTCACTGTCCCCCAAGGCTCAGGCCTGGGAAATGTTGACCTGTATGACTCTCTCTGAGGAGAGGTTCAACCAGTTTTAGAAGTGGAAACCGGTTTTTGAGAGGAGCCGAATAATTTGTCAGGTCTCACTGAACTGTCAACGAGTAGACCCGGATTTTGAACCCAGGTCTTTAGTCTCATCATAGCACGGCTGTGCTTAGCATGAAGTCTGGAGTGCCCCCGAAACCACTCTGCTCTACCATTAGAGACTGTGACAATCATACAAGGCAGGTGCCTCGTAGCTCTGCTTCCAGAATCACGCCTTGCCCTGGATGACCCTCACCAACGTGGCCTTAGGCATCTTAGAATAAACTCCAGCCAAATTTAGAAGCACAGTAATAAAGCTGGAAAGGCTGTGAGCTTCAAAGTCAGTTCAGGCATCATCTCTGGAAAGGGCTCCCTGGACTCATCTGAGCCCTGAGGCTTATTTGGCTTTGGCTGCCTCAGCTCAAAAATTCTATCTGGTTCTGTCTTCTACTCTAGACTTGCGGTCTTTAGTGGAAGGACCGCATCTCAATTACTCTGTGTCCCAGGGCTGAGCCCACAGCAGAAAGGAGTCCCTAAAGGACTGTGGGACTGAATGGAACAGAAGTAGGTGGGGGGAACTAACTCATGTGTCCAGAATACGAATGCAGAGTTGCCAGGCTTTGGAAACTAGTGTTTCTAGAGGTGTCCTCAAAGCTGAGATCTCGTCAGGGGAGGCTCTTGTGTCCCTGGGCAGCTATGGGCACACTTCGTGCTTAAAATCAGCACGGTGCTATAGTGAAGCTAACAGGGACCCCCTGGAGGCTCTGCCCAGTCATTAAAAGACCACCTGCCACCTGTGGGGCACCCTGCTGCTGGCTGAAATCACAGAGGCCCCAGCCTTTAAAGTGTTTCCAATAAACCTTTCTAGGATTTTCCTCCCCAGAATCCCAGTAAAAAGGGTCTGGTGCTTCACGAGCTACACCTGGCATCTGATGTAGCCTCTCAGTGCCTGTGAGCCAACTAGCCAGCCACTGGGTCTGCCCACTGGTGGGTACAAGGACTTATTAAACACAAGTCCCTCCCTCCCTAGAGCTCGTGATGTACTTATGGGGATGGGACAAGCAGAGAGGAGCACCAGGCCACATGCCCCTGCACAGTCAATTCATACTTTCTCTCTCCTCCCCTTTTCTCATCCTCTCCCTATTTCCAATCCTCCTCCCTTCCTTCCTCTCTTTCCTCCCTCCTCAGTTCCTTTCCTGTGTTCCTCTCACACCTCAATTCCCCCTTCTTTCCTGTCTGCCTGCCTCCCTATGGTCCTCTCTCTTTGCAGGAGCAGATTTTGTGTGGAATCACTGTTCTTATTTCACAGCTGGGTTGCATTGGATGAACATAGTTTAATCAGTCGGTGAACTGGTGGGTTGGTGTCACTACTTGGTTATTACAAACTTTTGTGCCTGAGTCTTCATGTGGACATGGCTTTTTACTACCTTTCAAGAAATGGACGGATGTGGGATCACGGGCTCATTGGCATAGTGTGTTTCTAACTTTACAAGAAACCATAAAACAAATTCTCAGAGAATTTGTTCACTGTTGCTGGTACCAGTAATGCCTGAATATCTTCAGAATATCTTAATCTTATTTTCATTTTTATCTGAATTTCCTCATGATATTAAGTAGCTCTTCGTGGGCATATTGGACATGTACTCCTTTTCTCACAAAATGTCCAGATCACTTGCTCACTTAAATTTTGTGTCATTTAGAATGTTTGACCATTTAAATTTTGTGTTGTTTGTATTTATTGTTGTTTTTAGAAGTTGTTTACATATGTTAAATTTAGTGTCTATAAAATTTAATGTATTTTATCTCTTTTTTTCTTAATATCTTTCCATAAGCCTGACCTTTTGGTTTTTGTAGTCAGCCTTCCTTCCTTCCTTCCTTCCTTCCTTCCTTCCTTCCTTCCTTCCTTCCTTCCTTCCTTCCTTTTTTTTTCTGTGCTGGATATTGAATCATGTATCCAAATTACTTACTTCTCCTTTCTTCCAATGTCTCATTGCTTTCCTCTGGCTTTCTTTCCTTTCTTTCTTTTTGCTAGGGCTCTGCTTTGCAGAATACTTTCATTTCATACTAAAAACTGCAAAGACAAGGCTGGAGATGTGGCTCAGGGGTTAAGAGCATATTCTGCTCTTGCAGAGAACCTGAGTTCAGTTCCCAGCAAGCACCCACATCAGCTCACAATCACCTGTAATTCCAGCTCCAGGGGATCTGATGTCCTCTTCTGAACTCCTAGGTGACTGCACTCACATCCATACACATCCATATAAACACACACACACACACACACACACACACACACACACACACACACACACTTAGAAAATGATAAAAAGAAATATTTTTTTTTAATTACGAAGACTTGTATGGTGGAGAACATCTTTATCTTAATCCTTATATTTGAAAAATAGTTTGGTTGGAAATAATATACATTTGGAAATCTTTACCTTCATGTTTAGAATCTCCATTTACTTCTTTCTCAGTGCTAACTATATAATAATCTATTTTTAAATTTTACTTATTTTAATTTTACATGCGTGAGTGTTTTGCCTGCAGGCATACAATTGCACTACATTTTTGCCTAGTCCCCATGTAGGCCAGAGGAGGGCGTGGGATCCCTTAGAAGTGGAGTTACAGATAGTTTTGAGGCTCCATGTGAGTGCTGGGAAATGAAGTGGCTGCCAGAGCAGCCAGTGCTCTTAACTGATGAACCATCTCTTCAGTCCCATGTCTTAGTTAGGGTTTCTATTGCTGTGAAGAGGCACCATGACCACAGCAACTCTTAAAAGGAAAACATTTCATTAGGGTGGCTCACTTACAGTTTCAGAGGTTCAGTCCATTATCATGGCAGGGAGCATGGTGGCATGCAGGCAGACATGGTGCTGGAGAAGTAACTGAGAGTCCTACATCTTACAAGCAACAGGAAGTCAACTGAGACATTGGACAGTATTCTGAGCATAGGAAACCTCAAAGCCAGACCCCATAGTGACACACTTCATCTAGTGCCACTCTCTATGAGATTATAGGGGCCAATTACATTCAAACTACCACATCCCATAATCTATCTTTTTGTTGCTCATTTTTTTATCCAAACTTTTCTTTTAAATGTGACTGTACACATTGTTTCAGATCATTCCAAAATCTGAAGGTTTTGAGTCTAAATCTATTTTGAACTGGTCCTTCGGACTCCCAAGGAAGTTTGCTTCCTCATGGTTTTGGCATATATACATTTTTAAAAACTGAACTTGAGTTTGGCTGAATTTAATCTCTAAGACCAGGTTTCCACCCAAGAGACGTCATGTTTGCTTCTGTTATAATCCCTGGATTCTTAAAACCTGGAACCATTTTATTTTAGTTATAGATTAATGTTTCTCTGATCACCCACGAAATATACATTTGAAAAGCTGAACTGGAAGAATTATTGCTGTGATGTTGATTCCTCCTGGTATCACGGTGAGGACAAATCTGCTTCCAAATGGCGTTTTTGTTTGGAGCCGATGGATTCCCTAATCAAAGATTCACTAAGGACATGTTGCTTCGGGGACTAGCTTTGTAAGAAGAGGCACAGACATCATCTCCAGCAACCATCCCAGTCCCCTAACCCTATCTCCTGTGCACTGTTTGACAAGATATCAATAGTCCAAGTTCAAGGTTCCTGGGCTCACTGCTTGTGCCACAGCATCCATGCATCCACTCATTCAGTCTGTATGTCCTCAGCACTTGCTCTGTTCAAGGCTTTGTTCCTGGGGCTGGACCAGAGCAACATCAGCAATCTGCCTTGGGCTGCTTGTACTTCCACATTGACTATATGTTCAGAGAAAGAGGGGAGTATAGGATAAACTCATTGTTTATGGATTCAGTTTTGTGTTTTAAAACATTATAAAATATGTTTTATATTTTAGATATCTAGTCTGCAATATTCCAAAAAATGACAGATATTTCACTTTTCAACCGCAGTATCTCCTTTTGGTTCTTCTTCTAAGATCATTATTCTACTTTCATACTTTGAGTAATGTGCCTTGCTACTTGAAAATATGTGTATGCTTATATAAATGCTTTGCTCTGGTTAAGTATTTGTCTAGTGCAATCTATACAGTTGATTGTGTTTCTTTCAGGTATTTGCACTCTCTATATGTATCATTATTTTTATGAGTTTATTATTTCCTTGGTTCTTTCAAATCTGATCACTGCCTTCTTATAAATAATTAGAAAAATATTTAAAAATTGATTTTAGACATTGGACAGTAGGTAACCCAGGACTGTGACCCCAGGGGAAAAAACACTTTCAGCCATATGCTTTTTCTGGCTAGCTTCCTGGAGGCAGCTTCTAGGTAGCTGTGTAGGAAGAGGAATAAGCCAGAGCTTAGCCATCTCCTGGGACACACACACACACACACACACACACACACACACACACACACATCAGATTTCGTCAAGGCTGAAGCTCACAGAATTGGCAGATGATTATGGAAGCTGCACAGAGTGAGACTTCTGAAACCTGAGAAATCCCCTGGAGTCTTCCACTGAGAAATGACTTGCACATGTGTTAGAGGAGGCTCCACAGCTCTGGGGGATAGAACCACTGGAAGTCCATTGTATAGTAACCAGTAGAGCTCACACAGAGCCAAGAAGAGATTACAGTTCCACTAAACTTAAGAGACCTCATAGCACAGAGGGCATTGGACAGTCCTTAAAGGGCCAGGCAGTAACAGCAGGAGTGTTGGCTGTAATGAAAAGACTGCTCTGGATCTGCCCTTATAAATCTGAAAAGCAAGACTCAAAAAGACCCAGCTGGTCTCCAGCTAACTTACTGGATGAAGAGAGCCCAACACTCCTAAAGGAGTACAAAAACAAAATCCAGCATTCGTCAACTTGAAAGTTTTCTTGCATACTGTTTAAAATATTTTTGGACTTGTATTAATCTCTCCTGCAATCATTTAGTTATTTTACTTTACCCCAAGATCATAATATAATCAACATATAGATTTTATAATTAGGTATATGGCTGACTTAGAGTTGTTTTTTTTTTTTTAAATATAGTATGAGACCCATGCTAAAGCTCATACTTTTTCCATATGGATAGCCAGTTAATCCAGAACTATTTCTTGAAAATCAAACCAATAAATATGCCCTGTCCTTGTTGAAGTCCCTTGGAAACTCTAGCAAGAAAGTAGTTGACCATGCCAGCCATGTGTCCCCCCTTACACACCCACCGGGCTGTCTCAAGTCCTGTAACTCGGTAAACCTTAAAATTAAGTACTGGAAGGCCCAAGTTTGTTCATTCTCTTACAAAATGTCATCAATTCAAGACTCCTTTTTACTTTTCTCTATCATCTTTAGAATATATATATATATATACATATATATATATATATATATATATATATATATATATACATTTATAGATGAAAAACTTGCTGGAGTGTTGGAGTCCTATTGACTCAATAATCAGCATGGGGAAACACATGCAGGGTGACAGAGAAGTTCTTCCGTTCATGATAATGCTGTGACACTTATTTAACTGGCATCTCTAATTCTCTAATTTCTTTCATCAATGCATTACGGTTTTGAGGATGCCAATTTTAACATCTGTCAAATATGTCTCTAGTATTTCACATAAGGGCTTGGTTCTACTGGAAATATTTTATGAGCAATTTGAGACAAAGTGATCTGGGTTCTAGGCTATCCTTTTTTTTTTCTTTATTAAGAAATTTTCTACTCATGCTATCCACATTGATCCAAGATAGGTGAAAAATGTTATCTTTTACTGTAATAGCTAATTTTCCAACATAACTAGTACATCTGTATATTAACAGGCATGCAAGGTAACTGGGATTTTAAATTTCGTAAGGATGGAATGATTATGAAAAAATGCATATGGGCTGAAGAGATGCCTCAGAGATTAAGACCACTGGCTGCTTTTCCAAAGATCATGAGTTCAATTCCAGCAACCACATGGTGGCCACAACCATCTGTAATGAGATCTGGTGCCCTCTTCTGGCACACAGGGACATATGCAGGCAGAACACTGTAAGATAGATAGATAGATAGATAGATAGATAGATAGATAGATAGATAGATAGATAGATAGATCTTAAAAAAAAAGTGCATAAAGCTTTCCTTGGGTGAGCAATAGTAAAAAAAATGAGTAATACTGATTTGGAGTTTAACTCAGAGGTCTTGAAGTATGTGATGCTACATAAGCATTTTGAGTTCTTTCATGGCAGATTATCTCAAGATTTTCTGGTTGTGGAAGAAGCAATATAAAATACACAGCTCATGAGAAACAACTTCCTAATTGAGTCTTTGAAACATGATGCCTAGGACAGCTTTCTCAGCAGAAGTGAATTCATCCATGGCCTTTCCAGCCATCTTTCAAATAGCATTCAAGATTAAGTAGTCAGTTTGCTCACTGTAAATAACCAGCCTCTGGTCCCTGTTTCTTAACGTCAAATTTAGATGATTGTGCAAAGCACACACATTTCACACTAATCTGGCAATTACTAAAATATCATGGTGAAAGACTTTTTCTTCCCTGAGTATTTTTTTTCTTAATTTCAGTTGTGTGGTTTCTTTGGAATTTCATGGATGAATACCGTATGTACATCATCTCCCCCTTACTCCCCATCCCCCTCCGTCTGTGTCTGTCTCTCAAATTCATGGCTGTTTCTTTAATTATTGCTGGGACACACACATGTGCACATTCACACAAGCACACACATATACACACACACAGGTTTATAAATACAACCTGCTGAGTCTATTTAGTGTTGCTCATATGTATATGTTTAAAGCTGACCACTTGGCATTGGATAACCTATCAGGGGGCTCATCCCTAGGGAAAACTAATTCTTTCTCTCTCGGCAGCCATTAATTGCCTATAGCTCTTCATCTAGGGGTGGAGCCTTGTGAGATTTCCCCCTTCTGCAGTGGCATGTCCTCTGATGGTGAAATTTTGCTTGTCTTGTAAGTGGCCATATAATGGAGGTTTCATAGGTGCATGTTCCCTACTGTATATAGAAGACACTCCCTTGCAGCAGACATCCTAGTGTTCTGGCTCTTACAGTCTTTCCACCCTCTCTTCTGAGATGGTCCCTGAGCCTCAGATGTACAGATTGTGTAACAAATGTGTCAGCTGGGGTTGGGCACCCCAGGTTCAGCTGTTCTCCGCATTTTGACAAGTTGTGGATTTCTGTGAAAGATGGGAGCTGCATTTACCTACGGGTTAAGGATAAGCATTTAGAATGCAGTTTAAAATTATACTGATTTAGGACATTGGCAGTAGTGTGTTCTCCTTTAAGGTCCATAAGCTCACCAGTCATGGGTAGTTAGCTAGCTTTACAGTATCAGATATGAATTCTCTCCTATTCAAGGGACCTTGTGTCTAACTGACTGTTGGTTACCCTCCAAATGCCAGCATTGCACCCTTTTCCTCAGGATACATATATACATGTGTGTGTGTGTATGTGTGTGTGTGTGTGTGTGTGTGTTATTGTTTATGTAGTAATGAAGATTATCTAGATGAATGGAGAGAAGCCAACTACTATTACTCCCTCCATATTTAGCACAAAGTCATCCAGCCCTATCATTTCTTGCAAGACTTTCAAGGGCTTGGATTGCTCTGATCCCAAGGAAACTAAGGTGTGTGGTAACATACACGTGAGCATGCGCTTGCGCGCACACACACACACACACACACACACACACACACACACTCTTTTGCTTGTATTCACTCTTTCACCACTCTTTCTTGTTGTCTACTCCCCTCTCCTGCTGGTTTCCTTCCTCTTCCTAAATTGCTGGGGATTAATACGTCTGTACACTATGAATATGTATTACTCTCATTAGCTAATAAAAGCTATTGGCTGATAGCCAGGCATAAAGTATAGGTGGGATGATCAATGGAGGATGCTGGGAGAAAAAAGGACAGAGTCAGAGAGTCAAAAGGAGATGCCAGCCAGCCAGCAGGACATGTAGAAAATGAGGTAACAAGTCATGAGCCACATGGCAAAGCATGAATACAAATATGGGTTAATTTAAATGTAAGAGGTAACTAGTAACAAGCCTGAGCTATTAGTGGAGCATTTATAAGTAATATTAAGCCTCTGTTTATTTGAGAATAGCTGTGGGACAGGAAAACTCCTCCTATACCAAATAGATCCATTTCTATTGCTATATGTAACTTTTAAAATCTAGATTTTGCATATGAGAAAAAAACATGTGCTATTGTCTTTCTGAGACTGACTTATTTCACTTAACACGATGATCTCCATTTTCACCCATTTTCTTGTAATGTAAATGGCAGCATTTTGTTCTCATTTATGTCTGAATAAAACTCCATGTATATCCACCATATTTTCTTTGTTCATTATCTGTTGATGGACCTCTCATACCTAGGCTGTTATGAAAGTTGTGAATACCAGCTACAGGTTGGCAGGCAATGCTTTTGTGATCGTATCAGGAATGAAGCTAGATCATATAGTCATCTGTACAGTGGCTACACTGGTTTACATTCTGGTAGAAGAATTTTGAGACCCTCTCAAAACTTGCTCTGTGTCTCTATGGTCTGGTCATCTTTTGAATTTATTTTTTTAAGTCATAAAAAAGGGAAAGAGAAATAGTTAATAAATTGGTTTTTAATCTGAAACTGGGAGCTAAATAACTTATCCTATTAATTGACCTGAGATGTTTCTTTCTCCCTTTCTCTTTTAGCACAACAGTTTCTTGTTATGCATCATTCACCGTGGCCAGCAGGAATTATATACCAATTCCCAGCTTGTCCATTTGTGCCAATAATAGACCATTAATAGACTTCTATTAATTGGACATTTAGAAGACTGGCCAAGAATACCGTCTGGGTCTCTGCAGGTCGGCTGTAGAAACAAGCCTGGAGATGGAACGTGTGTGTCCTGATGCAGAGCCAGACATCTGATGGATGGCTATGTTGAACAGTCAGTGTCTCATCTCTCTTTCTTACCCTCTTGCCTAATCTCAGTGTTCAAAGCCTCTCCTGAAGCCAAAAATTCTCTATCTCTCTGTCTTTGTTTCTGTCTCTCTCTCTCCCAAATCTTTAGACTGATTAAGGAAATTAAAATGAATTTTACTTAGAAAGCAGCAAGTATGAGTGGTATGTGTGTACATGCACTGAAATTATTAGGTTAATTTTTTTTTAAAGCCAGATGAACACAATTTCTTAAAATATATGAACACATGCCCCCAGTATTCAGGATGTATTTTTTTCCCTAAATATCAGGTGGATTAGTGTAGACAGATAAAGTGAAAAATATAGGCACTGTGATTGAGATCATCAACATACACTGTTGATTATTACTTTTGTAAACACTTGTGAGTCTTTTCATGTCTCCTATTTAATTCAGTGTCAGTGTTACCACACACCTTAGTTCCTTAGGGATCAGAGTACCCCAAGCCCAGGAGGCTTTTGCTTCCTCAAGACAGCTTATCTGTTGCAATAATTACCAATAAATCTCTCAGCATGAGAAAAGACGGAGCTGAATGACTTTGTGATGAATATGGAGGGTGAGAGGGTAGTTGGCTTCTCTCCATTCATCTTGATAATCTTCATTGCTACGTAAACAGTGAGATATGTTACTATGATTCATGTTTGAGGCAGTTCTCAGCTCAACACTAATTCCAGAGACAGTCAGCCTAATAAACTGTTTGATTGGGGTTGCGAGGCAACAGCAAGCCACTGACAGAAGACTGGCA
Source organism: Peromyscus maniculatus bairdii (assembly GCF_049852395.1). NCBI lineage: Eukaryota > Metazoa > Chordata > Mammalia > Rodentia > Cricetidae > Peromyscus > Peromyscus maniculatus. The sequence goes on along the minus strand of NC_134856.1, from coordinate 115,931,237 downwards.
ATCTGAACTTGTGGGTGAATGGCGAGTGGGGTGGGTGAGGATTGGGGAAGGTCGCTGACGTGCTGTGAAGCGCAGACCATCAGAGTCAGTATTAACCCAGGTTAAATACCAAGAAAAAAAAGAGGGCATTTCCAATGCATGTTTCAAGTCCTTTCTGTTTTTAACACAGTAAAACATATGAGTATTAATCTGCTGGATCACTGTAGGGGACTGGTGTTCTGCAGATAACCTGGAATGACTGATAGGATCATCCTCTCAAACAAGTCCAGACTCCTCTTCTCTCAGCCCAGTTGGAAGAAAGAAAATAATTCTTAGGCAGGCACCTGGAAGAAGCTGTGATTGCCAATTGTGTCCAATGAGGCTTTTTCCCTCCGGAGAAGCTTGACACCTATCCATCTACATCATGTCCTAACAATAGAAAATCCATCAGGCCAGGCAGGATCTGCCTGCTGCTCCAAGCACAAGGAAGACAGATCGTCCCTCAAGGGTTCTCTCTTCATAAGATTGCACTGCTTCTCAATCTACGAGCTCTTCCAACAGGGTTTAGAGTACACCATTGTCCAGGGATCCGGTGTCACAGTACAAGCCCAGTTTTAGAGGGTGCTCTTTCTTGAAGAGTTAAAGTGAAAGCACTCAAAAGACCAATTTTCCCCAATAATAAAGCTATTCGTTCTGGGACAGCTGTCACCATACGGTACACTTCTATTGTTCTGCTACTGCAAAATTTGAACTTTGAAATTTATTAACAGATTTAACTTTTATGGTATTCAGGTTTGGATGACAAGGTCTGGATATATCTCAATTATTTTGGCTAACAATGAGCTGAGTCAAATCCACTGATAATTCTCAAGTTGCACAGAGGCCAATTTAGCCACCCAAACTTCTTTCCATTATGGTTTGAAATTTAAAAAATTTACAGAATTAGCATCTCCTTGTAAAATTTTCAAAAGGGGGGTGGTCATTGCAAAAGAGGGGAGGAGCATGTGACATTTACTTCCAAGGATTGCTGTGAAACTGCATGCTAGCTCATGAGCTAGGAGCTCAGCTAAGAGTCCTGGCTGTGGGGACTGTGCCTATTGCTCTCAGCAGCATTAGACGTGGCTGCGAGCTCTGCTTTTCTGATCCTAGCAGAATGCCTGTGAAGAGAGACTCACTTTATACATGAAGAAACTGAAACTTAACAGGTTAATAACTAATTGGGGGTGATGCAACTAGGAAAAAAGTCAGGGGTATTTTTTTTTTCTGGCGTTTTGTATTGTCTCCTTCTCCAGTTCATATTCTTTTGTTTTGTTTTACGGTGCTGGGAATTGAACTTAGGGCCTCAAGCATATTAGGCAAATAGTTTGAGACAGGGTCTCATAAAGTTTCCCAGGTTGGCCTTGAACTTTCCATCCACCTGTATCAGCTTTCCCAGTAGCTAGGATTCTGGGCCCAAGCCACCAGGCCTGGCCCTTTCATCTCCTAGTGAGCTGACTAAAATCAACATCCCTAGGGCTTTAAATGATGCTCTTTTCTCTCTTTCCTTTCATTTTGTCTTTATTTTTTTTCTTCTTCTCTTCTTACAAGTGTATTTGTAGCATGGACCAAATGTCCTCTCAGTCCTCATGAGACAACTGTGTGACACAGAAACACAGTGATGCTCACATTTGTACATCACACACATACACATATGTGTACATGTTTACATTTATGTTACAAAGGACAGATGCATTATTTCAATGTATAAAATTATTCCCTTTTTCACAAGGAAAAAAAACAGAAAATATAATCAGTATTGAATCATATCCCTGAGCATCCCCCAACCCTGACATGTCATTTCCAGTATCAGTGTTCTCCCAGAAATATAACCAGGTTGTATCTATAGAGCCTTGACTTCAGCCTATTCAAAATGTATGAAGATTGATGATTTTATTATGTGTGTTCATTCATGCACGCACACGTGCATGTGTGTATCCATGCATGTGATTATGTGAATATTCCTTCCAGAAGCCACAAGCTGTGGACACAGCCCTAGTTAAAAAAAAAAAAAAGCCAGTGTTCTCCAGGGTAACAGAACTGTCTAAGCAAGCTGACTGGACATGCTGTGTTCACAGATGTGACCGACTCTCAGATGATAGTCTGCCAAGCTAATGTGATTAATGTGCTCCTGGTGGCAGCGTTTCCTGCGACTCTGTGTTTTCCATGAAGACAGATCACACTCTGCCTCCCAGCTTCCAGCATGCAGGAAGGAAGCCAATCCCACTGCCGCCCACACCCTCACCTCTGCACCTCAGCTGCTGTGCCCACACTCCACCAATTTTCCAGAAAAGAGCGCCACCCATAGAGGATGTGGAGCAGCTGGAGACCCGGATGTTGCCCCTTCTCTCTCCCTCCACGCCCCACCGCATAGTCTCTGCAGATGTCTAGCATTAAAATGGAGGAAGTGTGACCGGCTACCATGCCTAGAGATAGGAAGAAGGGAGGGTTCTGAGAGACCTACCTACTCCAGCAGCTGCAGGGAATTGGGGGTCAAGTGCCAGGGCCAAGAGAGTAAGAGACCCGGAGCATGACCCATCCTCACCCTCTGGCTTCCTTAAAGTAGTAAGGCCTGTGGCCGGCCCTTGCTCCTCACCCTGTGACACACCACCCAGAGCAGGCTGCACCAGCTTCATGGCCTCCCATGAACGACTCAGTTTCTTAGAAGGTGATGTGTGTCCCATGGAAAAATGAATGAAAATGCTTTTTCTCGAGAGGGGTAAATGAGAGGCTTTATAAAAATAATCACCAAAATATCCAGGACAAAGATCTGTGGACCTGCCCTTGCCAACAGCAGACATCTGGGTTATTAGAGGGTGGTAGTTCGTATTTTTATCTAGAGGCAGGCGACACTCCACCTGAAGGTAAAATGCATTCTCGTGAACAAAAGATGCTCGCCTTATAGACAGAAAGGGCCTGAAGACAGAAACAAGAGAGGAAAGATGAGATTGGTCCCTTCAAAGTCACTTTCTGTGGTAGTTCATCTTGGTCATCAACTTGATTGGACTGAGAAATACCTAGGTTAGAAAGTGCCTTCAGCAGGTGCCTGTGGAGGTGTTTCCTGAGAAGATTAGGACTGAAGACCCTCCACGAATGAGGCCACACCATCCCATGGCCTGGGGACCTGGAACCAATAAGAGGGGAAGAAGAGATCTGCCTAATAGTGAACCCTCCCTTTCACTCCCTCCATCTCTCCTCCTCCCCTCCCCTTCCCCCTCCTCCTATTAAACCCCCCCCCCCCCCCCGCTCCTGTTTGCTATGAGGTAGGCAACTCTGCTCTACCATATGCCCTTCTGACATCTACCAGTGCCATCAAGGTCAGCATCTCCACCATCTAGAAATCATGAAGCCTCAGAAACCGTGAACCAAAACAAATCCCTTCTCGCCTGAGACGAATGACAAAAAAGTTCAGTGAACACTTTCCTTCTCTGCTGGGAAGACAGAGATGAGAAGACGGGACAATAGGAACAATGGTTATTTTCAGTGCTTAACAACAGATTATTTCAAGTTACCTGTTACCTTGATGTTGTTCAAAGAGGGTTAAGGCCAAGGAAACGTCATCATCATCCCAATTGAAACTGTTGAAACTGTCCTGTTCAGGAAATGAAGCGACTTCATGTTATGTCTCATGTCATGATTTCTTGGAAATTCAGATAGCCAGCTGAATTCCAACATGGTGACACAGAACTTTAGTGTGAGGAACTCCACTGTGACTTCCAGTCTGGTGCTATAGTTTGGATCTTGAATGTCCTCCAAAAGCCCATGTGTTAAAGACTTGGTCCCCATGGTGTTGTTATTAGGAGGCTATGGAACCTTTGGCAGGCAGGGCTTATGGAAGGTCCTTAGACCACTGAGAGTGTGCTCCAAAGGGGACTGTGGGGTCAGGTCCCCTTCTGTTCTCTTTTCCTTTGATCTCCCTCTCTGCTTCCTGGAAATTCTGCTTTGCCATAAGTACCTGTCACGACATGTGTTCTCACCTGGATCCAAATTAATGGGACTAATCAGCCATGGGCTGAAACCTTCAAAACTATGAGTGAAAATAAATCCTAATCTAGTAATCTCAGGTGGTTTGTTATAGTAATAGAACTCCAATTAACACATTGGTCTGTGGAGGCTCCATGCAAGTCTGACACAATGGCACCTTCTGACTTCCAGCTAACAGGATAAAGTTATCGGTAGCCCTCATCGCCGTATGAAAACCTTGCAAACCCAAATTTTGTAAAACAGTGTATCTCCAGCCTGTGACACATTGCCATTACCTGGGGGTTAAAAGGGATACATACAGACACCTAATCCTGACTTAGAGATTTGAAGTAAATAGGACTGGATGGGCCTAAGGACATCTCAAAGATCCTAGTTAACTCTGATGTGCAGAGGAGCTTGGGAACCACTGTTATAGTGTGGGCTTCCCGTCACCCTTCTTTGTCACTTGCCAGCCTTTCCAGAACTCAGCTGCCTCCAGTTACAATGGCTGCTGATTGCTGACCCTGCAGCCTCTGGTGCTCCTGGGGTATTCACTGTTCTGAGCTGGAGTGCTGCTGCTGAGTGCATAGACAGATCTGTCCCAGGGAAAGTGACCCTTTGAACTGCACATGATACTTGCCAGAAAATGGAGTTTCTTTTGAAGTGCAGACCCCACAATGTATCATTACTGCCAAAGGGGGAAAAAAAGACAGGCTCACTTAGTGCACAAGGCCATATTTTCCATTATTTGACCTTCTCTGCTTAATGGAGGTTGACAAGACATCACCACCTTCCTCTTAGACTATAAAAGCATTCAATAGAGAAAATAAAAACATTCAATAAGAACACTGTCCAGGAGGACATGAGAAGGTTTGTTTCTGGAGAGCAGCTCCAGTGCATGGATATGGAAGGTGGATGAGAAAAGATTCAATTCAGGGACACCAGTCTGGAATCTTCTAGCATAATAAAAGTTAGAGAAGGCAGCTTGAATTAGGACTTCCAGTGAGACCAAACAAAAGGACGTGTCTCTTTCAGAGTCCATGTACTGGGTGCAGACTGGGAGAAGAGTACCAATTTGGCAATTCAAGAATTTAGGAAAGTTTTAATGTCCTGGGCTTAGAAGTGAAAAGTGCTATGACCCAGGGAAGGCAAAAACCTTCTGAGGATCATGACAAGGAAAAGAGGCATTAGCCATGAGAGGTGCCTAGAAGCCAATGCTTTATGATCTCCTTTTCAATGCTCCTGATAGAAAGTTGGAATCATTTATAACGTTGGCGCCTATCACCAAGTAGAACCCATGCTGGGAACCCAGAAGGAAGAATAGGATGACCCATTTAACGGCTTCTGGTTTGGCCCTCCACCCACATGGGGCTCTTGTCCTTAGCTGAAACGAAGCTCTGGACAACTGTGAAGAGACATGTGTGAGGTTGGCCCTGACCTTCCCTGAAATAGTGATGGTTCTATTAAATAAATAGCTCTGCAAAGGCAGTAATTATGGCTGTCATTGCATTAATGTAATTTACCAAATGGTAAGTCATTGACACTTTCCTTCTTCCTTAAAACACTTAGGAAGTGCCAAAATTCTGAATTTTTAAAATTTCAACTCAAGAGGACAAAGTGAATGTTATTGTCAGACACTTGAATAGAGTCAAGAAAAATAGAGAATTACTGTCTTCTCATGTGAATCTTCCTCCTTGATGTATGGCCATTGCAGCAATTGCTTAAAATGTGAAGGAAAATAAAGAAACAAAAAAACTCCAACCATAGTACCAGCAACCCAAGGTAATTATGATAAACTTTTCATATATTATTCTTCATTATTTTCTATAATTAAATATACATTTTACTATTTGGGATCATATTAGATAACATTTTGTATACTAAGAGTTTCTACTACATTAGCTATTCTTCAAAAACATGATCCTAACAGCCTTTTGCCTTGTTATAAACGTTCGTTTGGCAGAAATATTGTGAGTAGTATAACATATATGTTTATATTCTTGAGGCATTAATATATCATCCATTTGATTCCTAAATATAGTCACATACTAGTCTTGCCTATCCCATTCTTGTCTCTTTATCTAGATTGTTCTGTAGGAGATGCCTCAAAGGGTCACGTAAGTAACTCTAAGATGAACCAATTCTTTCTGTCTTTCCAGCATGCTGAGTCCTTGCTGTTGTGCAGCTGTTTCTTCTAGGATGAAAAATCCCTCCTGGAGGGAGGAGAGAGGAATTTCACAAGACTCCTGAGACCCCCTATCTAGGTAATATAATAGGTGCAGTGAGAGAAGATTCTTTGATGGAACTGCCTTCAAGTGGTACAGGGAACTCCAGTACTTTTAAGAGTGGTCACACATAGAGGAGGGGGTGTGGTTTGATAGGAATGGCCCCCAGAGGCTCATGTATTCTAATGCTTATTCACCAGGCATTGGATACATGCCTATGCAGTGGGTAGCTGTTCCAGATTTGACCTTGAAGCACTGCCCCTAGTGAGGCAGCAGGTAACTGCCACACCTGCCTATGACCTGCCCCTGGGACATGGCCAAGATGAGACCATTTAAGACCTGAGATGCATATGTGCTGGCTCTCTTGGATCCTCGTGAACCTGGATGCTGGATTGCAGACCAAGTCGGAGTTCTCCAGAGAACCACACTGGACTGCACCTCACCTCTCGTGGATCCTGTAACCGACCCTTTATTGGTTTGTAAGTTACCCTGAAATAAACCTTTTAATTACCAGATAAACTACGTGGAATTACCTCATTAATTGCCACTATAGCAATATATGAGAAAGATTAGAAGGATTGGCAGATCTGACCCTGAGGGTGGAAGGAAGGAGGAAGTCTGTCACTGAGGGTGGACTTTGAGGTTTCAAACTCTCATACCGGGCCCAATCTCTCCCTCTCTCTCTCTCTCTCTTTCTCTCTCTCTCTGCCTGTGAATTAGGATAAAGCTCACAGCTACTGCTCCAGCACCATGTGACCATGTGTGCTGACATGTTCCCAGCATGCTCCTTGCCATGATGATAAACATTTGGAATGATAAGCCAGCCCCCAATTAAATGTTTTCTTTTATAAGAGCTGCCTTGGTCATGGTGTTTCTTCACTGCAGTAGAAAAGGGACTAAGACAATGCACTTTTCAACAATGCCACTGCTAGACTCGTCTGTCCTCCTCTCAGAGCCCCCAGGAAAGTGTTTGGTCCACCAAGCTGGGCCTGGATGGCATTGTTTCTTTTCATGCTGCAGGTGCCTTCCCTGCTTGGGGTGTGTAGGCATTTCCATGTCTCTCCAGGAAAGCAGAACACATTTGCAGCAAACTGTAGCAAGTGATTCTGATGCACTGAGGTTAATTCTCACGGCTTCATGTATGTGCTTCCTGGGAGTCAGCAGAGGTTATGCCCCAACTGTATAGCCAGCCATCTGCACACATGATAATTGTTACACAATTAATGACATACTGGGCGAAACAGGAAATCTATGTGAAAAGAGCTGTTACATGTACGAGTACAAGATGAAGAGTTCAGTGAGACAGGGAAGAATGGCTCAGTGGTTAAGAATAATTGGTGCTCTTGCAGGGGACTGGGGTTTGGTTCCTGGCACCCACATGGCAGTGCACAATCACCTGTAACTCTAGTTCTAAAGAATCTGACTCCTTCTGGCCTCTGTGGGCACCAGGCACACACACACATGGTGCACCTACATACATCCGAGCCAAACATTCACAGATACAAATTAAAAACAAAGAAATCTACACAAACTTGGTTGAGTGTGGAATGTGGAGTGGGTCTGAGAGGAGTTAGGGAAGGGGAATGAATATAATCAAAATACAATGCGTAAAATTCTCAGGACTAATAAAAATGTAAAAAAATCAAATCTTTAAAAAAATAAAATGCTTTATAAAGGTAAGTCACTCCAACTACTTTTGCTTAGGTGTGTCACAAAAATAAATCAACGTGGATGTTATAAGATACACACTTGTAGGGAGGGATAGAGTGAGAGTGGTGAGTGTGCATGGTGTATGTTAGGTCTAATCAGGCCCCTAAAATGACAATGTTGGTCCTAAACAGAAGGATTCTGACTTGGTAAAGAGAAGGATTGCTATTATGTAAACAGAAATCTTAACTCAGTATTCCTCAGGAATCTAGAAAGGAGGGTTTCTGTTTACCAGCAAAGCTACTCCTTTCGTCCTCTACCCCAAAGGTCAACTACCTCCAGCAAGGGCACCTAGTTCCTGACTGACACAGACAGTCTACCACAGAGCAAAGCCCCCATGTAGAGCCCCAGACTGTTCGGACCGTGCTGGCCTGCGCTTCTCTTTCTACTGCTAACTCCCAGTGAAACTGGCAAGGCTTTGCCCAGCGTCTGTTGTCCTTTACTTTCTGAGGCAGCCTGGCAGTTTGTTCCCCCAATAAACTTTTCTGTCTCCACACAGGGTGGTCTAGTTCAGTGTGTTCACTGCACCTTCATCCAAAGTGTACATGTGCAAAATTTTAAGTGATATAATAACTGAATCTTTAAACACAAAATAATAAATTGGACTCAGGGGAAATAGAGGCAAATTAATTCATCCCTATACTGCAGCGAGAATTAAATAGCATTTAAAAACAAATTATAAGAGCTCACCAAAAAAAAAAGAAAGAAATGTTTATATATAAATCTAGCAATCCACATCCGGGGTCTATATGATGAAAACTATAAGACAGACAGAAGAAGGAGAAATCTCAACAAGAGAAACACACCATGCTCAGAGGCCATCAGCTGAGATGTCAGTTTTTCCCCAGACAAATCTAGAGAGTTAATGCAAATCTCAAAAACTGGTTTCAGCTGGACATTCTCTAGATAAGCCAGTTCTAAACGTCAGATGAAAAATTAAAGTCATTAGGACAACTAAAACAATTTGAAGAGGAAGAAAATTGAGCTAATAAGACTACTACTGTAATCAAAACCATATGATATTATCAAAAGGATAAATCAATCGGACAGCATAATGTAAACAGAGACCCATAGAAGTATGGCCAAGTCATTTTAATTGAATGTTTTTACGTAGTCTTTGAGAATGTCATACATGACTACAATGTATATTTACTCCTATACTCCCCCACTCCCTCTCCTCTCAGATCTCTCACATCTTCTTCTCAATTTTTACTAACACACTAGGAGCCTGGAGAGATGGCTCCGCAGTTAAGAGCTTTGCTGCTCTGGCAGAGGTCCCAGGTTTGGTTCCCAACACCCACATAGCAGCTCACAATCACCTATAACTCCAGTTCAAGAGGACCCAAAGCCCTTTTCTGGCCTCTTTTGGTCACTAAATGCACACGTGGTGCACAGACATACACAGAAGAAAAACACAATATGCATAAAAATATAAATAAGTAAGTATATAAGTAGTCCACTGAATTTAATTAGTGCTTATATAGAGCAATATAGTGCTCATATACACATGAGTGTGGGCCATCAATTGGAGCACAGTCAACCTGTGGGGGACCACCCCCACAAAGTAAACTGATTCTCCCTTCCCTAGCAACCATCAGCTGTCAATAGTTCATTATGCAGGGGTGGGAATTTGTGTGCCCTTCTTCACTGCATGCTGTACTGTTGACTGGGTTGATCTTGTGCAGGTCATGTGAAGGCAGCCACAGGGTCTGTGGGTTCGAGTGCAGCTGTCCTGCCATGACCAGGAGATACTGTTTCACCTCAATCTTCCCCAATCTCTCGATCTTATAGTCATCCTGCCCTGTGTTCTGCAATGTTTCCTGAGCCTTGAGGGAGAGGTGTACTACACATGTTCCATTTAGAGCAATGTACAAGGCAATCTACAAAGACTGTCCTCTGCACTTCGACCTGTTGTGAGTCTCTGTATTAGCCACCATCCACTGCATAAGATACTTCTCTGATGACCAAAAGACATACTAATCTTTGAGAACAGGGATGTCTACTTAGAAGGCAGTTTGATACTATGTCCATCCAACATAAATAAAAAGGTAGTAGGTTTATATTTGGGACTTACGAGCTCCCCAGTCATTGGCTCTTGGCCTGATTACAGTATCAGACTTGAGATCTCGCCTGTGGAGTGGGTCTTAAATCCAATCAGAAAGCAGTTGGTTATCCCCATATTTGTGCCACTATTAAACTTATGGGCATGTCTCCAGATATTGTTGTAGCTCATAGGGTTCACAACTGGGTAAAACTGGCCCTGGTCGTGTCTTCTTTTTTCAAGACATGATCTCACTGTGGAACTATGGAACACAGGCTGGCCCTAAACTTGAAATTCTCCTGCCTCAGCCTACCAAGTGCTGGGATTATTGCTGTGCACCACCACACCTGGCTAAGCTCACTTATTATTTGAGATACCTTTACTTTAGAATAAATTTTCCTAACAGTATTTTGCTATGTGTCACTTCAACTGAAGACAAAGGTATTTAGAACTCAGGTGTAAACCATGTGACTGTGATGCAATGGATTCCATGAGTCCATGCCATGTTCAAAGAGAGAGGAGAGCATGAAGACTACATGATGCTTTGTTCTGATTTGGTGCTTTGCTGCCATGCAACAAAGTCAAAATCATCACCATTGGATTACCTCTTGATTTTATTTCTTAGCATTCAACCTTTGTTAGTTGGACAATCTTTTTTAGAGAGTTCTCTGTCTTCTGCCCACTAGTATTCAAGTAGTCAAATTTAACACAGTTAAGAAAGACTAAGGTTTCTGGGAACTGGGACAGGAACAAAATGATTATTGATTTCATCCTTTGGAGAGGGATGTGGTTCTTTCCTGCTTGTATTCCTGGCTCCACTTTGCAAATAAAATAGGAAGTAAGTTTGTGCTCATCATGTACTTTATACAAAGCCTGTGTGCAGTGTTTTAAGAAATAGGAAGCCTGTATGCTACTCTGTGCTAGGAAATTCAAATACCACATTGTTAAATACAGCCCCATGTTGCTGGAATTTTCCGGTGTTTGAATAGTCTCTGTAGACACAGTGTGTGGTACAGTAGCTACTGGTGTTCTTATTTGTGTCTTAGTCAATGTTCTATTGCTATGAAGAGACACCAAGACCAAAACAAGTCTTATAAAGAAAAGCATTTAATTGGGGTTTGCTTACAGTTCCAGAAGTTTAGTCCACTGTCATCAGGAAGCATGGCTGCATGCAGGCATACATGGTGCTAGAAAAGTAGCTCAGAGTTCTGGATCCACAGGCAATAAGAAGAGCAAAACTCTGGGCTTGGAGTGGGCTTTTTGAAACCTCAAACCCCAACTCCAGTGACATACTTCCTCCAACAAGGCCACACCTCCTAATCCTTTTAAATAGTGCCACTCCCTGGTGATCAAGTATTCAAGTTTACAAGCCTTTGGGGGGCCATTCTCATTCAAACCACCACAGTTTGCATATGAAGTGTCCCCTAAAAGGCTCAGACCTTGAAGATTTGATCATTTGATGCAAACAAGAATTCAGAAGTGGTACACTATGGAAGCAATACATTCAAAGTTTGAATTGGCCGCTGGTAATGGTAGTACTATGAGAGGTAGAGGCTGATTGGAGGGAGCAGGCCACAGAGGCCGGTCTAAGGGTATCTCCTACCTCAGCCCCTTTCTGACTATGACCCTATGCTGACACATGCTGGGTAAATTTCTCTATCACAGGCTCTCGAGCCATGAAGTTCTACCTCACCAAGACCCAGAAAAAAAAATGGAAGTGTGTTCATGGACTGAATTGTGAGTGAAGGTCTTCACTGGTAGACTCTGTAAATGTGAGCTAAAATAAATTCCTTTCCCCTTAAGTTGCTTAGTAAGAATATCTTGAGTCAGAGCAGTTTATTTTAGCAACAAGAAAAACAAAAACAAAAAAACGGAAAACACTAGTATATTCAAGTGACTGTCTCTTGTGTAATAAAGAGGGAAGGGATGGAGACCACAGAGAATGAAGTCTTAAGGAACATTAAGGTTTTTCTGGCATGGGCCCTAAGGACGCCCAGGCTAGAGTTAGAAAGTCACATCACAGCCATAATTATGGAACAGAGAGCAATGAATATCTGCTTGCATGTCAGTGCTCAGCTTCCTTTCATCTTGTGCTGTTAGGTATTTGTCACAGTGATGAGAAATCAGCCAACACAGCCTATATGCTATTTTCAGTGTAGCTAGCTTAAATGTAGATGGTCTAAAATTTCGTTAAATCAGCATCAATATAAAGAAACAAAATTCCTCATCAGCGGCTTATCTGTTGGTTATCTGTTGAAACGAAGTTTATTGCTCTAAATAAAATACATCATTAAAACTAACTTTCTTTTTTAAACAGGGCTACGGAATATTAAAATTTTCACACTTGCTCAGATTGTATGTATATTGAACAATACTTGTCTGTACATTATAGCTCTTTACAACTAAGCCTGGCACTTCTTGTAAGATACTAACAACAAAAAGTAAAGAGTACAAACAATGTTAGAATTATTTTAAGCATAATGCAGTTTCACAAATCTTCCAGATCTTAAGTCTTAAGTATCTGCTAGGAACTTGGCCATAGGAACTAAGGGCAGGAGTGGTCAAGTTTGTCTCACTGCTGCTAACAGCACCAACTGCTTCATAATACTGGGACAATACTAAATAACACACAGTGTCGTCAACATTTAGAAAATGCTATATGTCATTATTCCTCTCTCCAAGCTTCTTTGTGGTTCCTGGAAACTCTGCAGTTCCTTTGCCTCTGAGCCTGGCTGGCACTTGCTCTGGGTAGGACCCCCACTGTTCTTCCACCAGCCAGATGAGCTCTTAGACCCATAACCTCCTTAGTCCTGTGCAATAGGATCAATAGTCACAGTCACAGAGGGCCTGCTAATCCCCAGGGCTCTTAAGGGCTGTTCCCTCTGCATTCACATCCTGAAATCTATCTCCCCAGCATGGTGGGTGTAGGAGATAGGACTTCTGGGGGATGACTGAGTCAGAGGGAAGCCCCCATGGATACAATTAGTGCTTTGAAAAGAACACTTTCTAAAGCTTTCTTCCTCTTTCTCATCCATGAAGAGAAGACAGACATCTCCAAGACAGACGCTTGGTATACTGGTGCCTCCATCTTAGAATTCCCAGATTCTGTGACTGAAGGAAGCTGGCATTTGTTGTTTAAGCCAGCTGGAGGCATTGGCTTTGACAGTGACATCATTGCTCTATGTGTTTTGTTTATCCCATGACATTGAAAGATTTTCTACTCTCCTATAGACCAGAAAATTGAGGAACAGAGAAGTTAATGAACTTATTCAACTCGATCCAGTCGGTGAATAGCAAAGCCTAGATTCAAAGCAAGCAGTCTAATTTTAAAGGCCCTGCTATAGACTATTATTGTAAGGTGTGTTACTTTGTTTACGCTCTGGAACATTTGTTTAATGGTGTGTAAGATGTGTTTGATTAAATAAAATTCACCGGCAGTCAGGAGGCTGAGTCAGCAACTAGCTGACAGGAAGTGGTAGGGAGGAGCCAGGTGTAAAGGGGTTTTTAAGGAGGGGTGAGGAAAAGCTCAGGGTCTTTCTGAAGGATGCAAGCGAGGAGAGGAGGTGAGATACTTGCTATTCAGCCTCTCTGAAGAGCAGAATTCCACCTTAACCTTTGAATCTTGAGTTCTTTAGAGGGACAGAGATTTAGTTAAGTTCCCTTCATAGCTTTGAAAGAGTCAGAGCCTGAGGGAACAGAACTCCCTCTGGCTACAGCCCTTGCAGCCTAACCGCAACAGTGGAGTTGCAGTTGCTGATTTGGACCACGGTGGTTTAAAAGGCAGCAACAACTTTAAAAAAAGGAGAAGACCCATTCTGGACTTTTATTATCTCCTTCCCTCTCTTCCTCCTTCCCTCCCTTCCTTCTTCTTTTCCTTCTTTCTTTCTTCCTGTTCCTGAGGCTGAGTTGAATACTCTCTAACTCTAGCCTGGGCATCCTTGGGGCCCATGCCAGAAAACCTTAATGTTCCTTAAGACTTCATTCTCTGTGGTCTCCATCCTATCCCTCTTTATTACACAAGAGACAGTCACTTTCATATACTAGCGTTTTTTGGGTTTTTGCTTTTGTTTTTCTTGTTGCTAAAATAAACTGCTATGACTCAAGATATTCTTACTAAGCAACTTAAGGGGAAAGGAATTTAATTTATTTTAGCTCACAAGGTGCTTGAGGCAGCTGGTCACATCGCAGCCATAATTATGGAATAGAGCAAGAAATACCTGCTTGCATGTCAGTGCCCAGCTTCCTTTCTCTACTCTTACATAGTGCAGAATGCCCTGCCTAGAGAATGGTGCTGCCCACAGCAGGCAGGTCTTCTTACCTCAATGAATGTAATCAAGTTAACCCCCACTGGCACTCTTAGAGACCATCTGCTAGTGATTCTAGATTTTGTCAAGGTGACTACACCAACTATCAAACGTAGTATGTTCTTTTTTGTTTGTTTCTTCAGAATGTACATATGCCTCATTTGGCCCATCTGTGGGTACTTTCAGTACTTCTTTACAGACTTGTCAAGAAGGACAAATAATCACTGTTATCATACATGTGTTTGTACCAGTAGACCAACGTCTGGCAGCACTGGATGAGAATTCATATACCATCAAGGGCCCATCACCTTACCTTTCCAGTTTTTCAGTTCCATGTCTACTATAGCAATATAATGTCAATGTATTTTGTGTTTTTCTGGCTTCATGTCTCTTGCCTTCTGTTTTCTGCTGTATTAACTCTTGCTGATATGAGGCCCATAGAGCAGTACTGTAGCAAAGCCGGTACTGTTTGACTCTTTACTGTGGTGGATGGACCGTAGATTCTCAGGCTGTGTTAACCTGGTTCTGTTTAACCCTCTCCTGGCTGGCCTTGGCTCTCCCATCTTATCTCTTACCACTTTCCCCAGCTTCATTGGTGTTCCTGCACAAATTATTTTTTAATTTATAAACAGAAGGTACCTAGAAAGGAGATGTAGCAGTGAGCAGCCTCAGACATAGGCAGTAAGGGAGCATGCGTCTTCTCTGTGGAGAATAATCCAGTGATGACTAGGAGTTGACTTACTTATACTACACCTCATGACAACAACTGGAAATATATGTGTAGCCACATCCATCCTTAAACAATTTTTTCTCCTTCACTGTCAGTTCCAATCACTTGCTGAGTGACTGGAATTTACTTTGTGAATGACACATGGATAAGCTGCTGATCTTGCACTTATCTTCCCTTCCCTATCTGTGATGATGAGAACTCGGAGAATATACAGTTGCAGCAAGCCCTGATACATACAGATTAATCTTAAATGATACTTCTGAAAGTAACTTACTAACGATCCAGACACTAGATGTTAATGAGTGGCTGGAGGCTGGAGGGAAGGCTGAGCACGTAGGAACATTTGCTGCTCTTCCAGAGGACCCAGGTCCAGTTCTCAGAACCCACATCATGGCTCACAACCATCTATAATTCCAGTTCCATGGAATCCAGCTCCTTCATCTGGTCTCTGCAGACTCCTGCCTACATGTGATGCATATACATATGTACAGAGAAAAACACTCATACACATAAAATAAAAATAAATAAATCTAGAAAGAAACCAGAAATAGCACAGGGATGCCAGAAATGAAGAAACAGAAACTGAATTCCATTCCTACATTCTAAAAGACCTCATGAAGTTTCTGTTGGTCTTTGAAATTCCTGGAATTTGTGGTGAAAGGCAATGATTCATTGACAGACTTCTTCTCACATTTGAGAACTTTGTGATCTGGGTATGCAGCTTTCATTCCATATGAAACTGTTCAAAATTGTAATTGTTCTTTCATGGGTGAGGACAGACTGACAAGTCTTGCTAACTGCTCTTTTCATTAGTCCACAGGCCCAAATGACTAAGATGACTGCATAACCTCTTCTTCTTTTAACTTTCTTTTTATTTATCCTTTGTGTCTTTCACATCGTGCATCTTGATCCCATTCATCTCCCCATCCCTTCATATTTGCCCTCTGCCTTTGCAACCTCCCCCCAAAACAAAATAAAATTTAAGAGAATATAAAAATAAGGATAAAGGAAAGAAAAAAGAAGAGAAACAAGAGAGGGTGGGTCATCTCTCCCTCACCCATGCTGCCAAATAACAGATGAGTAGTGGGTCTGGCTCTTCTATGCTCACACCTTCAGAGCTGGCTCACCCCTGCCCCCCACCAACAGGGTCTGCTCTACTGTGCTGCTTAGGCAAGATGAAAGGCCTGCTCTTCTGAGTGCTGCAGCTGGGGAGGGGCAGGGACAGCTTGCCTGCTCTTATGACCTCAGGGCATACTCTCCTACCTGCCACGGGTGGGGAAGGATGGGGGAAGGCGTCTCTCCCCTGCCCATGCCACCATATGGCAGATGAGGGGCGGGGCCAGATCGCTCATGCTCATGTTCTCAGGACCTCCTCACCCACACCCCTCTCAACAGTTCAGCTCTGCTGTGCTGCCCAGACAAGGCCCAGGGTTTGCTTTCCCGAGTGCTGCTGCTGCTGCTGGTGGTAAAGGGGAGGGTCAGCTCTCTCACCTGCCACAGGTGTCACGGGGGAGAGCGGAGGGGGGGAGGGCATCTTTTCTTTATCCTCACCTCCATGCTGTAGACTAAGGAGATGGCATGAGCTATCCCACTTGCACACCCTCGGAGCCTGCTCATCCACGGATGGTCCTGTCTACAGGATAAGCTCTACTGTGCTGCCCAGGCAAAGAGCAGATGTAGATGAAATTCTAAACAGTCTTATTAAATAAGAAACACAGAGCCAAATACAGAGTTGAAAGCCCAAAAGATCCTAGCAGTAGCCAAGAGCCCAGACCACCTTATCTTGTCACTCGCTGCCGTCCTTCCCCTGAGAGAGACCTTCTTCCTGTGTGTCTTGTGTTTTATTGCTTTCCTGTTCTGTCTTCTCATTGGCTCTAAGCCCAGCCACATGACTTCCTCATCATTGCCTGTCTATACAGACCTCCTGGTCTCTATGGTCGGTACTGAGATTAAAGACTCAAGGGTCACC
Organism: Peromyscus maniculatus bairdii; assembly: GCF_049852395.1. Classification (NCBI taxonomy): domain Eukaryota; kingdom Metazoa; phylum Chordata; class Mammalia; order Rodentia; family Cricetidae; genus Peromyscus; species Peromyscus maniculatus. The sequence goes on along the minus strand of NC_134856.1, from coordinate 115,914,283 downwards.
ACGTTTGGCTTTGTCCTTGACCACACAGAGACTCTGCCTGCCATGTGATCAGATTAAGGGCGTGGGCTGCCACCACCTGACTTCTATACTTGGCTCGCTAATGACCTCTGATCTCCAGGCAAACTTTATTTATTAACCTACAAATAAAATCACATTTCAGCACAATTAAAATATCACCACAAGCAGGCCCCATTCTCCTGAGTGCTGCAGCTGGTGGGGGATTGTGTCAGCTCCCCGGCCTACTGCAGGTGTTGAGAGGTCAGGGGAGAGGGCACCTTTTCCTCATCCATAACACCACTTGGAGATGCGGGGGTGGAACCCACTCTTCCATTCTCACACCCTCAGGGGCAGCTTGCCCATGGCCCCACGAACAGGGTCAGCTCTACTGTGCTGCTCCGGCAGGGTGTAGAACTTACTCTGTGGAGTGCTGCAGCCAGTGAAGGGCAGGACCAGTTTTCCCTAGTGTTGCAGCCGATGAGGGGTGAGGCCAGCTCTGTAGAGCCCCGTCCTCCTGGGCTTTGGTGGTATCAGCACGTATGAACATCAACACAGACTACAGCTACAACAGGGCCATGAACCCAGACATGGGGCCTGGCAGCAGCCCAGGCCCAGGTATCATCATGGCCCTGGGTGACACTCAAGCCCACCCCCTCAGCATTTCATCACTTTCACCTCTTCAGATGTGCCTCTGTCCACTGGACATGAACCACTCTGTCTCTCTTTCTCCCCCATACCACACCATACATTTGCTCACTATAATAGTGCCCACCACAAGGCACCAGGCAGGCCCATGTTTTCTCTTCGGAGCCCGGGGAAGACTGGCCTGGGCATATGTGTGAGTCTCCTTATCCCACTGAGTCCATGATGGTGCTGGGCAGGGCATGCTTTCTCCTCAGCACCCAAGGCGGGCTGCCCCAGACATGCTTACATAAGCTCTTCAATGTATAATTTATTCTGTGTATGTGTGTGTGTGTGTGTGCGTGCACATATATATTCTACATATGACATATACTATTCATTTCTTGGGAATAAGTGCTAGAGAGGAAAATCAAGCGGGAAGAGTGAGGAGGGTGCTTTTTGAGCTGGTCAGGACCACCTTCTCTGAGGAAGGACGTTGCAGCAGAAACCGAAAGGAGGGAGGAAGGGACTGAGCTATGAGAGTTCTCCAGAGGAAGAGCTTTTCAGGCAGATAGAACAGGAAGTGCAAAGAGGCAGAGGCAAGAGCAAGCTCTGCCTGTGTCCTGGGAGCAGAAATGCAGAGATCGGCACAGTGTGGCTGGGCTGAGAGCATGAGACACAGCGCAATAGGAAGTGGAGCTGGAGAAAGATCATCTTGCTGGAGCAAGCTTGAAGCCTTAGGAAGACCCTTCAATTCCATTCTTCTGATGGACACATCCTCTCTTCTAGGCCAGGGAAGAGGAACTGGAGCCAAGGTCTCACTAAGTACCCCAGGCTGACTTTGAGCACTCATTCTTCCTGCCTGTCTCTTGAGTCTGCGATTACAGGAAGGCATCCTGATGAATGATTGACATTTAATCTTTCCTTTCCCTGAACCAAGACGATTTCAGCTCTGATGTCTTACAGACCCGTTTTATGGTTTAAATTATGGGACAGTCTTATTTATGGTTCTTTGAGATCATCCTTTCCCCACCATCTGCCAGTTGCAGGGTTCTAAGGAGCTTAAATAAGACAGAAAATCTGGTGAAGGGTTATGTTAGCACCCCATATATAAATACATGGGTCAGTATGGGAACAGTGCACAGAGACACCATGAAGCCAGGCAGGGTTTGATTCCTGACGGCAAGTCTTAGTCACCTGCAGCCAACTACAGAGAACCCAGCAGCTCTTTCCCTGGAGTTGTCGTGGGAATCTGGATAAAGTAATCCTTTAAATTTTTGAATTTTTAAAAAGAAGAAGAGGAAAAGGAACAAAAATGTCCTTAGTACTCATCCTGCTGTTCCTCAAGCAATGCAAAGAGGTCATCTACTGGTTGCAAGTGTTTTCAATTAAGAAAGACAAAACTTCCCATCCCAGATTAATCAAAATTCACTTTAAAGTGACTTAAATTAGCAACAGGAAAGGAAGCTTCATCAGCTGGAAAATTAAACTAAGCAACATTTGGCTTATTGTTTGGCAATGCAAGGCAAAGGGAAGCTTAATGGGAAACTCTCACCACATCGTGTGATTTAAACTTCCTGCAGCAAACGTCAATAACCAGTGGCCCACAGTTGGCAGCATGATTCCAAGGACATCGCTGAGGCTTCCTGAGGCTCCTGGTGAAGCAGACAGGTCACTGTTTTGATCTCTCCCTCTCAATCAATGGGGTGTGGGGAGTACAATTCACTGTCTCCCCCATCAGTTACTTTCCATTTGCTTATGGCTGCCTGCTCTGTGCGCCCCGGGTTTGCACGTGCTGTCCTGTCTACCCACTGTGGGTTCAAGAGGTTGAACTCAGGTGGTCAGGCTTGAGCCGCAAACATTGTTCCCTGCTGAAGCCATCTTGCCAACTCAGAGCTAGTACTTCCTTACTTATGTCTAAATGAAGTCGTGATAGACTGTAAGTCTGCCTACAATTAATAAACACATTATAGATACAAATATGATAACAGATGGGATACAAAGCCAACTACAGAGAGTCAAATTTAATACTAGAGTAAAGCCTAATATTAATCCCAAAGATGCAAGTCATCAAGGCAAAATTAATTAAAATAAGCAATTAATCAAAGCAAGCTTTTTTTTTTTTTATTCATGTACACAGGCTGTCTCTCCCTAAAAGCTGAGTTCAAGAGATCAGCCTTGGATGTGAGGAAGACAAAGTTTTTATAGCTCAGGAGTACAGGAATCCCAAATGGGGGGGGGGATTGGGGGGCAAAATAGGTGGCTTTACAGAAGTAGAACATTAAAAGGTAGTCATAAAAACATCCTGAAACAAAGACACATTTGCAAGGTGGTCATAACAAGGCAGTCATGACAACAGGTAGACATAACAAGGTAGTCATAGGTGGTCATATAACTTTTGAAACAAGGCATAGGAGCTATTTCCTGGAACAGGCAATATAGAACCATTTGTAGCTAAGGTTACAGGTGGGGCATAGCCCAGACCTTGAGAAACAGATTTAATCATAAACAGGAATGAACCTAGTTTGTCTTTACTCTAAGATGGCTTTCAAGCCCAAGATGCAGGCAGACTGGTTATCACTAACACAGACTTTCTTGGCCAGATGTCTCCTGTCTGGGCCAGTATTCTTCCAACTTTGGTAATCTGTAGGCCACCAGCATCAACATCTAATAAGGAGCTTTAACTTTTTAATTTTTATTTTTAATGCATGGGTGATTTGCCTGATTCATGCCTGTGCACCACTTACATGCTTGGTGCATGAGGAGGCCGGAAGAAGGTGGAAGATCCCCTGGGGCTGGAGTTATAGACATATGGATGCTGGGAATTGTCCTGGCCATTATGACATTTTCACATTTATATAGAGTGTATTTTAATCATCTTCACTTCCCCCATTTCTCTGCCTTTTCTCCACTTCCCCTCACCTGGGACTACTCAAAGCAGAATTTCTGGGAACCCTAGAGCTCTCACATTCTGTTCACTGCATAGATGCTTTCCACAGTCTCTTGCTTGAGGACCACGGAGTTTGTACTGGCCTCTTCTCTTGGTGATGAGAAAGATTAGTCACAGGCTTGGATTCCCCACTTGGGAAGAGCAGAGGAGAGACAGAATGCCTAATGGGGTCTCTGTATCATCCTCAGACCAAGGTCTTTCAGCAAGGCCCACTAGTGCCAACAATAAAGCCTGCTTCTGATAGGCCTGCATAAACTACCTCCTATTCACACCATTCACAATCCCTGTGACCAGACATCTGTGTGTGACAGCTGGCCATGATAGAGCAACATAAGATTGTAGCAGGTCTCCATCCAGAGGTGGCTGGGGACTTTGAAATGTACTCCCCATGAGTTCTTCCTCAGGCCTTCCTGGGTGACAGTAGAGGGGCACACAGTGGCATCTGGACTGTGCAAGGACATGGGCACAACAGACTTTGGTAGCAATTTCCTTATATGTTCCAAGTAGCAGCCACCTTACTATCAGAGTCAGTGATGTGTCTTCCTATTTACTGGGAAATTTCACAGTCTGTCTAGAAGGTCACTTAGTGTTTTTAAAGTTCAGACCCTACCATGTCTTGGGGGTAGGTGTGTGTGTGTGTGTGAGGGGCGTAATCCTTTCTGAGGTCCAGGAATACCTCCCAGGAGTGAAAGCTCTTATGATCAGTGGAGGTAGCAAAAAAATCCCATTGCCCTTTAGAAAGTAATTTATTTCCCTTTCCAGAACAGAGAGCTGTGTTTACTGAACATGAAGTCCTAAGTAGGAAGTATCACTTTTTCATTGCAGGGGCTTAAGGGGAAGGAAATAGGTATTACTCAGGATAATTTCCCCACCTTAAGCAAGAATCTAACTGCAAAGGATGAACTTGAGAAATCTCTGCTCTGGGAACTGAGCTATTCCCTAAGTTTAGAAAGTGCAGTGCCCTCCCTCAGAGGTCACTGATGGCCTCTCCTACCCTGTAGCAACAGGTGAGGTGGTTCAGGAAACTGGTCCCTGGTTGAGTGCTGACCGACTTCCAAAGAGATGAGATAACAAGGGACATGAAGGTCACGTGATAACCAGTGGGTCAGTCCATCTATGGAAATGTGCTCAGAGGTAACTCTGTGGAGGGCAAAGTTGGAACCACTCAGTCCAACATCTCAGGCTAGCTCACCTTGCTCTCCTGTACCCAAGACCTAGTGCTTGTCTCTCAGCTAGGCAATTGTACCCAGACACTGCGGGTGGGGAATTCTCTTCTGTTGTGCCTGTGGTGCTGTGGTTTTCACCTTAAGTCCGCACTGAAGTCCCCCAGTATCTCCACTCTACCACAAAATAAAACAGTGTGCATCCCTTTTGTCTGTGTTGACATTCTTAGGACTTCAATTTTTTAAAATGTTGTTTTAGTGTTCGTTAGAAGCACTTTACTAAGATCTTAGAGTGACTGAAAAGAAAACAAAGGTTGACAACATCTTGGTAGATTTCACCCACCCTGTGAGGCGCCCTTAGATAAGAGTATCTCCCAGCTTTTGCCAAAACAGAGTCTGAGCGCAGCTCCTACAGGGAAGAAATAAAGCCTTTCCACTTCATAGTGCTTTCATCCCAGCAACCACTTGATACCATAAAGGCCCATGAGACGTAAAAATATGAAAGCTCATGCAGACTGTAATATAATGAAACGGGAGGGGGGGCAATAAGAAGAAAATCCCTTCCATCTTCCTTGAGGCTCACATTCAAGATGAACTATAAGGGGTAAAGTTGGACTTTTCTTTCCAGAAGCTGCATGTCTGCTTTGTTCTCATAACTACAAAAACATGGGGGTAGAGAAGATGATGTTGGGTCCTTGGAGTATTGGCACTAGACCTTGAATGCAAAGGACACTTTTACCCTTTGTTGTGAAATATTCCTTTATACTGTGTGAAGATGTGTCACTGTGATTGGTTTAATAAAGAGCTGAATGGCCAATAGCTAGGCAGGAAGAGGTTGGTCAGGACTTCCGGACAGAGAGGACTTAGAGAGGAAGAAGGGCAGACTCGGCAGCCAGATGCAGAGGAACCAGGATGGGCAAAATGGAGATGAGGTAATGAGTGCATGGAAGAATATAGATATAAAAATATGGGTTAATTTAAGTTATAAGAGCTAGTTAGAAACAAGCCTAAGCTGAGGCCAAGCTTTCATAATTAATAATAAGCCTCCATATCATTTTTTTGTGAGCTGGCAGCCCAAAGAAAAATCCATCTACACTCCTTAATGGGGAACAAGAGGATGAGGAGGCTGTCGGTGTCACAGTCACCTCCCCTGGGACAGAGCTATGGTCTGAACCTGGAACATGCCCCACATGTTCGATTATGCCTTGACTAGTGTAGCTATTCTGAGACCTGGAGTCTGTAGGGGGAAGGGCATTCCTGTCAGAATTAAGTCACTCGGGGGTGAGTCTTTGAAGGTGACCACTCCACCCAATGCTCAGGCTCTTCTCTTCCTGATCTGCCCTGATGGGAACAGCCTGGCTTTATTTCAGCCTGTTCACAATATCCAAGCAGAAAGCTCTTGGATTAAAGCTGTATGCTAGGGTTGAGTCACACCACAACTAGAAACAGGTTTTCCCAGTAATAATGCAATCTCAGGATTCACAGTGTGATCAAATATCCTGTCTCTGTCTCTCTGTCTCTCTGTCTCTGTCTCTGTCTCTGTCTCTCTCTGTCTCTCTCTCTGTCTCTCTGTCTGTCTGTCTCTCTCTCTCTCTCTCTCTCTCTCTCTCTCTCTCTCTCTCTCTCGTTTAGCCATCACTAAAGCACAGAGCCCAGAAGCCTTCACTTCTTCCCTTTCTTCTCTGGAGTGATGATTGGTTATTCTTCTGGCAGCTGACCCCAAAACTCCAAAATACTGTGGCAGGCGACAAGCAAGAGGTGGATGTGACTACCTTCTACCATGGCACTGACAGTGACTGCTAGGCTTAGGCTAGTCTGGGCTCCAGTGGACCAACAGCACTGTGACTGTCTTAGTTTGCTTTCTATTGCTTTGATAAAAATACCATGACCAAGAGAAACTTGTAGAAGAGAAGTTTTATTTGGCTTACAGGTTAGAGTCCGTTATCCAGGGAAGTCAAGGCAGGAACTGGAGCAGAGGCATGGAGGAACACTGCTTACTGACTTGATCTCCACAGCTTGCTCACTGTCTTCTTATACAACTTACAACAACCTTCTTAGAGGTGGTACCACCCCACAGTGGACTGGGCCCTCCAACATCAATCGTTAATCAAAAGATACTTCCCCTGTAAGGGTCAATCTGATGGAGGCATTTTCTTGATTGAGGTTTCTCATCTTAGATGACTTTAGCCTGTGTCAAGTTGACAAAAAAAAAGAAAAAGAAAGAAAGAAAGAGAGAGAGGGAGGGAGGGAGGGAGGAAGGAAGGAAGGAAGGAAGGAAGGAAGGAAGGAAGGAAGGAAGGAAGGAAGGAAGAGAGAAAGAAGAAAAAACTAAAATGGCCAGGTAGAGCTGCTTTCCTAAACCCTTCATCATCTAATTCAGAGCCAGGATGCTATTCACGTAGGTTCTCTGTGACTTATGTGGGATATGCTTTCTTCTTCACCAAGTGCTACATAACATATACATTTCAATATCCACACAATCTTGGTGGTCCTGTGTGACAATTCCAGGGCAGGGAAATACAAATGTCAGTCACTCTAGTGCTGATTCTATCTAGACAAGAACATGCTTCAGCAGGATGCTAAGTTACCACACGGAAGTCTAGACACTATGTGTAGTTCCCTCCCACCCTGGCTCATAATGGAACCTGTCCAGTCTCAGAACCCTGCCTACACTCTTCAAATGAGGCTTAAGATAGAACCACCAAGTAGTTCAATGTGTCCTCTGTGAGATTCAAGCCAAGTGCAAATCATCCTGAGGATCCAAACTTGTCTCCCAACCTCAGTATCATCTGTGAAACATCAGATCATATGCCTAGCATTTAGAAAGAAAAGTGTGATGTTGCTTCTTATAGCTACATGAAACATCACATGAGTCTCAGGTATGGTGAAAGAAAGTGTTGTTGTCCCTTCTGTGGCATCCTAGAGCAGTATTGTGAGAGCTTCCAGATTTTGAAGTACAACATCACTGAAGTGCTGTAAAGTTTAGTTACTTTATGTGCCAGGAGTGGAACTTGAATTGAATCCTCTCATCTGAAAACAATTTACTAGTGAAAAAGGTGTGTTCTAGGCTGAAGAGATAGCTCAGAGGGTAAGAGCACTGGCTGTTCTTCCAGAGGTCCCGAGTTCAATTCCCAGCAACCACACGGTGGCTCACAACCATCTATAATGAGATCTGATGCCCTCTTCTGGCATAAAGACATACACACAGGCAGAACACTGTATACATAACACATAAATAAATCTAAGAAAGAAGGAGAGAAAGAAGAAAGAAAGAAAGAAAGAAAGAAAGAAAGAAAGAAAGAAAGAAAGAAAGAAAGAAAGAAAGAAAGAAAGAAAGCTGTGTTCTTCCAATAAAATTGGTCTCAAATGCATGGCCAGACTTACATCCTGAAGAAGGGAGGCATCTGTATGGAGGGTCAACATAGGTGCCTAACCTGAGAAAGTGCCATGAGGTAAGAAGGATGTTATTATTAATTTCTTGGTGTCCTTTAAACTCAAAGAACTGGAGATTTCTAGCCTGTACAGTTTCAAATGTCAAGGGCTCAAGTCTGATAAACAACCAAGATTCACCAACAATGGCTAAACAAGGCAACCATCTTCCAAGGAGGACCAGCTTCTCTGACAAGGCGAGCATCCTCCAAGGATGACAAACGTCCTCCTTGACAAGGACAAACATCTTATTTTATCTGACAAATGTCCTTATTTTCATACAGAAATTGAAAGTGGATGACAATATCCTGAATATGCCTGTTTCAGGAAACGTCCTACCCATTTATGGTAGTCCCAGGGCAAAGGATATGCTGCTTCAATGGAAGCCATTCCCCTGCAGTCACTCGGTGACATTGTCTCACGGTGCTGGCTACAGCAGTTGACAGACAGCCCTTCAATAATGCATTGTTTAAGCTAAATGGGTTTTGAAAGCCCTATTAAGCTCCTGACAATTTTTAATTGAGAGCACTGATGGTTAAACGGAGACGTGGAGGCACCTGGAAATGATGATGATGCAGAGAAAATAAGGCAGACCACAGGAAGATGCCCTCTTGTTTCCAGAGTTGTCTATAATCTGGGTGTAAATAGGAGCATTCAGAAGGGACTTGCAGCTTTTCCCCATAGAGAAGAAAACGGAAGCTGTAGCCAAAGAGTAGCACCTGAATCATGACAGTCAATGATGCCTTTGGTGCCAGCTTCCACAAGCAAGTCCAGACGCTTTCAACCGAGGCGACACTCACTATCACGACGAGCTCATTAGAAATAACCCAAACATCATTTTCATCTTCTTCCCCTCCTTTTTCTGTGTGTATTTAGATTAGGTAGTGAATATAAGAACTGTAGAGTGTATAGTGTGTGTGTGTGTGTGTGTGTGTGTGTGTGTGTGTGTGTGTGTGTGTGTGACATATGAGTATGTGCATGTACATGCCTGGGTGTGCATGCACATATGTGTAGAGGTACATATGTGAAGGCCAGGGGTCTGTATCATGTTTCTTCTTCTATCAGTGTCCACCTGAGATTTTAAGATAGAATATCTCACAGAACCTGGAACTCACTGATTTGTCTAAACTGTCTGACCAGCTGGACCCCAGGATCTTGCCCTCTCTGCCTCCCTAGCACTGGGAATTACAGGCATACCACTACTGTGCCCAAGTTTTTTACCTGGGTCCTAGGGAATGGAACTCAGTCCTTGTCCTTGTACAGCAAGTAATTTAGTGACAGAGCCATCTCCCCAGCTCTGCTTCCAGCGTTTCCAATGTTTTATTTTATGGTTTCCCATCATACTATAAACAGCATGGGTGCAGCTCAGCCTCTTGTTGATGGTTCAGCACATCATATAGAGAAGTGTATTCAGCAGGCTTCTCTCACTTTCATTTCTCTTTCTGAGATTTCATTCACCCAAGGTCAAGCTCAGTCTGAAACTGCTAAATGGAAACATTTGGGAAACAATTCATCACTTTAAACTGCCAATGCCAATCTTAGTGGCATGGTAAAATCTCACACTGTCCTGCTCTGTCCTACCCATGATAGGAGCCACCCCTTTATCCAGCATAGCTACCTCAGTTATCACATTGTGTCGTGGTGTCACAGTGCTTGCACACATATAACCATGGTTTGTTTTTTTAATAATGGTCCCAAGAGACAAGAGTAATGATGTAGAGGAGGCCATCAGGCACACGGTGTGGAAGAACAGATTAACTCTGGGGCTTGTGGTTGCTCTTTGAACCACAGCCCACACAGCATTAGGTACTGTCTGTAGTACGGCATCCACTGGGAATACTGGACCATGGCACTCCTGGAGAAGGCAGGAATGTACTCACCTAGGGCCAAGTGAGGAGAGGACAGTCATTTGTTCTTGCTACAAATGTTTCTGGATACAGCATGTGAGAGCTGTTTGCTCATATTTTATAGCTAGTCATCTACTAGCCCATCATCCTTACGCTCTGTAGTCCTGGGGTGTGTTTGTTCTGCTGAGCTCACAGAGTGGCTGGTTGACATGGCGGAGGCGTGTTCACTACTGAATGTCTACTCTGCTATTTGTTTTTCTCAAGATCCTTTAGGCTGTCCTCAAACATGAATTCTTGTCAGGCAACAAACAGTAATTGCAATGTATCACCATTCGCTCACAAAACCACACAGCTGCCACTCTGCGGTTACACATCACGCCTGTTGATGACAGCAGGTATGAGTGTGGGTGGGCCTTTGTCATTCTTGTCCTCCTGCCTCTTGTAGCCACTCCACCCAGATTTCCTGGGGGTACTCCCAGCAATCTGTGTCTCTCCTTCATAGACTCCAAGTTGTGACTTGGCGCATCAGCTTTTGCTTTAGAGCCACGTCTCTGACTAAATAAACTCTTAGTCCCAGAAGGGCAAGAAAGACAGTCTTAATTTCACACTGTCACCACAAGCTGAGGATGCCAAGAAAGGCCCTGTCTGTGCTTAGTTAATGTCTGTCGGATGAGTAAGCGACAGGAGTCCCCAGGTCTAGCTCCATTCCCCAGGCCAGCAGTTCACCCATGCTCTGCTCCAGGTTTTGCCCTCTGATGCTGCTCTCAAGCTGTGGTCCAGAATGACTCTGGTTACTCAATGGGCTCCAGCACATTGAGATGCTTCTATTTTTGTTGTGTTCTTTTCTTCTTCCCCTGCTAAAGAACACCCTGGGGAAGTCATGCATGATAAATTAAACAGTGACCCACTATCCAACTACCAGAGCAAGCTGCCAAGCCCACTTACAGACCCGGTTTGGATTTCTGTTCCAGGGATCTTCTGAGACCTTGACAAGTCACAGGGCCTGCTCAGGTTCCCCTCCCCCAAGCATGTCTATAGCCTGACTCCCTGACGGCAGCATAGGCTGTAGCTAGAAGCCTCACCAACACAGAGTTGCCCAATTTCACTCCCAGAGCTTCTGTTCAGCATGTTTGGAGTAACAGCTCTGAATTGGCATGCTTATCATATTTCCAGGTGATACAGGCAGATGTTTCTGGTCCAGGTACGGGATTTTAAGACTCAACACTCATTTGATCCCAGGAGTTCCATATTGAGATCCACTCTGTCTCCACCAAGTTCATATTTCCTGTTATAGAGCATTTAAATGTCAATCCTCTACTCTCAAGTACTTCCTGGTATCAGCTTGCACTTCTGCAAGCTAAAGGAACTCTTTTTAAACCTACTGGATCTCACTCATCAGCCTGAATGTGCTCTTTATTTTATTTCTTAAGAATCGATGGCTTAGTCAGGCATGGAAAGCCCCAGCCCACACGTGAATGTAGCTTAGTGGCCTCCGAGATGGAATCCTGCTTCCTATGAACCCTGCAGCTGAGAAATCATTGCCCAGCAGCATTTGGCACCATGCCAGGCAGCCAACTTTTTTCAAGAAATCCCTTCTGGTCAATTAAAGAGTCTGTAACCATAACATGCAGGGTTTCCAAGAGCCTGGTTGTTAGACACAGCCTGAGGAGGGATCCAACAGTGTGGCTGGGCCTTTAGAATACTGAAAAGGCTGATTGTGATACAAGAGGCCCAGGGTGTGAGGCCATCAGCATACTCAAATAAAATCTTTTTCTCCAGTTTGTCTGGGGCTTCCAAGACCACATCTTCCTACACTTTAAATAATATGAACCCTGCCGAATGGTGCCCACCAGAGGTGGTAACTGCACACTGCCAGCATCAGGCACCCCCAACACGACATAAGGAAGACAGAGGTTGCTTCCCCAAACTCTAGGCTAGTTGCCAAGCCTTCAAGTTTGCTGGGTTGGCTTAGCATGCTTCCTCTAGGCCTAAGGAGTGAGGCAGCCTGTGCTGTCATGCGCACTGGTCGTGAGGCCTGCAGCTTCACCTACTACAGTGAGTAGCTGCTGGAGGCAGCATGTGAGACAGTAGCAGAGGCTGCCTGCAGGGACGGGGCAGCAAAGCAGAAGGGAGACTCCAACGCAGTTCACTGAAGGAGCCTAAAAGGGAGCCCCAGGAGAAGGGGACATCATCTGTGTGCTAGGAACTGCAACGGTGATTGCACAGAAGTCACCAAGGAAGACCAGTTCCCTGGCTCCCCAGAGAAGGACTTTGAGCATGGGCCAGGCCCCGGGCACATCAAAGCAGAAGATACATTCTAGGCATGGTTGACTTCGCCCATTTCTCACACAGGCCTGGCGCTAGACACAAGGTAAGTGAGGTTCTCCTCCCTGACTCTCAGGAGTCAGGAAACATTCACTTTAAATTGAGTTCAGGGTAATACGTACTAGACTAACTAATTTGTTTGTTAGAACTGGCTGACTAGAGCTAGTAGTACAGCTGCCTCCAGACTGATGGACTGAGAATATATACAGGTCCCAGGAAAGAGAACTCATTCACTCAGTGACTTGCAGGATCAAGTGGGCAGGAGTCCCCTTCCTTGGGAACAGTGGTGTGTGGAGTTTAGCTCCTCATGCCAGGCATATTTACTTATTGTAATGTTTTCTTTCCTAGATTAAGGGCAGGAATGTTTCCTGTGATAATCAAATCTCACACTCATTATGCATTTTCCTATATGCTAGGAAAGTTCAATCCACATCTCTAACTTTATTCCCAGCAACATCATGTGGGTCCACCATTCATTTTGCAGTCCAGGATCTATGGCACAGATTTTTCAGTTATTTGTACAAGTTACAGATGGATCATCTGGATTGCAGGACCAGAGTTTTCATTCTCTGCAACAAGAGTTTGTCAGCCAGGGTGATTTAGTCAATATGAGGCCATTTTGGTGATGTCAAAAGATCTTTGGTGGTATGTTCCTGGCGTTCTGTGGGTGTGGTTTGAATGAGAATATCCCCTATGGGCTTAGATATATGAACACTTGGTTCCCTGTTGGTAGCGCCGTTGAGGGAGGTTGCAAAGCCTTCGGGAGGGAACCTTACTGGGGGAAGTATGTCAACTGGGAGTGGTCCCTCGGTGTTTATAGCCTCGCCCCCACTTCCTGTGCACGCTCTGCTTCATGCTTGCGTTCGAATTTCTGAGCTCTTAGCTCACTGCCCCTTGCTGCCATGCTTCTCTTCTCTCTAAAACCAGAAGCCCGATAAACTCTTCCTCTAAGAAGTAGCTTTTGATCATGGTGCTTTATCAGAAGAGTAGCTAATACAAGGGAAATACAACCCCACCTCCCACAGAGCACACAACAGCAGCCAACAGGAAAGAGCTAACCTGTCCTAAGCATCGTCACAGTCATGCCTCTGAGACTGCAGGGGCTGGGTTCCAGACTCCTGAAGATGTCAAGGTGTCAGATCCCTTATACAAAGCAAGGGGGTCAAGTCCCTCATATAAAATATGGGTTGTATTAGCATAGAACCCAGGCACATTCTATTATGTCCTGTAAATCGACTCCAGGAATATCAGAGCACAATGTGCAGTTCAGGCATCAAAAGCTTTGTCCCTGTGAACACATCATCATGTCAGTTTGGAGCCTTTTCTGGACCACTAGTCACAAAATAATCTTTCAATAGATAAGATATTCGGTGTAATGTATATGACATGATTCCAATGGGTAGGGTGGGACAAGGAAAATCATCTCTAAGAGACTTACAATAACACAAGGGAAATGCTGTGTAAGTGCTCACCACGAAGTATTATTTAGGGAATGATGACAAGGAAAAAAATCTGCCTTTTTTTTTTTTGAGAGAGAGAGAGAGAGAGAAGGCATGGAGTTGGATGGGTGGGAAGGTGCAGAGGGTTTGGGAAGACATGAAGGAGAGGAAAACACAATCAGAATATACTGTATAAATTTCCAATTAAGGAAGGAAGGAAGGAAGGAAGGAAGGGAGGGAGGGAGGGAGGGAGGGAGGGAGGGAGGGAGGGAGGAAGGAAGGAAGGAAGGAAGGAAGGAAAAGAAATGTAAGGAAAGCAGTAGAATAACACTTGGAGTACTTTCCAATACACTCACCCATACATTTACATATTGAAATATTCCATTACTAATTTATTTTCTTTATGTTACAGTTAGGCAACATGTTTGTTAATTTTTCTGTTGCTGTGATAAAATATCCCGGCATGATGAGCAACTTAAGGAGAGTTTTCTTTGGCTTACAGTTCCAAGATGCAGTCCATCACTGCAGGGAAGACAAGGTAGCGGGTGTCTGGAGCAACTGGTCACATCAGGAAGCAAAGAAAGACCGGTGCATCTTAGTACTCAGCTCCCTTTCTCCATTTTATACAGCACAGGATCTTCTGCCCAGGTAATGTGGGGATTTATCAAGGCAACTCCACGTAGTTAAAAAGGAAGTTTATTTTGGGGTAACTTACAGCCAGTAAAGCAGTTGGTTATAAGAACCAGGAGAGGTGAGGTACAGCCCAGCAGAGTTCTCTGGAGAACTCTGACTTAATCTGCCATCCAGCATCCAGGATCACCAGAAACCAAGAGGGCCAGCACATCCGGATCTCTGGTCTTAAGGGCTCCCATCTCAGCAACCCCCTCAGGGGCAGGTCATAGGCAGGCATGGCGGTTACCAGAAGCCTCACTAGGGGTAGTACTTCCAGGTCTAAGCTGGAACAGCTACCCACTACAGCCAGGAACTGGTCATGCCCACAATATGACGGGTCTTCCCATTTCAATTAACATAATCAAGACAATCTCCCACAGGCATGCCTAGAGGTGGGTCTCTCAGGTGATTATGGAGTCTCTCAAATTTAAAACACCAGTCATCACAGGCAGCATACTGATTTTTAACTTATATGTGTTATTGTTGTTGCTCTTTGCTCTTTATTCTTTGTCTCTTTGGGGAGCCCACCACTCAGCTTCCAAATAAGTCACACTTATTTATTCTTATTCTTTCTTATAAATGCCTGGCCTTAGCTTGGCTTGTTTCTAGCCAGCTTTTCTTAACTTAAATTATCCCATCTACTTTTTGCCTCTGGATTTTTATCTTTCTCTACTTCTGTATATCTTTTTCTTTCCTTCTTATTCCATGTCTGGCTTTGTGGCTGGGTAGCTGGCCCCTTCTTTTTTTGTTCTTCCAACATTCTCTCAGATTTCTCCTCCTATTTATTCTCTCTGCCTACCACCTCACCTATCCTTTTTCCTGCCTTGCTATAGACAGGCAAAGTAACACAGCTTTACAGAGTTAAACATGAAAGAATGCAACATATCTGCATCATTGAACAAATGTTCCATAGCATAAACAAATGTAACACATCTTAAAATAATACTCCACAACATATATGTGTATGCAATTTTAGATCTATTATTGACTTGCTAAATAGTCTATAGATCAATTTTCAAAATTACCCCACTCTTAATGGGATTAACTAAGAGTGGGATAAAATAACTAAGCTGTTCTGAGGGCCATGTCTGGGTCTATGTGGTCTTTGATGATGTTCCTGGCCTGTGTTAGCTCAAGGGGGCGCATTGGAATCATGCTGTCCTGAGCCAGCCCCACCCTTCACTGGCCCTGAGATAGCTGCCCCTGCCCCTCACTGGAGCCCGCAGCGGGAGAGCTTGTCTCACTTCTCAGGTAAGAACTGCCCCCAACCCCCATCCCCTGCACTAGGGAAAGATGGCCCCACACCTCACCACAGGCATGCACCTCACCTGGGCAGCACAAGGTGAGCCAGCTCTGGGGACATGAGAGCAGGAGAGCTGATCCCCCTACTTATATTACCCCTATAGTAATCAGGAGAGGGGGCCCTGCACCTCGCCTGGGCAAAACAGGAGAGCTGGCCCTGGTTGTGTGAGTGTGAATGAGCCAGTTCTGAGGACCTGAGATCAGGAGAACTGGCCCTGCTACTTGCAAGTAAAGATGAATGGATTAAAGCGTAAACTGTGTGACTCAATGGGCCACACTACAGCTTCCACAATGAGATTCTTCTTCCTATTTTTTTTGTTTTGTTTTTTTGGTTTGGTTTTTGGTTTTTCTTTTAAATTTTGTTTTGTTTTGGGAGAGAGGTGGCAAGGGCAGAGGGCAGACAAGAGGGGACAGGGAGATAAGTGGGATCTGAATACATTATATGAAACCCCCAAAGAATCAAAAAAAGTTAAAAGAATTTTTAAAAAAAGATAACTAAGCTGTGTAAGATCCAGTGAGGAGGAAGCGCTACCAGGCAGCAGGTTGGAGCTGGTTCCCTAGTGACTCTTCAAACTGAGGAGAGAGTGGGCCAATGAACACACCTCACCGAATTTCACTGCTTATGCTCAACACTGGGGCAGGGCCATCGAAAGGGCAGTGTGCTGTGTGATGTGGTGTCTTTCCTAGGCCAGGGTCCCCCTGGAGCCAGAAATGCCTAGCCTTTCATAAGGTCTTTTCCAGCACACACTTCATGGGCTTTATGGTCAGCAACACATATTCCTGACTGGCATGGACACACAACTCAATTGCAGGGAACTTTTGGCTCATCTTAGTAACGTTTTTTCATCTGGACATTGTCACATGTTTTATTGAGCATCCCATCCCAAATTTATATGCTAGATCCCTTATGCTATGATTTGAATATGTCCCTCCAAATGTGTCCTGGAACCTAGTCCTCAAAGTCCAATGTTGATGGAATTTGGGACTGAGGCCTTGGGAAAGCAATTAGGATCAGAGGAGGTCAAGAGGGTAGAGCCCTGTGATGACATTAATGGTTCTATATAAAGAGGAAAAGAGACTAGCCAGCACCTCACCCTGTCTCATCATAAGATGCCCCTGCTTCATTATGATATACCCTGAGGAGGTCTTCAACAGGGGCCAGAAATATGCCCTTGAACTTCTCATCAAGAATCATGAGCCAAGGGGTTGGGGAATTAGCTCAGTGTTAGAGGCTTGCCTAGCAAGCACAAGACCCTGGGTTCGGTCCTCAGCTCCAGGAAAAAAAAAAGAATCATGAGCTAAGAAAATATTTATCATTCATAAATACCCAGCTTATGGTACTCATTTATAGTCAAAGAAAATAAATTACTAAGATACCCTACATGTGACTTTATTCAGAAATGAGATGATGAAGATAGAGACGGCAGTGATGCTGCCAACCAAGAATGCCAAACACTGTCAGCAAACCAGTAGGAGCTCTGCAGGATGCATAGAGCAGGTTTTCTCTCATAGTCTTTATGAGGAGTTACACAGTGCTCTGATGTTACTTTAGTTTATGATGTTAGGGAACCAGCTCTGCCAACATGTTGCTTTTGGATATCCGACCTGCAGAAACAGGAGACAATAGATGTCTGTTGTTCCAAACACCCAGTTTTTTGGACTAAGAATAATGCAGATTTTGTGTGTGTGTGTGTGTGTGTGTGTGTGTGTGTGTGTGTGTGTGTGTGTGTGTATACTCATGCATACGTGTGTGTGTTTGTGTGTGTGTACATATGTGCAAGAAAGCACTCTCCCCCAAGTGTGCACATGTGAAAGCCAAACATTGTTGCCAGATGTCTTCCTCCATTGCTTTTCACATTGTTTTTGTTTGTTAGTTTGTTTTGTTGTTTGAGACAAGGTCTCTCACTGAAACTGGAGCTCACTGATTGAGTAGGCTGGTTGGCCAACCAACGCTGGGGGTCCTTCTGTCTCACCCCACCCCCAGCATTTGGGATTATAAGCAAACACCCAGCTTCTTACATGGATGGTAGAGGTCCAAATTCAGGTCCTTGTGCTTCCATAGTAAGCACTTTGTCCACTTAGCCATTTCCCCATTGCCCCAATACAGGTTTCTAATCTTTAATTATTGAATCCATCAGATCCTAAGAGGAGGGATTCAACAACTGCATAGCAGAACTGATGGATGAAGAAGCCAACAACGAGGCAATCTCAGAAGACACCTGTTCTACCAGAAAGAATTAAAATCCAAAAAAAAATACAGGTTATCTAACCCATCTAAAATCAGACATTGGGTTGGTGATAGGGCCAGGTCTAGAACCTCTCTGAGGGCAAGTCCCACCCAACACCATTTCTGAAATGATAGTTGGGCTCTGCAGTCAATATGGACAGAAAATGCCCTCATCAAAGCCTGCTTGTTTAGCTATTTCCCTTGTGGAAAGAGAGGTGGTGGGGGTAACAAAACACCCAAGAGAGCCAGAAGACTCTCAAGGCCCCTCCCCAATGAGCAGTAACTCCCTATGAGCAGGAACAATTGCCGACGGGAGGGTATCTTTAGTGGAACTGCCTGCAAGTTGTGCAGGGAACTCTAGTGATCACCATACTAAGTGGACTTCGTGGTGATACAGGTGATACAGCTGCCTTTGAGTCACCCACACTCCTGAAAGTAACCCCAATAATGTCCTTGGTTCACTGAGCTAGCCTTGAGTAAAACCAATACCATCAAAATCCCCCCCAAAAATCTTTAAACTCATAACATTGCCCTTTCCCCCATGCTCACTGAATGATGCTCCTTGAAATGAGTCAGAATCTACATGTTTTAGAAGTTGAGCTCACACAAGAACTCTTTCACAACATGGTGGTTGTCTGTGGCTACCTGTGAAAGTACAAGCTTGAGCTGTGGGGTAGACGGGTCTTTCTGAGTGCTCCCTCTTTGTGTCCCAAT
The DNA here is from genome assembly GCF_049852395.1 of Peromyscus maniculatus bairdii. Classification (NCBI taxonomy): domain Eukaryota; kingdom Metazoa; phylum Chordata; class Mammalia; order Rodentia; family Cricetidae; genus Peromyscus; species Peromyscus maniculatus. The sequence continues at coordinate 115,895,597 of NC_134856.1, read as the reverse complement.
CCTTTTCTGCACCCCGTCCAAGCCTCACCCACAGTCTGATTGGTTGTAGTGTTGCTTGCTGTCTGTCTGTCACCCTGGCTTACATGTGGCCAGTATTGAGCACCAACATGCTCAGGGAATCTTAACATTAAACATAAATGCTCACTGAAGTCTGGTGTCCCTCTTGATGATCCTCAAGATTCAGAATGACTCTGGTTCATCACTCTCACAATTTGTTCAAAGAGGAAAGGGTAGCAATTGTCCTCCAATGTGATTTCTAGGGAGTGACAAAAGAATTTAGGGACATGAAGTTCTACACATTCTTTCAAGGCTGGCAAGGGCATCTCATAGGGACTTCCAAGGGTGCCCACAGGGCAGATCCTGTAGGCTGCACCTTTTTAATTCCCCCAAAGGAAAGAGTGGCAGCTCTGTAATGAGCACCTCAGCCATGTGTGAAGGCTGTATTAATCACAGCAGATGCTCGGTGCCTTCTATATTGTCTTCACTTCTCTTATTGAATGTGATTCAGAGGATTAGGTCAAGCAAGATGAAAGAGGGATCCAGGGAAAGACAGGGAGGACTCGATTAATGGTTACCACTGAGTTATTTTTCTCTTAAATATCTTCTCCTTTACATTCATCACAACATCCTTACCTGATAGGAAATTTCTACCTCCCCTATTAGTGAAATGTGTCTGCGCAGGCCTAAGGTAGATTGTGTAACTCGTGAGGATAATGTGAGGAAAAAATGAGGATGCTGTCAGGGGTCAAAAAGAATAATTCAGGGTGATTGAAATCTACCAGAAACCCCATGCTTCTGTGTACCACAACTTGTGCCTGCTCAGCTGCTTCCCCATGCTCCGCCACCGATGGTTCAGCTCTGGTGACTTGGAGATCTCCTGGCAGTTTTTAGTGAACTGGTAATCAGTGGGGAGAATGGGGCTTTTCATTTCCTCCTAAAGGACCGCCTCCCCATTTCTAACTGTTTCTCCTCTTGCCATTCTCTTCATTCAGGGCAATTCCTCCATTCACAGTTCTTTCCGACTTCTTTCGGGCATCTCTGTGATCCTTTCCTTTCTCTCCACTGTGAGCACTTTAGCAGAGAGTGTCAGCACTTCTTGCCCAGCAGCATCCTCTCTCCTACAAGCCTCTAGCATCATCCTCAGCTGTGGACTTTCATACAGACACATGGGCAAGCCAGTTATTCTGGCGTTCATCTCCTGATCATGTTTCTACCTTGTAAGACATTGCTCTGAGATCCCAGTACATCTCCCATGATATCATCCTTCTCTCTTGTTCCCCATTTATCCCCTTTATAGATACTTAAATGTCAGTTTTTCCCACTGAACTCTCAGTCCCATGAAGGCAGGGACCATAGTTCTCTAATTCTGCATCATATTCCCTGCATGCAGTGGGCTTCTACATTCATACTTATTGGCCAACTAAAGAACAAAATGTAACTAGAAAATATTGTGGCCAAAAATTATTATCGACTTGGAACTTGTCTCCCTCTAAATAGGACAGGCCACATTTACTAGACATGCTTGACTGACTGTCCTTTTCCCTTTGCCTCAAATCCTGTGGCCCATCGACAGGTAACAAAATCTTCCTTTTGCTGAATCAGAGAGGATTCTTCTTGATGCAAACCACAGAAATTCAGCAGAATAGCTTAATAGTGTGGGGGTGGAAAAAAAATCTAGAACAAAGTCAGGTTTCTGGTTCAGGGCTTATGTAGCAAATCAAAAGCTGTCACCTGGGGCCTGGTTTCTTCCTGACTCCATACTTTCTCTCCAGTATACCCTCCATGCATCATTCACAACTTCCCTCAATGGCCATGCCCTGGCTTGTGATATTTTATTTGCGCTCTAACAAATAAAGCTTGCCTGAGGATCAAAGGAAAAAGCCAGCCACTACATTAAACATAGAGGCCAGGCAATGGTAGCACACACCTTTAATCCTAGCATTTGGGGGGCAGAGATTCATCCGGATCTCTGTGAGTTCAAGGCCACACTGGGAACAGAGCCAGCCATGGTGACACATGCCAGCACTAGTTAACCATAGAGGTCTGAAGGTCTGTACACAGACAGATAGGAAGTGATAGAGCTGAGCAGAAAGAGGAAGTGATACAGCTGAGCAGAGAGAGGAAGTAAGATGGCAGGTCACAGAAAGGTATATATAGCTAGAGTTTTCCTGCCTTGCCCACAGTCAGGACAAATCTTTGTCACCCGCCAGCCCCACAGCCGCTCAGACCCAACCAAGTAAACACAGAGACTTATATTGCTTACAAACTGTATGGCCATGGCAGGCTTCTTGCTAACTGTTCTTATAGCTTAAATTAATCCATTTCCATAAATCTATACATTGCCATGTGGCTTGTGGCTTACCGGCATCTTCACATGCAGCTTGTCATGGCAGCGGCTGGCAGTGTCTCTCTGACTCAGCCTTCCACTTCCCAGAATTCTTCTCTCTCTTTGTCCCGCCAATACTTCCTGTCTGGCCACTGGCCATCAGTGTTTTATTTATTGACCAATCAGAGCAACAGATTTGACATACAGACCATCCCACAGCAGGTATATAAGGCATGAGTATACAGGAAGTAGCTCTCTTGGGCTGAGGATTTCCTAGCAGTAACAACTTGTGGCTGGCTTGTTCTGTTCCTCTGATCTTTCAGCTTGCACCTCAATATCTGGCTCTGGGTTTGTTTGTTTTTTTATTAATAAGACCATTTAGCAATTCATGTTATAGTGGCTTCAGCATCCCTAGGCCCTACCTTCTACCTTGAAGGGAAAGGACTGTCTCCAGCATCAGACCATTCTAAGTGTTTTCTCAAAGCCTCTAGACAAGAGTTGATGCATTGGGGCTTTTCTTTCCAAGGAGTCACACGTGTGACCTCAAGTCCATTGGCTCTGAACCAATCACTATGGTTCAATGCAATCATAATTCCCCCTTGGGCTGCCTACTTCAGGGAGACCAGCTGGCTGAGAGTGGGAGAGGAGTGCTGTGCCTAGTGAAATGTAGGGTTCAGTTTCCAAGTGGGAGTGAACACAATGTGGTCAACAATCCTTCAAGCTAGTTTAAGTTCAAGAAGCCACTCCTGAAAACTCCAGACAACTGTGAGAATGTGTCCATGGCCTTCCCTTCAAATGGTATTTATATGTGTATCACAGATGTCATATAGAATATGTGACTATCTTTTACGTGACTCTGCTACAAAGCATGTCCTCTCACAGTAAGAGTATGCCTGCATAGCAAAATATCCCCAAACATAGTGATATAAAATAACCAACCGAATACACTATGGATTCCGTGGGTCATGGATTATTTGGGAGCAAATTGAGGGATGGCTTATCTGTGCTCCACAGAGTATGGAGCCATGACAGGAGGGCTCATTGATGGATGACTCTGTTATCAGAGATGACTCAACAGCTGGGAGAAGAAGTCATCTGGAAGTATCATTGCTCATGTATCTGACAGCTGATGTTAAGTCTCTCATAGAATTTCAATGGGCTGTTGGCTTTAGCAATTTAACATGACATCCTTGTGTGGCCTGAGCTTCCTCACAATCTCAAACATTCTAAATGAGGATCAAGACTCCAAAGACAAATATCCCTAGAAAACCAAGGGAGATCTTCCTTTTTAGATGGGTCCAGTTTTCTGTTGCTATAACAAAATACTTGAAGCTGGATACTTATAAAGAAAAAAAGCTTATTTAGCTCACAGTTTGGGATGCTGAAGTTCCAAGATCAAGGAGCTTCACTTATTTGGCCTTTAGTGGGAACTCTTTAGCTAAACACAGCATGGAAGAGGGATGCAAAGGGAAATATCCACATACAGAAGAGATCACATTATAGAATGGCTTTTATCTAAAACAACCTGTTCTCATAAGAACTAACTTATTCCATAAGACCTGAACTCATCATTTCTGGGCTGAGTGCCTCCAACTACCTCCCACCAAGCCCCCTTCCAACTGCATCTGAACACTGCTACAGAAGACGAAGCTTCCCACACATAAATCCTTGGGGACACAATCAAGTCAAGTTCCCAGCATAGTGCTTTATATGACCCTGCCTCTAAGTCACATAGTCCTATCACCATAGCAGTCAGCCCATCCACTCTTGCGAAGGAGCACAAAGCTCTCATTTCTCTGGGAGGGCTGTCAAGGTCATGCTGTGAAGAGTGTGGGTGAGGCAATTATTTAAGGACCTGAATCATAACCAGCAGTAGTTTGTCATGGGGAATAAAGAAGCCCCCAGGAACTATCCACACTGCTTCTGACTTGCCCATCATCTGCTTCGACCCCTAGGCACCTCTATCCCATCCATATCCCCTTTCTCTTACCCCTAGTCTCTTGTTTGACCTCTACCATCTATGCATAGTAAAGTTTTGTAGTTTTTCAAAAGTTGTTGCCAATTCGCTCTCCTCAGGACCTTTGCACATGCCACTCCCACACTGCAGAAGCAGTTATGGTCCTAACTTAGGCCTAGCTTAGATGGTACCTTCCAGTGGAGACTTTGCCTAACAGAGCCTTCTTGCTTACCATTACAAAATATCTCCTCTCTGACGTTTTGTGTAGCTCCTTGTTTCTTCTAAGTTGTTGACTCTCTACAGGCAGAGACAATAGCCTATCTCTGTAAGGGTCATAAGGCATTTCCAGTACACAGTAAGTCCCCAGAGAGCATGCAGCAGTATTTGGGAGGTGGAGGCTGGGGAATCAAAAGTTCAAGGTCATCCTCAGCTACATGGTAAGTTTGAGACCTGCCTAGGCTGCATGAAACCCTGCTTCAAGAAACAATACAAAAAATAACAAAACAAGCCCCACCCACGCCCCCAAACAAGAATGTGCATCGGATTTCGTCACTGTTCCAATCATAGCCTTGAGTGTTAGTCTCTGTGGGACAGTCTCTTCCGCTTCCACCACCAGCACCCATATTCCTTGCCTGAAGACATTGTCTGGCTACCAGATCCTGCATTCTAGGACAGTTTCAGCAGCAGGACAAGAGTTCCAATGAATCCCTGGCTCCCTCACCTCTCAGGAGAGATAACAGCTTGTGTTCTACACTGGATAATAAAGCATGGCTGAGCTCATACAGGGCTGCTGACTCTCCATGCACCCTCTTTTGGCCACCTCCCCTGGTTCTTTGTACTTCCAGAATTCCAGGGTGCCACCCAACTCCTTGCTCTCAAATCCTGGATTCAGAATCTGCTTCCCAGAGAGCAGACACTAGGCCAGAGCACTTGCTGAGACAAGAGTGAGCCCCTGTCCTAATTATCCCTGCCACCTCCTTTCCTAGACCCCAGCCGGCACACTCCTGGTTACCAGCAGCCATATGAGTGCTGAGCCAGAGAGAGCAAATGCTCGGCAGGAAACTCCAAGCCTTTGTGTCTGCTGCTGTTGACATTTGCCATGGAGACACCTGCAAAGGAGCATTATTTCACTTGAAAGTGCACTGCTGAAAAGTGGCATCGAATGAGCTGATTCAATCAGCGGGCAACATGGCATATATGAATGGCATCAGTCTCACAAGAGACAAAGACCAAGAGATTCATCACCAGGCAAATGCTACTGCCGGTGTCACCTCTGCGTGACACTTGAGTGGCATTATGCAATCGTGTCCCGCTGCAGAAATGGAGAACAAGAGTCACTCTGGTGGGTCACCTAGCAGCGCCCTGGATATACATGTTAGCAGTAAGAATGGAATCATCATGTCCCTCCTTCTCCTCCTCTGCCAGCTGTTAGTACAGTAGAGAAGAGGACTGTAGTGGACCACACATGTTTCTGGTGTCAGAGAGGGTACCCCCTCTTCCATTCTCCACAACACTTCTGCAATTATCCTTTTCTAAATATTTCCTTTCCAGTTAATGAACAGGTGTTTTCTGGGGAGACTGTGTTGAGTTTGTGGCAAATGAACATGAGCGAAGCTTGAAAGGTCTACATGAAGCTTAATCCTTGGAGGTGATCTGAGGCTCCCCTCACCCCACAAGTATCCCTATCTCTAAGGGGCATAAGGGGAGCAGGGATTGGGGGAAGTAACATCTCTACTTCTCTACGTGGCCAAAAGAAAACCATTTTTAAATTGCCTGGGACTAACTGCAGGTAGAGTAAAGTTGTCTTAGGAAATGTACAAAGCCCGAGGATTTTGTCCAGTGGTAGAGCACTAGCCTAGCAAGATACAAAGCCCTGAGTTTGGAAGGACAGAAAAGGAGCACAAGGGGGGCGGGGAAAAGGAGAAGAAGGGAAGGGAGGAGGGGAGGAGAGCACAAAAGAGGAGACCTTCTGCTGTTTAAACCTGATGCCTCTTGTGGCATGAAAGGGGCAGACTGAATGGGGTACCCAATAAGAAAGGGGCAAAGCAGGCAGCTCCCACCAGCCAGCTCTAACCTGATGCTAAACCACAAGTTCCTGATCCTATGATGCTCTGTCTCTCTCCTAAAGAGATGCCAGGAGTGCTGACTTGTAAAACATTTTAAGACTTGGGCAAACCAAAACCCTAGGGTTAAAAAAAAAAAAATTTCCTGGCCCCGGTGTGTAAACTCCAAAGCCAAAGTGTTTGCCTCTGTATCTAAAGCCTTTAAACAGTCTTGCTTCTGTCCCAATCATCCCAGACTACTGGTCAAATCCCATTGTCCCCTACGTCACTGCACATACACATACACATACTGACAGATCAAGGCAATAGGAAGGATTCAAATCCAGGGTACAGTCTCGAAGGGGAGTGCAAGCAAATGCATCATCATTTGCTTTTATTGGAGTATACTGATTATACATAATAATGGCTTTCATTATTGACTTATAGTGTATGTACATGATGTATTCCAGTCGTATCTTCACATACCTCTCCACTACCCTCTCGTGTCCCCTTCTACTTCCACTAGTCCCCTTTCTCACCTCAGCTAGCTCCCCACTTCCACTTTGACATTTTTTATTGTGTGTGTGATCCAGTGGGAATCATGAGAGTTGCTTACAGGACCATGGGTGAGGGGTTGTGTTCCAGAACATGAACACCTTTCCAGGGGCTCCTGAAGACAATGTCTCCTTCCCCGAGATCATTAATATAACACTGCAAGAGAGGCTGAAATCTAAGATCTCACTCCTGTTCTGTGACAGGGCAGGTATTGATGGGCCCAATTTTGTGGAGATATTGTGAAGATATCACAGATGCTATGAGTTCAAGAATGTAATAACCAACTCATGCCCAGAAGTCTGCACCTTGTTGCAGAATATTTGTTTAACCATGCAAAGATGTGGTGCATTTGTTTGCCTGTGTAAAGATGTGTTGCATTTGTTTATGCTGCAGATTATTTGTTTAACTATGTAAAGATGTGTTGCTGTCTTACCTTGCTGGCCTAAGGCACGTGATTGGTCTAATAAAAAGCTGAATGGCCAAAAGTGAGGGAGGAAGAATAGGTGGGACTTCTGGGAAGGGAGAGTAAGTAGGAGGAGTAATTTAGTAATTTAGGTTCAGGGGAAGAAAGAGAAAGAGATACCAGGAAGATGCCAGGGGCCGGACAGACAGACATGGAGGAAGCAGGGAAGTAGGACATACAGAATGAGAGAAAGGTAAAAAGCCCTGAGGCAAAATGTAGATAAATAGAAACAGGTTAAATTAAGTTAAAAGAGCTAATGGAACAAGCCTAAGCTAAGGCCAAGCATTCATAATGAATAATAAGTCTCTGTGTCTTTATTTGGGAGCTCGTTGGTAGCCCAAAGAAAATTCCAACTACAGCACCCCATGTCATTCCTGCCTTCCTATGGTTCTTATCCTTTCCACCCTTTCTCTTAGGATGTTCCGTTAGCTTTGAAAGGGTGATCAATGCCCATCAACAACTGGGCATTCAATAGTCATTTATCCTCAGTACTTGGACCACTTCAGAGCTTCTGTAGTCACTGATGACCATCACAACAAGGGAGCTTCTCTGACTAAAGTGACAGTATTCTATAAGCATAAACATAGTTATTTAGAAGGCAGTTGGATAACTATATCAGGTCCATTTTGCAAAACAACAAACTATCTTCTCCACTAGGACCTATGACCTCTCCAGCCATGGACTTTTGGCTAGTTTTATAGGACCAGACATGAATTCCCTCTTGTGGACCAAGTATCAACTCTAACCAGGAAGTGGTTGGTGACACTCCCACCTCCCAGCAGATTTGCCACTATTGCACCAATGAGCCCTTCTTGACTGACCAGACAGTATTATTGTATGTGAGGTCCACAGGTAAGACTATGATGACCATACTTCCCCAGTAGCCTGCATAACAGCTTCTGGCCCTATAAGCGTACTCTTGTTTTCTTTCTATTGCTGTAATAAACACAGAGACCAAAAGCAACTTGAGGAGGAAGGGGTTCGTTTCATCTTACAACCCCAGGATCGTAATCCATCACTGAGGGAAGCCAGGACAAGAACTCAAGATGAACCTGGAGGCATGAATTGAAGCAGAGACCATAGAGAAACACTGCTTACTGGCTTGCTGCTCATAGCAATGCTCAGTTTACTTTCTTATATAACCCAGGACTACAACCAGTAGCACCACCCACAGTGGGCTGTGCTCTCTCATGTCAATCATTAGTCAAAAAAAAAAAAAAGCTCCATAGACTGATTTACAGGCTAATCTGATAGAGGAATTTTCTCAATTGAGGTTCCCGCTACCCAGATGACTATATAGCAAGTTGGAAAAAAACAAACAAACAAACAAACAAACAAACACCTGACCAACACAGAGGGCTAGCTGGCAAAGAGGAAGCTTCCATCCAAGTTCCAGCTGAATTTCTCTATGTCTTGCAACCAACTTGTGTGGACTCTTCTGGTGAACAACCAATGGCAGTGGGAATTGCCTGTATTATATTGAGGTCTTCCTTCTTGACCAACAACCCATATAAAGGTAGCCTACCTCTAACACTGGAATCTTCATTTAAAATCCACAGCTTCTGAAAAAAAAGAAAATTCACCCACCCATATGAGATATTTCTTGAAACAGTTTTGTACTTTATTTTTTATTAGATTATCAAGTATCAGATGTCCTTATGGCTTTAACACACATTATTAGTTTTGGTTGACCCTCCCCCCTTTCCCTCAACCTCCTGTCTTACTTAAACCTTTCTGAACCTGAGCTACCTCCATTAATACATTTTCCAATCCCATCGATTTTCCTAAAAATTTCATCTTTCTTTATGGCTGAATAGTTCATAAGCACCACATGTTCATTATCCGCTCGTCGGTTGATGGACGTCTAGGCTAATTCCATTTCCTTGCTATTGTGACCAGACATCGGTTGATGGACGTCTAGGCTAATTCCATTTCCTTGCTATTGTGACCAGAGCAACAGTGAACATGGATGTGCAATAGCTCCCTGGTAGGATAAAGTCCTCTGGGCACATGGTTTAGCAAGGTCATATGGAAGTTGTACGTTTAGGGTTTTCAGAAGCCTACACTGCTTTCCATAGTAGCCGTACAAATCTATAGTTCCACCAACAGTGCATAAGGGTTCCCCTTTCTGCACACCATTGCCAGCACTTGCTGCCATTTGTTTTCCCAATGACAGCCTTCTTTACTGGGGTAAGATGACACCTCAATGTAGTTTCCATTCACTTTTCCTAAATGGCTAAAGATGTCGCATATTTTTAAATTGTTTATTTGTTATTTATGTTTCTTCTTTTGTGAATACTCTGTTAAATTCTTTAGTCTATTTTCTAAGATTTATTTATTTATTATTTATACAGTGTTCTGCTTGCATGTGTCCCTGCATGCCAGAAGAGGGCAACAGATCTCACTATAGGTGGTTGTGAGCCACCATGTGGTTGCTGGGAATTGAACTCAGGACCTCTGGAAGAGCAGTCAGTGCTCTTAACCTCTGAGCCATCTCCCCAGCCCATCTGTGGTCTGTTTTTAACACTGTATTGCTGTTTCCCTGTTGATAGGACTTTTGGGGGGGGGGAGGGCCTCTGTATACTCTGTAAAAATCTTTGGTCAGATATGTAGCTGTCCATATATATATGAAGATTTCTCCTGTTCCATAGGCTGTCTCTTCACTTAACTAACCATTTTCTTTTCTGTAAGGATCTTTTTAATCTCATAAATTGCAATTGCTGGTTATTAGCCTTATTTTCTAAGTGACTAGAGTTCTTACTCAGAAAGGCCTTATTTATGCTCTTGTGGAATAATCTTTTTTTATACTGTGAATATTTGTCACTCAGATTGGTTTAATAAAAAACTGAATAGCCAATAGCTAGACAGGATATTTGGGGCAGAGAGGACACTGGGAATAAAAAGGGCAGAGTCCCAAGGAGTTGCCAGCCAGACACAGAGGAGGCAAGAAAGCAACATGGGCAGAGTACAGGTAATAAAGCCACGAGGCAGAAAGTAAACTAATAGAAATGGATTAATTTAAGTTATAAGAGCTACTTAGAATCAAGCCTAAGCTATAATTTGAGCTTTAATAATTAATAATAAGTCTTCATATCATGATTTGGGAGCTGGCAGGAGGGACAGAAAAATCTCCCTACAAATGGTGTCCAATGTGGGCCTTGAACCCATGACCCTGAGATTAAGAGTCTCACATTCTATCGACTGAGCTAGCCAGGCTTCTTACCCATTTAAAGTTTGAGAATAGATTGAGGTTGTTTTGACCCTAATACTTCTAATCATTCCACCAGCAAAATATTGTAAATATAGTTCTTACTTGATAACTTCTTGTTGTATATCATTTTACTATGACAAAGTTAAAACCTTTTTTTATTTAGACAAAAAGGGGAAATGTGGAATATCCCTTTACACTGTGTGAATATATATTACTGTGATTGGTTTAATAAATAAGCTGACTGGCCTATAGCTAGACAGGATAAGGTTAGGTGGGAGAACCAGACTAAGAGAATTCTGGGGGCTGAGGATTTAGCTCAGTGGTAGAGCACTTGCCTAGCAAACACAAGGCCCTGGGTTCGATACCCAGCTCCAGAAGAAAAAAGAAAGAAAGAAAGAAAGAAAGAAAGAAAGAAAGAAAGAAAGAAAGAAAGAAAGAAAGAAAGAAAGAAAGAAAGAAAGAAAGAAAAAGAGGATTCTGGGAAAAAGAAGGGTGGAGTCTAAGGAGTCTCAAGAAATGCAGAGAGAAACAAGATGAACATGCCACATTAAAAGAAGGTACAGCACATGGCAGAGGGTGGATAAGAAATATGGGTTAATTTAAAATGTAAGAGTTAGCTAGTATCAAGCCTGAGCTATCAGCCAAGCATTTATAATAAATAATAAGTCTCTGGATAGTTATTTGGGAGAGGCTGCCAAGACACAGAGAAACTCTACCTACACTATGCCCTTGTCTTAAAGGGTTGTCCTTACTTTTTTTCTATAGCACTTTCAGCATTTCAAGTCGGATGTTAGATCTTTGATTCACTTGGAGTTAAATGTCTGTTGCTGCTGCTGCTGCTGCTATTTATTTTAGTTTTAGTTTAGTTTAGTTTAGTTTAGTTTGTTTGTTTGTTTCTGAGACAGGATCTCTCTATGTAGAACTTGCTGTCCTGAAATCCACTGTGTAGATCAGGCTGACCTCAAACTCACAGAAATCCTCCTACCTCTGCCTTTCTGCTGGGATTCAAGGAATGCACCACCATGCCCAACCAGGATTGAGTTTCGTAAAGAATGAAAGGTAAGGATCTAGTTTCATTCCTCTATATGTAGCTATCCAGTCTGACCAGCACCATTTTTACCCAATGTGTATTTTAGGCATCTTTGTAAAATATCAAGTGATTGTAGCAGTGTGAGCTTGTATCTAGTCCTCTGTTCTACTCCACTGACCTATGTGCCTGTTGTGCCAATGTCATGTTATTTTCATTACTGTGTCTCTGTAGTGTAACTTGAAATCTGGTATTATGATGCTTTCAATATTACTCAATTGTTCAAGTTTGCTTTAGCTATCTTAGGTCTTTGTGCCTCCATATGAATTTTAAGAGTTGGAAGAATGGTGTTGGAATTTTGATGGGCAATGCTTTAAATCTGTAAATTGCTTTTGGTAAGACAACTGCCTTCACAGTAGTAATTCTTCAAATCCATTACCATAAGAAGACTTTCCATCTTCTAGTACCTTCTTTGATGTTTTAAAGTTTTTATTGTATAGGTATTTTGCTTCCCTGATTAGGTTTATTCCAAAGTATTTTTAAAGCTATTGTAATTGAAATTGTTTTCCTCATTCATTTCTTAGTATGTCTGTCATTGCTACATAGAGAGGCTATTGATTTTTTTGCATACTAATTTTATATTGTGTCATTTTGATGAAAGTGTTTCTCAGCTCTAAGAATGTTCTGGTGGAGTCTTTTGGAAGCTCTAATGTATATAATCATATAATCCTTTTAATTTACCTCTCTTGTCTCTTACTTGATCTAAGACTTCGAGTACTATCATGAATAGGGATGGAGAGAATGGACATACTTGTCTTATTCCTTATCTTAACCAAAATGTCCTGACTGTCCTCCTCTATTTCATGTGATATTGTCTGGAGGCTTGTCATATAGGCTTTCTGTTGAGCTATGTTCCCTCCATTCCTAGTCTCCTCAGAGTTTTTAATCATGAAGGGAAGTTGGATTTTGTCATGGGTGTTTTCCACATCTATTGAGATGATCACATGGTTCCTGTCCTTGAGTCCAACTATATAACATATTACATTTATTGATTTTCATACAATGAACCACCCCTACATCTCTGAAATGAAGTAGTTCTGATCATGATGAATGCCTTCTTTGATGTGTTCTTGAATTTGATTTGCAAGCATTCTATTGAAAAAATGCCCCTATCATCATTAAAGAGATTGGTCTGTAATTCCATTTTTTCATTGCATCCTTATCTAATTTGAGTATCAGGGTAATGTCAACTTTGTAAAATGAGTTTCCAAGTGTGGCTTCCTTTTTTGTCTTAGGAGATAATTTGGTGAATATTGGTGTTAGTTCTCCTTCAAAAGACTGATAGGATTCTGTAGTGAATCCATCTAAGCTGGCTCTTTCACATAACAGATTTTTCATTGACTGTTTCAGTCTTGCTACTTGTTATCTGCTTATTTTTCTCATTTTGATTTAACTTTTGTAAGTTGTTTGTATCTAGAAATTTGTCTGTTTTGTTAATATTGAAATTTAGTAGAATATAGGTTTTCAAGGTAAGTCTTAATTTCTAAATCACATTGTTATCTATTGTAATGTCTTCCTTTTCATCTCTAATTTTGAAATTTGGGTCTTCTCTTTCTTTAAATTCACTAGGAAGGGTTTGTTGATATTGTTTGTCTTTTCAAACAGTCAACTCCTCACTTCCTACAATTAAATCTCTTTTGTTGTCTTCATTTATAGCCTGTCCTCCCATGAGCTTATGATTTTTTATTTGACTTGCTGCATTTTTTCATTTCTAACATCAGCTCAGATAGTTTTTTCAGTATTTCCTGCTTTGTTGAATTTCATTTTCATATCCTATATTGTCTGCCTCATCTTCTTAGTATTTCTGTGTGTGTTGTGGAATTCTAAGGCAAGTATTGTCACCTCTTTTCACTTCCTTGAATAAATTTATCATTTTTTTATTTCCTCTAAGTTACTCTCATTAGGAGTCAGTACTTAAGGATTGGTAGATTTTGAAAGATCTGTTGTCTAAGTTTTTCATGTGTTTTCATGTCGGGTTTGTGCATAGAGAGTTAGAATGTGAGTTGAATTTTATATTAACTTGGTTCATTTTTCTTCTTGTGTTTGAAGTAATTAAGGGGGAGTAGATTGTAGTGGTATTGAGGTGTCATTTTTCTGTTAGACTGGTGTTCAGGGCACCAGCTTCCCCCTAGTTCTCTGCAAGTTGAATACCGTCTACAGTAACAGTGGCTATCCAGAGTAGACCTGTATGGAAATAGAGTAATAATAAGCCATAAAACAATCACCTTTGCAGCACTAATCAGTTTAGGGTGTAAAGGGACATTAATAGTACTTTGTGCACAAATATATTAGTTATTGTAAATACACTTAGGAATAAAAGAAAGAAAACCCAATAGAATTCATTACTATTGAGATGCTTTAGGGTAAAAGGGGTCTGATGAGAGAATTGTGATGAAAGGTAGAAAGAAGTGAGAGAAGGTAGGGACATGCTGTCAGATAACTTAGGAGATGCCCATCTTTCCAGAGGCTGAAGCTCAGGGACTCTGCAAACCAGGCCAGACTTTGTTCTCTGGGAGAGGAGAACATGAAAGAGGAAGGACACCGGAAAAGTCTGTGTCAGACAAGAACACAGAGGAGCTGGATTGGAGTGGGCTAGCAAAGATGGAATAGATGGAGGAGGGGAGCTGGGAGGAGATGAGCTCTGCAAACTGACTGGCCTGATTGGAGGCTTCATCTGCACTCGCCCACATGCCTTCCCTGGCTCCTGGAATGCTGTCTGGCCTCTGGGAGTTTCTCTGCCAAAATGTGTTATTTTTACTCCAGGATGCTAATTGAGTATGGCCCTGAAGGGTGTTGAAGCAGATTGTGGGTGATACCAAAGCCCTTTGTACCCATTTCCTCTAACAAAAATGTTCCCTGATCTTGCTCACCAGGTAAAATTGCACCCACCTCCTCCTTGCTGAAGTCTTTACCCACTCCCAGAGTGACTCACAATCTTCCTGCAGCAATGCCACTCACGTGTGCCATTATGTGGTATGTTACTGCCTCCCAAATGTGACTGTGAGCTCCCTGAGTTTGGGGACTCATTCTTGTGTGTGTGTGTGTGTGTGTGTGTGTGTGTGTGTGTGTGTGTGCGCGCGCGCGCGCTGATGGGGAGGCTGTTACTCTTCTCCAGATCTGACTCACAGAACCCTTCCTCTGTTTCTTTATTCCGGCATCTGGAATCATCAAGCACATATCTGGGAACACACAGCAGCTGCTACTGCCCTGGAACCGAAAGAGGAACTGAGAAGTCCTGGCCAGGCTCCTGACCACCGCTTCCTCACAGAACACACCTCACCAACCACCTGGCTGACCCACTTCTGTAATTTGATTCACCATTTCTGAGTCTGCCTTCAGCCCAGGAGGTTGTACCTCAGGCTCACCAGCTGTGGAGTGGGGGAGGGAGGGGCCGGTTGCCACCGTGGAGCAGTTGCTGAGGGAACAACACAGCCAGAATGAGTGCCAGCCCTGGCCTGCTGTCAAAACCAGTGAGAAGCAGGAGGCAAAAGTAGCGCTCACGTGGCAAGGGCCTGGAAGTGCTGGAGAGAGGTTTGGCATCCTAATCCCAGGGATTCTATGGAGGACTCTCCATGGAAAAGACCTTGCCTGGGGGGAGGATCCAAGCTTCTGTCTTCGGTGGAAGCCAATAGGGGTGACTGTTTCCAAAAGCCTTGGCCTGTGGGCAGTGGGGAGGAGACAGTTAAACTCCCAGGTCTGGACATTGTGGCCACAACCAGGCCAAACCCACAAACAGAGAGAGGGTCCCTCTTCCACAGTGCCCGGTCCAGTGAGCTGAGGGGACAGGAATTCAAATTCCAAGCTTCTGCCATGTCTAGGTGGCAAACAGAGCTGCATAAATCCAGAAAAATGGGTGGCGGTGGTCTTTTGTGGGTCACATACAGGCCCCAGTTCCTCTGGGCTGGAAAATGAATATACATTGCAGTAGAAATGTCACCTTTGATGTTTTTACAGTACGGGGGGGAGGGGGTGTCTTTTTTGTGTGCCAAGAACTTGACACCATTCCCATCCATCCCACATCACCTTGTGGTGGTACCATTTTGTTTTCCTCCTCCTCTTCTCCCTCCTCCTCCTCCTTGGTTTTTTTCTTTGTAGCCCTGACTGCCTTGGAACTCACTCTGTAGACCAGACTGGCCTTGAACCCAGAGATGCCTGCCTCTGCCTCATGAGTGCTGGGATTAAAGGCGTGTGCCACCATGCTCTGCTCAAGTGATACTGTTTTCAATTGTCACAGAACATCCTTGTTCCCAGGGCAAGTACCACCTAATGATGGTGAGATACCTCTTTTCTCTCTGTGAAGGCTTCTTTTGCAGGGCAGAGGAAGGAAATCGGTCTGGAGAAGCCAGGACAGTGAGAAGCCAGGAGAAAGTGGGGAAATTACTAAGCACTTCTGTCTGGCTGGAGTATGGGGAAGGCAGGGAAGGCCAGGAAGCCCTGAGGCTTACGGAACTTTGCAGGAGAGCTGGGGCCCAGGGCTGCCCAGGGCTGCCTGTTTCACTGGAAAAGCAGGGGACGTTGGCCTTGGCTGCACTGACACATTCCTCTCCACACTGCATCAGCAGTCTGGAAGAGAGGGTGAACAGGAAGTGGGGCAGGCTCTAGGACCTCAAAGCCCGCCCCCCCATGATCCACTTCCTCCAGCAAGGCTGTGCCTCCCACTCTGGCCATAGCAGGGAGTTTTGAATGGATCTTGAAAGAGCAGCTTTTTGCTGGAATTTGGAAAAGCGGTGACAAGAACCTCAGAAATGAGGTACGTGGTGGGAGCAGGTACGAAAGGGGTTATGCGGAACAGTGTGCTACTGCAGGTGACTGCAGCTGACGTACTGACAGTGCCCACGAGGCCTGCTCTGAAGGACTTACAGAGACCAGCAGGGGACACTGAGAAGGATGATCATGTTGAGTTGTATGTGTGTATAAATATCATTAAATCTTGAGGATCTCAGACATGCATATAAAATATTTTGATTTGTAACCATCCCTTCACCCCCTAACTCTACAAGATACCTTCCCCACCCTTCACCCCATCCCAATTTTATGTCCTCCTTTTACCTAGCCCACTGATTCTCATCTGTGCTGCCCATATACTCATGGATTTGGGGCTATTTACTGGAGCCTGGTGGGTCTACCAAGGTCTACAGTCGTTATGAAACTGACTCTCCCTCCCCCTAGAAGTCATCAACTGTCAACAGCTCTTCAGCTAGGGTGGGGGCTCATAAGAATGAGAGTTCTGTCAGCCAGATTGAGAGAGGTGGCCTGGCAATTATAATTTCACTTAAAAAATGTGAGATTTATATTGCACACACAGGCCCATGAGGTCATAGACTACCTAGATCATGCCTCTATTATGAAGGCAGGAAACATACCATGAGAAATTAAGTACCTTTTAAAAATAAACACTGCTATGACTTGGATGTGCCTCATTCCCCCAAGGGCTCATGCATTGGCAAGTCAGTCTCCAGAGTGACGATGTGACAGGTGGTGTCCTCGTGGAAGATCACTGCCTCACTGTGGTTGCTGTCCTTGAAGGAGATTAATGTCCTTCTCTCCTTCTCGTCGGACCCCAGGAGTTAGCTTCACAACACTTTGTTATTATAAAAGGCTGCTCCCTAAATCCTTCTGGCTCTCTGTCGTACATGTAATGTTTCTTTTTTGCATCTTTCCCCATGATGCCATCACCATGTTGCAGCGAAGCAGGACCTCACCAGAGTCAACCATAGCCATGCTGCCTGGACTCTGTAGAGGTCTGAATGTGAATCGTCCCCCATAAGCCCATGTGTTTAAACACTTGGTCCCCAGATGGCAGTGCTGATTGAGAAGGTGGTAGAACCTTTGAGAGATGCAGCCTTGCTGCAGGAAGTGGGTCCCTGGGGTCAGGCTTTGCGGTCTCATAGCCTGGCCACACTTCCTTTTCACTTCTCTCTTCCAGACTGCTGATGCAGTGTGATAAGTGAACCTCGTGCCGCTGCCACCAGGGTGGACTGTAGACCCTCTGGAACTGTAAGTCTTAGTAAAACCCCTGTCTGCCCTAGGCTGCTTTCATCAGGATGTCTTATCACAGCAACAAAAAAAGAAACTAATACAGACTCTGAATCTCTGAGTTAAATGCACCTCTTTTCCTCATAAAGAGCCCAAGCAGGAAATAGACTAAGACACACCTCGACAGAATAGAGAGCAGCTGGGATTTGAAACAAACTTCTCCTAATCTCCCACAAGCACAGAGCAGTCAGAGGGCCAGAATCATCCATTCTTGTCACAGGCCCAGCAGTACTCTGTAACCTAAGGGACAATTGCTTGAATGTTTGCTTCCCATGCTGGCCTGCATGCCTTTCAGTGAAGCTCATGTCTGCCCTTCAACTTTACTAAAATAGAATGGCTAAGATCTAGTAAAGAAATACAGAGGGCTGGAGAGGTGGCTCAGGAGTTAAAAACACTTGCTGCCCTTTGAGAGGACCTGGGTTTGGTTCCCACCATCCACATGGTGGCTCACAATCATCTGTAACTCCAGTTTGAGAGTATTCAATGACTTTATCTGACCTCCACAGGTACCAGAGTTCAAGGTCAGCCTCAGTTACCTACTAAGTTCAAGGCCAGCATAGACTACATGAGATGCTTTCTCAAAAAGAAAAGGAAGAAAATCAAACCCAGAAAGTCGTGCATTGTAGATTCATTTCAACGAAGTGTGGATAGGTCAATTCATAGAGACAGAAGGCAAATCGGTGGTTGTCAGAGGTGGAGGGAGGGAAAGTGTGGAGAGTTATTGCTAATGGGCTTGGAATTCCCTTTGGGAGCTGATGAAAACATTCTGCAAGTAGTAGAGATATTTGGACAGTTTGCATTTATATGAAAATTCATTGAACTGGATACTTTAAAAGTGTTAATTGCATGTTATGTTAATTATGTCTCAATTAAAATGCTCAGAGTTTGTTGAAAACAGAAAAGATAATTTCAAGAGATATGTTGTCTGGCCAAATAGTGCAACCATCCTCTCATGACCCATGACCTCTGACTCTTCCAAGACAAAAAAAAAAAAAAAAAAAAATGGCATGCATCTCACAAAGAATTGGAGAGGACACTTACACTGCCCTATTTATTAGTAAAAATTCTCCAGGAAGACAGAATTACTTATCTAGATAAATGATAGGATGGGTAGATAGATTATAGATAATGGATGGTTGATAGATAGATAGATAGATAGATAGATAGATAGATAGATAGATAGATAGAGAGATAGATGATAGATAGATAGATAGATAGATAGATAGATAGATAGATAGATAGATAGTCAATAGGTAGGTGGATAGATGATTGATAGTTGATAGGAAGATAGATAATAGATGATTGATAGATATAGAAAGAGATGATAGAAACATAGATAGATCAGGAAACTTATTAGGGGAGTTATCTTGTATGACTATGGAGACTGAGACATCTCAGGATAATCCATCTGCATGCTTTTGAATAAGGGAAGTTGGTAGGATGGTCCAATCCATGTTGAAATGCCTAAGATCTGTAGGGCTTGTTGTATAAGTCCCAGATCTGAAGGCCAGAAGGGCCTCAACCACTGATGCCCAAGGGCAAAAGAAGGTTGTGGCAAGAGAAAGAAGAGGAGGAAGAGAGGAAAAGAGGGTAGGAGGGATGGGGAGAAGATGAAGGAGGGAGTGAGGGAGAGACATAACCTTTTATCCACTATTTCATTCTTTCCAGATCTTGCATGGATTAGATGGAGTCCATTGAATTGGATAAAGGTGGCTGCTCCTAGCTTGGTACCTAGATTAAAATGGCAATGTTTCATGTCTATGAATGAAAAACACTCATAAGCATGCCCAGAAATAATACTTTCCAAGCATTAATATATCCCTTAGTTTTTCAAGCTGACACCTGTAATTAAATATCACATCCATCATGCTCAGTTAGCACCTTCACCCAGCAATCGAGTGTGAAAAAAGGCTTCACTCTGGCCTCCAAATATCTCATCTATTCTTACCAGGAGTCCTTGGATCTCAATGCTGTTACAGTGTGTTCTGGTTGTTTGTTTGTTTGTTTTTTTCAACTTGACACAAAACTAGACATATCTAGGAAAAAAAAAATCTTAATTGAGGAATTTCCTCCATCAGATTGGTCTATAGGCAAGTGTCTTGGGGAAGGGGTTCTTAGTTAATGATTGATGTGGGAGGATCCATCTCACTGTAGACAGTGCTACCCGTGGGCAAATGATCCCATGTACTCTAAGAAAGCAGGCTGAGCAAAGAGTGGAGAACAAATCACTAAGCAGCATTCTTCCATGGCTTCTGCTTCTGTTCCTGCTTTCAGGTTCCTGCCTTGAATCCCTGCCTTGGCTTCCTTCAGTGTTCTATGGCCTGGGCTATATAAGCCAAATAAATCCTTTCCTCCCCAAGTTGGTCAGTGTTTTTATCACAGCAATAAAAACTTAATTAGGACCCATTCCAAGAACCAGACTGTATCCGAGGAATGCAAAATGAGCTGCTCCCTATCATCAGGTTCAGAATCAGAATAGCACAAAGAATTCAGATTGCAAAAGAACCAATCCAAAGCTTGCAAATATGTGCACTGCCATATTTTTTACAATACAGAAAAACTGTAAACAGCCTAAGAAAAATTATGGAAAATCCTTACAATGACATAGTATAGAACTCCTGAAAACTGTAGCTCCAGGGAACTTTTGATGGTAAGTGTATGATGAATGTAAGCAAAATGTACAACACAAGCTTCCAAGTTGCATGTGTGTTATGTTCTCAACGATGATAAAATCATATATACCTAAACAAATGTGGGGAGAAAGATACCAAGATGTTAGTAATAATGGTCTTCAGTGAGTAGATATTTCCATTCAGCAGGTTTTAAGATGTTTTCCTTAATAGAGAAGTGTCTCTATCCATTTTCTATTGCTAGAACTGAATACCTGAATACTGAGTATAAGTGAAAACTAAATCCAACTGAAGAGTATAAAGAACAGAGGTTTGTTTAGCTCACATTCATGGATGCTGGGAAGACTAAAAGCTGCATCCTTATTCCTACATCATCACATGACAAGGACATCAAATGTTGAGACCAAGCAAAAATATTGAAGAGAGCTGGTTTTTCCAACAAAGCCCCTCTATAACTAGTTAGTCCATTGCTTTATTAATGTATGAATAGATGGATTCTTTTATTAGACAGAGCCTTCATGACCCAATCACTTGTACCTATGTCAATACTACTGCTATACTAGGAGTCAAATTGCAACAAGATTTGAGGATGGGATGAACTGCATTCAAAAACTAACAGTATGTATGCAGACTTAGTGGAACAAGCACTCAGGAGGCAGAAGAAAGGAAGATGGTGAGTTTTCCCTGGGCTACTCAGTAGAACCGTGTTTCAAGCAAGCAAAAAGGCAATAAGAAATACTTTTTTATCATAAAAATGAAACATTTGAGGAAGAAAGTCCAGCTAATGAAATAAAAGAAATGTAGTGAACCCAAGATATTCACCGTGTGTGGATGGGTGGATAGTTGAGTGTCAGTGAATCTGCAACCAGCATGCTGAATCCAAGATGAAGAGGAGGAGGACAGATGCTGCTTCTCAGGTGATTTCCTGTACAAATGAGCATTTCTTCTGATTCTTGCAGTAGCTGCAGCAAGTGTCCTTATTAGTCTTCATCATATAAAGAAAATAAATCCATATTAGCCATGTTAATTTATTTTCAATTACAGATTAATGGTTCATCGCAATGAAAGTGAATTCCCTATTCACACCCACAGACTGTTTTTGGTATGGCTGCCTTTTACATGCCATTTCAGGACCCAGACCCCTTCCATCTGTGGCTCCACCTTCCTCGAGGTCCTCAGAGCCTCTTCCCTCCAGAGGCAGAAAAAAAGAGAGAGAGGACAGATGAGTGGAGGTGAGACTGTGTAGGATAGACCTTCTGTAACATACCTTTGGCCAGAATCAGGCCAGTGACTGCTCCCAGCTTCTCCTGTGGTTTTGAGGGAAAAGAACATGATCGGGGAAGAACCAGCCATTTTTATCACAGCATCTCAAGAATGTATGATGCAATGGTTTAAGATTACATAACTGAGAACAGGCAGAGCAAACATCAGTAATGAGTCTTGGTCTTGTCTACCTAATGACATGCCCTCTTCCAGGTCTTCAGAATCCTCTCAATATAGTGACATTCTCAAGTACCCTACCACAAGTGTTCATTCAGGTCCCGAACCTCAGAATGGTCTGGTGGAAATCCTCATTTTAAATAAATTTGATGCTCCTCCAATCTATCAAAGACTTATATACAATACTTTCTTCCCAGGTTTTTACTTTGATTAACTTCTGCACTTCCACATTCAATATTAACACCAAGCATGGTACAGTTCATTGCTGTGCTCATGATGTATCATCAAATTTATAGGTTGTTTTCTCAAGAACAAGACTTCAAAGAGCTCTCTCTGCTTCTTGGGGACTCTCCCAGCCAGTGAAACCTGCTGCCATCAGCCAGCAGGTCTATGCTTAGTTTTTCTTCATGTTGTGAGAACAGAACGTCTTTTCTTGGAGAGCTAAGTGGGTAGAGAGATAGTGAAGATGGTAAAGTGCTTTCCATGTGAGCACAAGGACCAGAGTTCAACCCCCAGAACTCATGTTAAAACAAAAACAGTCTGTGTGGTGCTGTGCATGGGGAATCTCAGCACTGAGAGGCAGAAATAGGTGAACAGGCAGATCCCTGAGGCTCAGTAGCCAGTCAGCCTAGCCTACTTGGTGAGTTCTAGTCCTCTAGAGACTCTGTCTCTTAAAAAAAGTGGACAACACCTGAGGAGCAACATCCAAAGTTGCCTTCTCTTCTCCAGACATGCATGTGCTGTGCACACAGAGAGAAATGAGTAAGTACGTATCAGGGCCATGTGACAGAATGTCCAGGAGTACAGTTGCTACTTACAGGTTTCAGGGGTCCTCTTATAGGAGGCAATGTTTTGGCTGAATCTTAAATAATGAGTTTGGATTAGCTACAGGAGTTTGGGGGAGGAGCACTCATCAAAGCCAATTAACTTTTTAGGTAGTTTATAATTTGGTTTCAAGATGTCAAGGTCCCTCTGTGTCCCCAAACAATGGGCACTCTCACTACACTACAGTGACAAGCTCACTTGGTTCTTGTGTGTAGTAGATTTTCAATCTCTAAAAATATTTCCTTTCTCCCAGGGAGAAGATAGGTCAGTTTATTCTGTCTTCTTAAAAAAAACTGACCTTTGGAGGTCCCAACATGTCTTTTTAAGTGTCTCTGAGATTACCTCACAAGCAACAGCACCAAACTGAAGTATCCCAGAAGCTCATACACACTAAACAGGAGAGATTCATTCATTGACATATGACATAACAAATGTCCAGTTTTCAGAAAAAGACAGGTGTATTTTCCCATTCAAAGGGTCAGTCCTTCCATCTGGTATGACAAATGCTGTTCCTGGCTGGTGTCTCTGCCTGAGATCATTTGCCAAAACCCTTTCCATGAGTCCATATAAAGATCATCTAAGCTGCTCCCAATAGACTCACCCCAGGCATAAGACATCAATTTGACTTGGTCATAAAATTTAATATTCTATAATTCACTGAGAATCTAATTCATTCACCATCTGGTTTTGGAAGAAAGACCTATGGAATTCAGGGGCATGTGGGATTGATATCTTCTCGACCTCAGCCAGGGCCTTTCCACTCACATTCAAAGGCAATGATCTGTCTGGACTATTACTCTCTGCTTCGGAAACAATGTGTTCTCGCCACCTGATTGTCTTTGTTACCTGTCTACAGATTTTCCCATTCTCTTGCCTTGAGTAATAATGGCAAATCACATTAAAAGATCCCTTCCTCATAGTTGAGGGCTATGGATGGATGCACCCATCAAGTCTCAAGCTAATTAATTTCCTTAAATCACCAATTTATCCTTTAGTATCCTGGAAGGTTCCATCCCCAAATACCTTTACTTACTTAATCAGAGCTTCTATTGCTATGGAGAGACACGAGCAAAGCAACTCTTATAAGGGAAACATTTAATTGGGGTGGCTTGCTTACAGGTTCAGAGGTTCAGTCCACTATCATCATGGCAGGAGCATGGTGGTGTGCAGGCAGACATGATGCTGGTTACATTGTAATTAGAAGGCAACAGGAAGTGATCTGTGACACTGGGCAATATCTTGAGCATAGGAAACTTCAAAGCCCACCCCCACAGTGACACACTTCCTCCAACAAAGCCATACCCACTCCAACAGAGCCACAGCTAATAGTGTCACTCCCTATGAGCTTATGGGGACCAATTACATTCAAACGACGACACTTTCCTATCCTAATTTGTACATATGCTGACCTGAGAACATCCCTTTGAACTAGGAAAGCAAGGTCTTGTTATCCCCATTGTACAGACAAGATAGTAAAGGTAGAAGGGTGGCATGCCCCAGATCTAGGATCCCTTCTTGGGTCTTCAGTGGGCATTCTTTCCAAAATATTTAGCAGGCCCCATCCCTGCTTTAAAAAAGAAAAAAACAGCCATAGTCCCTCATCCTAGCATCCAAACTTCTCTACCTTGCCCCGCAACGGTTACTGAACCAGACTTGTTGCCTGACTCACAGAACACCAGTCATTGAAGTCATTGATTTTGTAAGAGAAAGAGTTCCTTCACGAGGCAGCCAACTGAGTGGAGATGAGAGAGCTAGCCTTCTCGAGGGCATTTGAGAAGTCTTTATGGGATAAAGAAGCAGGGTGCTCCAAAGAGCACATAGGAGATCCAAGGAAAAGGGTAGAGACTAGTGGTGTACGCATGCTTAATCACATCCCATGATACTTCACAAGACAGGGAAACTTGCTTTGGCAAGCTCTAATAGAGGTATAGTTCCGACATGCTGAAGTCAAAAGTCACCCACTGAACATCTGTGTGGGATCAGGGAAAGAGTTGATAGTTTCTATTGGTGTGAGCTAACTTCCAAGTTTCTGAAAAATATTTGAGTCACAGTTTTAGCACTGTGACCCAAATTCAGAGTATGACCAATACAAAGCTAGTAGTAACGTGTCGCTTGGCAATACAGCTTCTAAGCCTGGCAGCCAAAGAAATAACCAAGAGTGGGTGAAGCCAGAGGGCTTATTTGGGGTTTCCGTCCACAGAATCTTCTTGTATACCAGCCATCTGTTCCAAGGGAGCCTGCAGTCTCACTGTTCTGAGTATGCCTTCCCCAGGTCCCTTCGGAAACTGGTGAATGGGCTTCTGGGAGGCAGAGTACACCACAGGGATGTATGGGGAATTCCCCATGCGTATGCATTTCTGTCGGAAAGTATAAACCTTCAAAAGCACCTATGACACTCACCTCATACACAAATAAAAGGTTGAAAATCAAGCCTGTGGACTACTTTCCTTGCTCGAATGTCCTTCTCCTTCCTCCTGACCCATCTGATGCTATCCTTCTTAATTTCACTTCAGAACTTAAAACAAAGCCAACTGTCATCATTGGGACTTGGCAAATTTCCCTCTCTGGAATAGTTTAATGGTTCTCTTCTTTCCAAACATTAATTCAAAAAGGGAGAAGCCAGATTATTCCTAGGGTGGCCTTTACATATGCAAATAATGCGTGATAACTTATCTCAATTGATAGCACAATTATCCCTAAACCTTAATCACTCCCTTCAGAGTTGATTTACACCCTCTTATTAACATAGTGGTCCTGTGTGATAAAGCAGAGAAAGAGCTGAGTAGATATATTTAACCACTTTGACAGAGATAGTGATTCAACTGTGTAGAGAAAGCTGCACTCTGACCTGTAAAAACTACATGAGGATGTTACAGATGGGGAAAGCCAGAAAAGGCTCAGCTGCTCTCCAGATACCAGAAAGACCCAGCCAGATACCCATGAAGTTTGCATGAAGAGGAAGCCTTCCAAGGATATGTTGGCTTGGGGGGGGCGGGGTATCCCCAGGAAGTTAGCCCAAGAGCAGTGAGGTGGGTAGAAGGTATAGTGAGCACCAGGGAGGGCAGTGGGGATTCTGACTGTTCGGCCTTGGCATCCTGGCAGCCTTCTATCTCTGGAAGCTTTCTCACTCCGTGCGTCTGAAGCTTCTTGTGCTGGCTGCATTCGTTCAACTTTGAACTTGGCACGTGCTGTTCTCTACTCAGTGGCTTCACGTTGCTCTGGGTAATTAATACCTGGCTTTCCCCTGGGCAGAGACATTACAAGGTGCTCTCCTTGGAGGTGTTATGTTAAACCCAGCACGTCTGAGAAGTACAGGCAGTATTTCCCACCTTCCCAATAATTCTGAAGCTGCCGCATTATCCTACTCTACAATTTCTGCCCTTCCTCGCTGTAATGGTTGTTTTTTTTAACTTTAGACAAAATTTTATTGTACAAGAATTGTCACATAATTGGATACTTTTCTATTTTGTATACAATTATACTTATTCCACAGGAAGGCTGCTTCTGAGCAGCTCATCTGGTGCCATAAGCCGGACTGTAACAGACTCGTAGTATAAATGCCTCGGTGTTTTTTCCTCTTGCACTCAATATCAGGAATGTACAAATGTCTTTATTAAAAAATACAAAGTAAATTATCTGTAGGCATGGACAATGGCAGCAGCAAACCATCACACATTGTCCGCGGAAACCAGTAACTGCTGTGTTCAGCCAGCCAGACTCTACTTCAGTCATTTTCTTCAGGTGGCTTCTCTGAAGGTATTGATGAGGAACCTGCCTTGAGCCTCCGGTCACAATTCATTGATAAGGGAAAGCCCTATTCTAGGAATTAGAACACACCACCTCCCACAGTCCCCCACATCCACATTGCTTCCATTCCAGGGACCTTCTCTTCTATTGCAATGTCTGTCCCTATAGCTTCAGCTGTACTTATGTAATGATTAGTTTTAAACATCAGTTTTCTACAACTTAGAATCTAAGAAAGCCTCATTTGGAAGATTACCTATCCTGCCCCGACTTCCCTTCTGGACCAGAGGTGAGTGTCCTGGCCCAGCCCGAACCCCATCCCTGGGCACCAGCCACTCCAGGGAAGACCTGCCCAACTTGCCCCCAGGTTCTGGCCACCAGGCAGGTTCCCTTCTAGCCCCACCAGGAAGGATCCCCTTCTCCAAGACCCCTGGCAGACCCTGGAATCTCCACGCCCTGCCCCCACACCCATCCGCCCGAGACCCCAGTCACTTCCTGAGACTTAGAGACTGGCCCCCAGCTCCCATCCTGCCCCGACTTCCCTTCTGGACCAGAGGGAGCTCCCATCCTGCCCCGGACTTCCCTTCTGAACAAGAGCTCCCATCCTGCCCCGGACTTCCCTTCTGGCAAGAGCTCCCATCCTGCCCCGGACTTCCCTTCTGGACAAGAGCGCCCATCCTACCCCGGACTTCCTGTCTGGACAAGAGCTCCCATCCTGCCCCGGAGTTCCCATTTGGACAAGAGAGCTCTCATCTGGACAAGAGAGAGAGACTTCCTGAATCTGTCAGCTCTGTCTGAACCAAGTGCGCTGATAAGACCAAGAATGAACCACAAGGAGATGGGCAGACATCAAGGCAGAAGTACATACAACAAAAGAGCAATACAACATCACCAGAACCTAGCCCGCCTCCAACGTCTAGACCTGAACATCAAAAATTGGAAGAAGCAGAAGAAAACAGCCTTATGAATAACATCATGAAGAAGGCAGAGGCTTGTGTAGAGGAAAAGACAAAAAAAAAAATGGGAAGACTGCTATAAATAATTAGAGGAAAGGGCAAACAAATTAGAAGAAAACAATAAAGTCCTGGAAGAAAACAATAAAGTACTGAAAGAAAATCATGAAAAAGCAATGAAACAAATGAAGGAAACAGTCCAAGACCTGAAAAGGGAAATAGAAAAAATGAAGAAGACACAAACAGAGGGAATGCTGGAAATAGAAAATCTGAGTAAACAATCGGGAACTTCAGATGCAAGTATAACCAACAGAATGCAAGGGATGGAAGAGAGGATCTCTGGCATTGGAGATACAGTAGAAGAAATAGATTCATCAGTCAAAGGAAACACTAAAGCCAACAAAGTCATGAACCAAAATGTCCAAGAAATTTGGGACACCATGAAAAGACCAAACCTATGAATAATAGGGATAGAAGAAGGAGAAGAAGAAGAGACCATGGATGCCAGCCCAGACTAATATACCCAGAAAAACTTTCAATCATCATAGACGGAATGAACAAGACATTCAAAGACAAAGCCAGATTTAAACAATACTTATCCACAAACCCAGCCCTACAGAAAGCACTAGAAGGAAAATTCCAACCTAAGGAAGTCAGATACACCCTCGAAAACACAGGCAATAGATAAAGCCACAGTAGTAAGCTCTAAAGAAGAGAAGTACACACACACTACCACCAAAAAATAGCAGGGATGAACAATAACTGGTCGTTAATATCCCTTAATATCAATGGACTTAATTCACCTATAAAAAGACATAGGCTTACAGAATGGATACGAAAGCAGGATCCATCTTTCTGCTGCATACAAGAAACACATTTCAAATTCAAAGACAGACACTACCTAAGAATAAAAGGCTGGGGAAAGACTTTCCAATCAAATGGTCTTAAGAAACAAGCGGGTGTAGCCATCCTGATATCCAGCAAAATAGACTTCAAACTAAAATCAATCAAAAGAGATCAAGAAGGGCATTACTTACTCATCACAGGAAAGATCCACCAAGATGAAGTTTCAATTCTGAACATTTATGCCCCAAACACAAGGGCACCCACATATGTAAAAGAAACATTACTAAAGCTTAAACCACATATAAAACCCCACACATTAATAGTGGGAGATCTCAACACCCCATTTTCACCACTGGACAGGTCATCCAAATTGAAACTTAATGGAGAAATAAAGGACTTAACTGATGTCATGACCCAAATGGACCTAATAGATATCTACAGAACATTCCATCCTAACAAAAAAGAATATACCTTCTTCTCAGCACCCCATGGAACCTTCTCTAAAATTGACCACATACTTGGCCACAAAGCAAATCTCAACAGATACAAAACAATTGGAATAACCTCCTGTGTTCTATCAGACCACCATGGTTTAAAGTTATATTTCAACAACAACAAAAACTACAGAAAACCTACAATCTCATGGAAACTGAATAATGCTCAACTGAATCACCAATGGGTTAAGGAAGAAATAAAGAAAGAAATTAAAGACTTCCTAGAGATCAACCAAAATGAAGACACCACATATCCAAACTTATGGGACACTATGAAAGCAGTGCTAAGAGGGAAATTCATAGCATTAAATGCCCACATAAAGAAGTTGGAGAAATCTCACACTAGTGACTTAACAGCACACCTAAAAGCTCTAGAACAAGAAGAAGCAAAGTCTCCCAGGAAGAACAGACGCCAGGAAATTATCAAAGTGAGAGGTGAAATCAATAAAATAGAAACAAAAAGAACAATATAAAAAATTAATGAAACAAAGAGTTGGTTCTTTGAGAAAATCAACAAGATAGACAAGCCCTTATCCAAACTAACAAAAAGACAGAGAGAGAGAATCCAAATCAACAAAATCAGAAATGAAAAGGGGGACATAACAACAGACATTGAGGAAATCCAGAGAATCATCAGGTCATATTTCAAAAACCTCTACTCCACAAAACTGGAAAACCTAAAAGAAATGGACAATTTTTCTGGATAGGTAACACATACCTAAGTTAAATCAAGACCAGAAAAAATATTTAAATAGTCCAATAACCCCTAAGGAAATAGAAACAGTCATTAAAAGTCTCCCAACCAAAATAAGCCCAGGACCAGATGGTTTCAGCACAGAATTCTACCAGATCTTCAAAGAAGAGTTAATACCAATACTCTCTAAATTGTTCCACACAATAGAAACAGAAGGAACATTACCAAACTCCTTCTATGAGGCTACAATTACCCTGATTCCTAAACCAAACAAGGATACAACAAAGAAAGAGAACTACAGACCAATCTCCCTCATGAACATTGATGCAAAAATACTCAATAAAATCCTGCAAACAGACTCCAAGAACACATCAAAACAATTATCCACCATGATCAAGTAGGCTTCATCCCAGGGATGCAAGGGTGGTTCAACATACGAAAGTCCGTCAATGTAATACACCATATAAACAAACTCAAAGAAAAAAAAAAAAACACATGATTATCTCACTAGATGCAGAAACGGCATTTGACAAAACCCCTTCATGATAAAAGTCTTGGAGCGATCAGGAATACAGGGAACATACCTAAACATAATAAAGGCAATTTACAACAAGCCAACAGCCAACATCAAATTAAGTAGAGAGAAACTCAAAGCAATTCCACTAAAATCAGGAATGAGGCAAGGCTGTCCACTCTCTCCATACTTATTCAATATAGTACTTGAAGTTCTAGCCAGAGCAATAAGACAACATAAGGAGATTAAGGGGATACAAATTGGAAAGGAAGAAGTCAAGCTTTCCCTATTTGCAGATGACATAATAGTATACTTGAGTGACCCCAAAGATTCCACCCAGGAACTGATAAAGCTTATAAACACCTTCAGCAACATAGCAGGATACAAGATCAACTCAAGAAAATCAGTAGTCCTCCTATATACAATGGACAAAGAAGCTGAGAAGGAATCAGAGATACATCACCCTTTACAATAGCCACAAATGACATAAAATACCTTGGGGTAACACTAACCAAACAAGTGAAGGACCTATATGGTAAGAACTTTAAGTCCCTGAAAAAAGAAATCGAAGAAGATGTCAGAAAATGGAAAGACCTCCCATGCTCATGGATAGGCAGAACCAACATAGTAAAAATGGCAATTTTACCAAAAGCAATCTACAGATTCAATGCAATCCCCATCAAAATCCCAACACAATTCTTCACAGATCTGGAAAGAATAATACTCAACTTCATATGGAAAAACAAAAAATCCAGGATAGCCAAAAGAATCCTGTACAATAAAACAACCTCTGGAGGCATCCCAATCCCTGACTTCAAGCTCTACTATAGAGCTACAGTAATAAAAACAGCTTGGTATTGGCATAAAAACCAACATGTGGACCAATGGAATCGAATTGAAGACCCCGACATTAACCCACACACCTATGAACATATAATTTTTGACAAAGAAGCCAAAAGTGTACAATGGAAAAAAGAAAGCATCTTCAACAAATGGTGCTGGTATAATGGATATCAACATGTAGAAGGCTGCAAATAGATCCATATCTGTCACGTGCACAAAACTTATGTCCAAGTGGATCAAGGACCTCAACATAAATCCAGCTACTCTGAACCTGCTAGAAGAGAAAGTAGGAAGTCGTCTTGAATGCATTGGCATAGGAGATCACTTCCTAAATATAACACCAGTAGCACAGACACTGAGAAAAACAATCAATCAATGGGACCTTTTGAAACTGAGAAGCTTTTGGATACGGTCAACAAGGCAAAGCAACAGCCTACAGAATGGGAAAAGGTCTTCACCAACCCCACATCTGACAGAGGACTGATATCCAGAATATATAAGGAACTCAATAAATTAGACATCAAAATGACCAACAGTCCAATTAAAAAATGGGCTATAGAACTAAACAGAGAATTCTCAACAGAGGAAACTCTAATGGCTAAAAGACATTAAAGGAATTGCTTAACATCCCTAATCATCAGGGAAATGCATATCAAAGCAACTCTGAGATACCACTTTACACCTGTCAGAATGGTTAAGATCAAAAACACCTGAAGACACCTTATGCAGGAGAGGATGTGGAACTGGGGAACTCTCCTCCACTGCTGGTGGGAATGGAAGCTTGTACAACCTCTTTGGAAATCAATATGGTGCTTTCTTAGAAAATTGGGAATCAATCTCCCCCAAGATCCAGCTATACCACTCTTGGGCATATACCCAAGAAATGCTCAATCATACCACAAGAGCACTTGCTCAGCTATGTTCATATCAGCATTGTTTGTAATAGCCAAAACATGGAAACAACCTAGATGCCCTTCAACTGAAGAATGGATAAATAAATTGTGGCACATATACACAATGGAATACTGCTCAGCAGAGAAAAACAATGACATCATGAGGTTTGCAGACAAATGGATGGATCTAGAAAAATCATCCTGAGTGAGGTAACCCAGACTCAGAAAGACAAATATGGTATGTACTCACTCATAGGAGGATACTAGATGTGGAACAAGGATGACTGGACTGCTACTCACATCACCAGGGAGGCTACCTGGAAAACAGGACCCCAAGAAAGACACGGGGATCACCCAGTGACGGAGAAATGGCTGAGATCTACATGAACAGCCTGGACATGAGTGGGAGTAATGAAGGGTGAGGGTTGAGGGAAAGACAGCCTGTGGGAGCGAGAGATCCCAGCTGGATCAAGTACAGAGAGGGAGAACAAGGAATAGGAGACCATGATAAAGGAAGGCCACATGAGAAAAGGAAGAAACAAAGTGCTAGAGAGGCCCACAGAAATCCACAAAGATACTCCCACAATAGATTGCTGGCAATGGTCAAGAGACAGCCGGAACTGACCTACTCTGGTGATGGGATGGCCGATCTGGATGCAGCGATCCACGGCTAGGCCCCAGGTGGAGCTCAGGGAGTCTAATTAGCAAGAAAGAGGAGGATTTATATGAGCGAGAATTGTTGAAACCAAGGTTGAATAAAGCACAGGGACAAATAGCCAAACAAATGGAAACACATGAACTATGAACCAAAGGCTGAGGGGCCCCCAACTGGATCAGTCCTCTGAATAGGTGAGACAGTTGATTGGCTTGATCTGTTTGGGAGGCATCTAGGCAGTGGTACCGGGTCCTGTGCTCATTGCATGAGTTGGCTGTTTGAAACCTGGGGCTTATGAAGGGATGCTTGGCTCAGTCTGGGAAGAGGGGACTGGACCTGCCTGGACTGAGTCTACCAGGTTGATCTCAGATCTCGGGGGAGGCTTTGCCCTGGAGGAGGTGGGAATGGGAAGAGGGCTGGGGGAAAGGGGAGGGGGGCAGGAGGGGGGAGGACAAGGAAATCCGTGGCTGATATGTAGAACTGAATGGTATTGTAAAATAAAATAAAAGGAAAAAAAGAAAAGAAAGATTACCTATATGTGTTTGGTCTATGGACATGTCTGTGGGGAACAGTCTTAATTCTTGTTTGATGTAAGAAGATCCAGCCCATTGTGGGGAGCACCATTTCCCTAGGCTGGGCCCTTAACTGTATACAAAATGGGTGAACTCATGTATATAGCATGGGTGAATTCATTTCTCTCTCCTCATGAATGTAGATGTAGTGTAACCAGATGCTTCAAGTCACAGCCTGACATCCCCCAGTAACCTGGAATTGTGAACTGAATAAACTCTTTCCTCCATGTCTTTTGGTCAGAATATTTTATCACAGCAACAGAAATAAAGCTGGGACACTGGCCATCTGGGCTTCCAACGTACTCATTGTTTGCCTCCACAAAGAGATTTCTGCTCCCTAATCCCTGAAACCTATGGACATGACCTCATTTGGACAAAGGGTCTCTGCAGGTGTAACTATGGATCTTGAGATGAGGAAGTCATCATGGGCAGTCCAGGTGGATCCTAAACATAATACTGAGTGTTTTCTATATCAGAATGCAGATGGACACAATTGTGTATTTCCACAATGTCAGAATATCAATAAACTTACAATCTATGTCAATTCAATTACCTATAATTCACCAAGTGTTTGTGAATTTCCATGATAGATGTGGCCATAGGCAATTACAGAATCATTTGCTTCTCTCTGATATGATTTTGGTACATCTATGTGTCCCTGTGTTACCGATTCTGTTCGGTATATTTGTATAAGTTAGCTATCAGTCTGTGGCATGCTTTGTCCTATACAAGTTGTAGTTATCAACCTGCACCTATACATACACAAAAGCTAGAGTCATTCCACCTCACATTGTACTAGAAATGGAACCAACTTCTGATCTTTGTTTTAATGGAGTTATTTGGGGAAAGGAACAGACTGAACACCATTGTTTTATACAATATGGAGTAAGTTTGAATAGGGTCCAGCTTCATTCCTACACCCAGTAACAAGTGTTCTTACATGAATGAAGCAGGAAGATTAGAGAGTCAGAAGAGGAGGAGGCAGTGGAACCACAGACGAAGGGACTACAGTGATATTACCATTGGCTAAAGGACACCAGGAGCTGGAAGAGGCAGATAGAATCCCCTTTGAACCTTCAAAGAGGCACGTCCTGATGATACTGTAGTCTCAGCCTTCTGATCTCCAGGGCTATGAGATAATCCAGGTCATGTCAATATGTCCACTGGCAGCCATAGGAAACCTAACACCCAACAACTTGCATAAAATTAATTAATTAATTTGTCAGATGCTGACAAGATGCTAATTCTTTTGCATGGATTAGCTACATGATCCTCAGAAGAAACTGGAGAATAGGTACTATCATGTCTTTATTTACAGATGAGGAGGTATAGGGCCCCAGAGGATATACAGCAGGTCCATGTCTCCCCCACAGGTAAGGATGAAGGGCTAGATGAGAGTCCACCCATGTCACCCACGTGACTACAAGTCTACGTACATAACCACCAGATGGCACTATTCTTGATGGGTGTCATCTAATCCATCTGGATATAGAAGGCTACAGACTCAACAATGCCTTTATATCTCTACTCTCCAGTCTGTACCTGATGTTATCTTTCGTAGCCATTCATGAACTTGCTCTTCCACCACTGTGGCCAGCTCTAGAATCCTGGAACTGTCTATAAACCCCTTCCTTTTCAG
Organism: Peromyscus maniculatus bairdii; assembly: GCF_049852395.1. NCBI lineage: Eukaryota > Metazoa > Chordata > Mammalia > Rodentia > Cricetidae > Peromyscus > Peromyscus maniculatus. Next base: position 115,861,178 of record NC_134856.1, on the reverse strand, counting down.
TTGCTTCACACACTCTCCCCAAATTCCAGAGCCTTCAGTCTCTAGACCAGCAGTCCTCAAGCTGAGCTCTATGTCTGATGATGAGCAGACTTTACAAGGGTTAATGGGTGTGAAGCAACTAAGGAATGGTTGGAGTCATTCCTTAGGTCATGGGTTGTGTTAGCGTAGGCTAAACCTGCCTGCTTGTCATATAGGGCCCTGCACTTGAACGGAGCCCACATTTGACCTACTGTAAGTGAAAACAGATAATTCCAGAGGTTTAAAGCCTCAACTCATTCATGGCCCTGCCACTTTCATCTTCATAACATCTAGGGTGTCTGCTTGGCTCGTTGGGTCCCTGATCTGTGGACTCTATTGCCTTTTGTTCCTGAAGGAGAGGACGTTAGACATAAGCAGAGAGAGGTCAGTGTTTGCAGATAGGGCAAGGTGGTAGCCATTCCTGCCACAGACAGGTGCCTAGAAGCCAGGTACTAAGCATGTCCCAGCAAGCACGTTATAACTTCTTAGAGGTTTTTCATCTCCTCACCCCCTCCCAGGTAAATGCTGAGGAAAGGAGAGGCTGACTTCTTGGCTTCTTGACCCTCATGTTTTCATTGGGGGCTCTGCATCTTTGTGGTAAGCACTGGCTGGGACAGCTCAATTCTGTAATCTTCCTTGAGATCCAGCTGGAGTAAGCTGATGCCTGGTGTCTGGTCTTCTCGTGGCCAAAGGGGAATGTCCATAGTTGCAGATGTCTAAGTCAAAGGGGAAATGGAGAATTGGAGCTGGCAATTCACCTCACAATACTTGTGCTGAAATGGCCTATTCCAGCACACACTTGTGACTCTCCGGCTCTTCCCACTCCTAACAATTTTTAAACCAAACTGAGCAACAACCCTCCCCTCCCCCTGAATTATGGAATCAGCCTGGCTAGATGCTGACTGAGCCACAAGGAGACTTTTATTCTTGGCTGAGACAAACTCCCAGATCAACTTCTCAACTCACAAGGGGTCAGGAGGAGGTTATATATTATATAAAGGGTAAAATAAATAAGGGGGTAGGGATAGGCTAGCAGGAGGAAGAACATTCATGTCTTCTGGGAACAGTGGAATTTCCTAAGAATTTGGGTCTTAACTCTTTCCATCTTTTCATTGTCTTTTCCATAGCAATTTGTCGCCTGTCATGGCACTAGGCATGTATCGTTTGGCATGCAAATGACATTATCATGAAATTAGAGGCTGGATGGAGGTCACTCTGTATCATTTTGTACCCAGTCAGTTTCAGCTAATCTACCCAAAAATGGACTTCTAGACTACAGGATCCCATCCTCAAAGATAAGAAAGATTAGGGTAATAATGAAAAAAATCAGCTAGACAAACGAGGTAGTATAGGATGGGGGTGACACCACCTTCCTTTTCATAGCAGTCCCTGTCTCTGCCCAAGGAGGCATAAGATGGTTGTTTTGACCAATGTTGTAATGATAACTCAATTCAGAGAAAAGGTTGGTATTCAGAGCAAATCTTCATTTAATTTATATGAATATGTTTATTATGGGGAACTATGATAGAGTCAACAATATCTGACCCTGAAGCATAAGACTCTGAGGTATGGAATGAAAAAAGAAAGAGGGGTGAAGGAACGTTGAAATAATGTTTCCTTAAAGACTAGCTGTGCTGGTAAGAGCCAGGGAAGCATGACATTTGGGTTAGACACACAGAAGTGGAACCAATACTAGTGGTTTAGGGTAAAAGTCCCAACCCAGGAGCCACAGCAGACTAGTTAGTCTTGGCTATCCACCCTGACATGTCAACTGGAAGGCAGAGAAGGGATTTAATCAACATGGTTCTCTTGCAAAGAGGAAGAGAGAAAGGACTTTATGATCCAAGTCTTTCAAGTTTCTTTGGGGCATGATAGGAGGTACTCAGTCCTGGTCAAGGTGTGGATTGGTTGATATTATCTCCGTCTGGTTCTGAAAGGTAGTCCAAAGAAAGCTTTGTTAGAAGAGGTAAACTGGCCAGGCGGTGGTGGCACATGCCTTTAATCCCAGCACTCCGGAGGCAGAGGCAGGTGGATCTCTGTGAGTTCAAGGCCAACCTGGGCTACAGAGCAAGTGCCAGGAAAGGTGCAAAGCCACACAGAGAAACCCTGCCTCGAAAAAACAAAGAAGAAGGAGGAGGAGGAGGAGGAGGAGGAGGAGGAGGAGGAGGAGGAGAAGAAGAAGAAGAAGAAGAAGAAGAAGAAGAAGAAGAAGAAGAAGAAGAAGAAGAAGAAGAAGAAGAGGTAAACTGGTTTCTCATAGATGATTACTCCTGCTCCAGGATGAAGCCTCTCTGTCACAGGTAAGTGTCAAGTGTCTGTCCTTCCAGGCTTGAAGGTGTTTATCAATGAGTCTTATCACTCCTGGAGTCCATGGTGACTTCAGATTTTATGTAATGCCCAGAGACTGTCTTCTTCACAGAGTTCTACCAAGCAAAATACTAATGACACCATTAGGCAATTCAGGACCAGCATCACATATGTGGCCCTTTGCTGACAGAAATCTCTTTTAACAGCACAAGCTAGCATCAGTACTTACAATATATTAGCAACTGTATCCTTCTCTCTGAACATGAGGTTAGGATTTCTAGGTGTAGACTTGGGGATGGTACTGCAGTCCCTTGTTTCTCAAAATCCTTATAGCCTGTGTGGGATCCAAAGAATTAAATAATTTTTTGCTTTAATAATTAGTTTCATCAACTTGACACAATGTAGAAATATCTGGGAAGTTTTAATTAGGGGTTGTCTTGATCAGATTGGCCTATGGGACATCTATGAAGGAGTATTTTGTTTCACTTGATGTGGGAAGACCCAGCCTACAAGTAGGCAGGGCAATCCCTAGTTTTATGGCCCCCTGGGCTGCTTAAGAGAAGAGAAAGCTGGCAAAGCAGAGCGCATGCGCATATCTGCATTCCCTTCTCTGTGCTCTTGACTGGATGTGAGGAAACCAGCTGCTTCAAGTTCTGCCTTGACTTCCCCAAAAGGATGGACTGCAACCTGGAATTCTTAACTAAAATAAACTCTTTCTCCCCCAAGTTGTTGTCTGAGTATTTTGTCACAGCAACGGAAATGAAACAGAACAAGTGCCCTCCTCCCAGAGGCCACTCCCCTGTCTCACTTTCCCTCAGCCTGTGTATGCTGGGCGACCTTATTTCCTTCTCCATTCACACCGACTCCGCTTTCATAATCCCTTTTGCCCTTTGTTCTGCCCGGGCTCCTTTTCCATCCTTTTTTTTCCACACTCATGCTTGGACCAGTCCAGTCTGTCTGCTCTCATTCTGAGACAGCTGAGCATCCGCTTTAGTGAGGGCTCTCCAATAGCACTGAGCCAATGGGATAACATGGAGAGGAAAAGGTTTATTATAAGGAGCCTGCCGTTTCGATGATGCTGACACCCCAGGAAGGCTGGTGGCGTGGGATAAACTGAAGTCTGGGTCTGAGAGCCACTGGGGGCAGAAACGGACCATTAGCTCAAGCAGTCAGACAAGCAGATCCCACGCCCCGCCCCTGGCCCAGTGCTCAGAGCCTCCGCAGTTGGGGCAAGGCTCACAAACCGGATAGCCGCTGGCTTCACTCTGCCAACCATTCACATGCTACCCTCTTCTGATATTACCCTCACTAACAGCCTAGAGTGTTTAAGTGAGCATCCTGCTTTCCCAAACACCCCCTCCCAGATGTCTGGGGCTGCAGTGAGAACACCAGTGTTCTCAAGAGGGTTTGACTATCCTTGTCACGTGGGAAAAAACGTTCCACTGTTGTGAACATTTACTTCAAGTCTTCACTGGCTACCTTCTTCTTTCTTCCCAGGAAACAAATGTGCCTCCTCCCCTCAAGGATATCAGGGTCACAGAGCCTCAGGTCCTGCCTCTACATCCTCAGAGCCTTCTCCTCTGTTCTAGGCCATGTTTTCCATCCTTGCCCTACATTTCCCAGACCTACCTTGAGCTTCACTTTGCACATATAACAGAGCATGCCGGCTTCACGTTCTTCTTGCCTGCTTTCTCTTGACGTGGGTGGGACACATCAGGATAGGCCACCTCTCTCCTTCATCACCTGTCTGTCCTATCCCTTTGGTAATTCTGTTACAGCATCAACTCTTGGCTGACTGGTGATTTCTCCCTGTCTTCTCCTCATTCTGTGACATCACCACCAAGCCCTGCATGACTGATTTCCCTTTGCAGCAATCTTTTCTTCCTCTCCCTTAAGATCGCAGCCTAGATCTCGTTTTTACCACAAATACATCATGCCTAAAACCCCTTTTTCAAACACAGTTGTGTGGCGCAAATTCTAATTGATCTTAATAATAAAAACCCAGAGTCAGATATCTGGGTCAATGCTGAAAGATCAGAGAAGTAAAGGAGAAGCCAAAGTCACTTCTTACCTCCACAACTCCTCAGACTGAAAAGGGGGTGAGCTCCTGTCTCTGCCTGCCTTATATTCCTCTTTCCACCCAGCCATATCATTTCCTGTCTCCTGTCTATACAGACCTCCAGACCTCTATGGTTAACTAATGGCTAGCTCCACCCTCTGATCTTCAGGCAAGCTTTATTTGTTAGAGCACAAACAAAATATCACCACAATGGCAGCTCACAAATGTCTGTAACTCCAGTTCTAGGGGATCTGATGCCTTCTTTTGTTCTCTATGGGCACTAGGCATGCACATGGTGCATATACATTCAGGAAAAACACTCCAACACCTTAAATAAAAATAAATAAATCTAAAATTTGAAAGCAAGTAGCAAAGTGGAGAAAATGTCTGCAACATGTGTAATAAATAAGGAGCCAGTAGCTTTAAGAGAGCTATAAAACATAACAGTTGTAAACTGTAAAATACAGAAGTATATTGATTTTTAAATCAATAAGGAAAACATAAGGTGCCAACAGGAAAATGAGCCAAAGCTACACGCAGCTAATCCACTAATGAAGAGCTATGACTGGCCTGTGGGCTTGTGACAAGTTGGTAATACCACTATTAATCCAGGAAACGCAAATGATGGAACCATTTGTCACTGATGGCGACTGCTACCTCTCCCTTCTCCTTCTTTCTCCACTTCTTCCCACATCCTCCTTTTTCCTCCCACCCTCTTCCCTTTCCTTGTTCTTCTTTTCAGATGATGTTGGGTGTAGCTGAAGTTTTCCTGTGTCCACCCAGCTCCTGCAGCCGCTCAGACCCAAGCAAACACACAGAGACTTATATTACTTATAAACTCTATGGCTGTGGCAGGCTTCTTGCTATCTAGTTCTTGTATCTTTAAATAACCCATTTCTATTAATCCAAAAGTTGCCACATGGCTTGTGGCTTACTGGTACTTTTACATTTTGTTTCCTCTGTGTCTGGATGGTGACTCCCAACTCAGCCTTCCTGTTCCCAGCCTTCTCTTCTCTGCTTGTCCTGCCTATACTTCCTACCTGGCTACTGGCCAATCAGTATTTTATTTATTAACCAATCAGAGCAACACATTCACAGCATACAGAGTGATATCCACAGTATACAGAGTGATATCCACAACAGTTGGGGTTGATGAATTTATAGGAAAAGGGACTCTCATATTTTCAGGCCTAAAGGAAAGAAAACATTCTGGAAGAATTAAAAAAGAAAAAAGAAAAAAGAAAAAAAACCTTTAAAATTGTTCTTCCTTTCTGATACAAAGAAAACAACAACAAAAACTTATTCCTTGGAATGTTTTCCTTTAGGAGCTAAATGGACAAAAAATAAGGATCTTTGTACAGAGATGTTCAGAGCAGGATGTTTGGAAACAACCACATTGAATAAAATAGGATTGGTTGATGCTGGACAGGCAGTACATGCCTGTAATCACTCCAGCTACTCATGAGGTGAGGCAGAGGCTCTTGAGTTCAAGGTCAGTCTGGACAACTTAGTGGGACCATGTGTCAAATGAAATAACAAAAAGAGACTGTGATAAAATCCGTGGTAGAACCTTGTTTAGCACGTGTGAGACCCTGGGACCACCTCTGGTAACACAAAATGAAAGTGAACCAAAATGAAACCACTGCAAGGCAGGTAGAATGAAGGAGGGACATATTCACAATACACTATGATGCTTTAAAAAATGAAACACTGTTACATTTGCTGATATGAAAAGAGGTTCTACTTTTGAAGAAAAATGCATCAGAGCCACTGGAAGGGCAGAAGTGCCAGCTTGAGGCTGAAGGGATGAGGAAAGAGAAGTGCAGTGTTCAGAACCTGCTCTTGGACGGGTTATGGAGACAGAACCTTATATGGACAGAACCTCATAGAATTTAGACACTTAGCTTTGACAGTGCTGAGTTCAAATCTTGGAGGAACTGAGCCAACAAAGGTCATTTAGCTGGTTATGCTGAGACAAAGTGAAAAAGGATTCCTTACAATTTCCATCACAGCTTAGACAGAAACCTCTAAATGCTTCCTAGGTGTCCTAGTTAACTTTTGGTCAACTTGACACAAGGTAAAGTCATCTAGAAACAAGGACTTTAATTGTTAAAATACACCCACCCCCATCAGAAAGGCCTGTAGACAAGTCTGGGGCGGGGGCATTTTCATTTTCTTGATTAATGGTTGATGTGGAAGGGTCCAGCCCACATGGGTGGTTTCATCCCGGGGGCAGGTGGTCCTGGGTTGCATAAAGAAGCCATTTGAGCAAGCCATAGGGGAAAGAGCCAGTAAGCTGTGTTTCTCCAGGGCCTCTGTCTTCCATAGATGGACTTGGATATGGAAGCCAGATAAACCCTCTCCTCCCCATGTGGCTGTTGGTGATGGTCTTCAATCACAGCAATAGAAACGCAAACTTGGGGTCTTTTATCCCCTGCCCCTGCCTTGCTCTTTTTTCCTATTGCTTTGCCACTTTGTTCTGTCTTCATTAACCACAGGTACACTTGTCCTCTTGACTTTCTTGTGAGTCTCTCAGTACAGAGGACACAGATTACAAATTGTGGTATTTCTTTGCAACGGGACACTTTATATAAGGTGCTTAATTAAGTTTGTTAAGATCATTTGTCTCTATATTCTTTTGGTTGGCTTAGTTTCCCATTTACATGTGGGCTTAGAATGGCACATAGATTTTGAAACCTTACTGTCTGGATTTCAATTCTAGCTCTGTCATTTACTGTGTGATGCTGAAAATATTAGTTAACTTCTCTGTGCTTCATTATCCTTTTCTGAGTAATGGGGATAATAATAGGCTCTAATCCATGGGTATTTCAAAAATTAAGTAAATACCTATTTGTAAAACCCTTTGCTGGCCCAGAGTAGGTACCATGTACAAGTTTTTTCTTCTTCTTTAATCAAGCTAAGAAAGTTACGAAGCACATATAGATGGACATATCTCTATGCGGGGGGGGGGGGGGGGGGGACCCTACCAACAAACATAAGAATCTTAACTGCATTTCCAAATGTATCAGAGAAGGAGATAAACAAAATAAACAGTAAATCAGGTATTTTTGTGATAACTCAGAGCCAAAGAAGAGAACTTAGTGTCCTAAGTAAAGGAAAAATACATGTATATTTTGGAGCTTAAGCACCCCTGAGAGTCTGTTTCTTTGTTGCACTAGCTGGTACAAAATCCTCCTCCCTGGAGTGGGCACCGGCCCTGCACCAGAGCTTAAGAACTCGCTTTCCTAGCAGACTCGTGTGTGTCGGGGTCTGCAGTCAGCTGCACAGTGGAGCTGCCACACAGCTGTGTCTAAACAGATAGGGCCATGTCTCTTTAGAGGTGGCAAGAAGTCCAGACGCAGATAGTGCAGGGCCAACTCAACTGCTTGGGGATTCCATCCCGGCCTCTCTCTGCTCCTCCAGCCTTCCTGCAGGATTTCTATTCTGCCACAAGATGGATGCTGAGTCTCTAGGTACTGTGTGTGCATTTTGGCCAAGAAGAATGAGAAAAGGCAACAAGAGTGGTCATTCCTAATGGGTCATCCCCTTCTAGGGATAACTACATTGTTATCTTTAAATGACATCACACAGCTGGTTACACAGACTTTGACATCTGTTCTGTTAATAGGGAGGGTGGATATTGGGAGCATCTAATCATGGCATCTTCTTGGTAAATACTGAATAATAAATGAGATGACTGGAGAGTGGAGGTTTTATTCTGAGATTTAGAAGACTTAGAAACAGTGTTGTGTGGGGAAAATTAGTAGAGGTATTTGGACACGCTAAATTTGAGGTGCCTTCAAGACAGCCAAGTAAATATGTCTAGTTTACACTTGGAATTGAGGGGACTATTCAGGGCTGAGGATTTAGAGATAGAGTCATTAATAGATGGGTTGCTTCTATTGTCCACAAAAACAAGACAAGTCCATCAGCTGAGAGTGGAAGAGAAGAAAGAGGTTGGCAGAGGAGAAAGGCTGCTGGGGTGAGGATGCTTTCAGTGTTCGTGGACTTCTCTGGTCACTCACACAGATCACATGATTTTTCTTGAGCAATCCTTAGCCCCCTGGAAGAAATCACACACATCTACACATAGATTCCACCGAGTTTGCACCTGTGCTGGAGAGTCTGAGGAAGGGTAGAAGGGAGGAGGGAGCTGAGAGTGATCCCAAGCTGATGCTTTTAATTCTGTGATGGTTGTTAGCAAGCTAGACTCATGGACCAGCAGCAGTCTTGATGAAGTGAAAATTATATTTAGGCATACAAGAGCCATGTGCTTGAAGGATGAGAAGTGACAGGCATCTACAAAATATGATTATCCCTCAGGATTCACAAGAGCTGTGTCTTAAGCAAATGGAAGTTTTGCTTTGTTGTTTTTTTCCAGAAGCATCAAGAAGTCCCCTGCAGATGCCTAAATCCATTCATTGCTCAAATCTCTTATATAAAACAGTTATCTGCATATCTCCTTTATACTTTAAATCATCCCTAGATTAGTCATAATACCCAGTACAGTGTAAATCCTATGCAAGTGATTGTTACACTGTTTTGTTTTTATTGAATCAGACATATAGACTTTGCTGTATGAAACTCACTATGTATGCCTCGGTTGCCTTGAATGACAATGACAGGCATACTCAGCCTTCCTGAGTACTAGAATTACAGGCAGGTGCCAAAATCCAATTCATCTAAACTTTTTTTTTTTTTTTTTTGGTTTTTCGAGACAGGGTTTCTCTGTGTAGCTTTGCGCCTTTTCCTGGAACTCACTTGGTAGCCCAGGCTGGCCTCGAACTCACAGAGATCCGCCTGCCTCTGCCTCCCGAGTGCTGGGATTAAAGGCGTGCGCCACCACCGCCCGGCTTCATCTAAACTTTTTTATAGTTTATCAATAAATGACAAGTAAAAGAAAGGCTGTGCACATTCAGCACAGTCACAGCCACTGTTAGACTAACTGTGAGTGTGTATCTGCAACGATATGGTACTTTCTTTAGTTGTTTTTGATCTGAGATTGGTTGGATATGTGAGGCCAACTGTTTTGAGAAAAAAAAGAAAAGAAAAAGGGGGATATAGAAATGATAGAATTAAAAGGTAGATTATTGAATCTACTCTGAAAAGAAAAAAAGGGGGGTCTAGATATGAGAGGATAAAGGGATAGATTATTGAATATACTTTTAAACCAAAAAAAAAGCAACTACTAGTTTTAAATGTTTTACATTGGCTTGGATTTTTGTATATTGATACAAATTTGAGGTTATTTTTGTTAGACCATGCTGTATATACATTTCTACTCTTGTTGAAGGTATTGTACCTATACAACTCATTTAACAATATAATGCAAATTTCTAGTCCTTGAAGGTTATTATTATAAACTCTTTAGGATAAAAAAGAAATGCAGGGGCTGGGCGGTGGTGGAGCACGCCTTTAATCCCAGCACTCAGGAGGCACAGGCAGGCGGATGTCTGTGAGTTCGAGGCCAGCCTGGACTACAGAGTGAGTTCCAGGAAAGGTGCAAAGCTACACAGAGAAACCCTGTCTTGAGAAAAAAAGAAAGAAATGCAGGTTAGTAGTTAGTCTCCTATTACAACAAACTTGTCGTCACATTAGGTATGTTTTCAAGACCAAACAAAGATATATTTTAGATAGACAAGTGGTCTTCAAACACTTCAGATGTCTGTCCAAATTGGACAAGCAGAATACAAAAGAAAGTGACTGCCGCCAGGCAGGCGGTGGTGGCGCACGCCTTTAATCCCAGCACTCGGGAGGCAGAGCCAGGCGGATCTCTGTGAGTTTGAGGCCAGCCTGGTCTACAAAGCAAATTCCAGGAAAGGCACAAAGCTACACAGAGAAACCCTGTTTCGAAAAACCAAAAAAAGAAAAAAAAAGAAAAAAGAAAGAAAGAAAAAAAGAAAAGAAAAAAAGAAAGTGACTGCCAAACTTTGCCAAAACAACATAGGACAGTTCTTCAGAATATCCTGCTTCACAGAAAAGTCTGTCAACTATGCTAGGCCTGTAGGCCGAAGATGGATGCCCAATGTTGCAGAGGAACCTTGGGTGACTGTCCAGGTAGCCAGCTGTTTCTGTCATTATTCGCATTTTTTAGAAGTCGCTTGCTTGCACTTCCTGCTTACTCAGGTAATATTATTTCCTTCTCAGGTCTCTGAGGGAGTTGAAGACTAGATAGTTATAGTTTTCCTTGTTAACAGATTCAGAAAAGAAACTCACTGTGGAAGTGTAAAGTGTACAGGGTTGAGAGACATTAGAAGATAGTTTTTGTAATGCAAGTTAGAATAGAAAGTGAATTAGATACAACCTTTGGACTCACCAAAATAGGATAGATAACAGAGTGTTTTCTCTGGATTTGTCCAATGTTTATGGACTACATATTGTTGATGTATTTATTGCCTGTATACATTGTATATAGTTACAGTACTTATTGTATATACTTTTTCTTATATTAGTTATAACCTTCATTTTATTTTAGACAAAAAGGGGGAAATGTGGTGATATTTTGTTTGTGCTCCAACAAATAAAGCTTGCTTGAAGATCAGAGGGTGGAACTAGTCATTAGTTAACCATAGAGATCTAGAGGTGTGTATAGACAAGAGACAGGAAGTGATAAGGTTGGGTGGAGAGAGGAATAAAAGGCAGGAAGAAATAGCTCTGCCCCTTTTCAATCTGAGGAGTCGTGGAGGTAAGAGGTGACTTTGGCTACTCCTTTACTTCTCTGATCTTTCAGCATTGACCCAGATATCTGACTCTGTGTTTTTATTATTAAGGCCATTTAGAATTCATGCTACATGCCATGTGGATTCTGGGAACTGAACCCAGGTCCTCTCGAAGAGCAGCCAGCACTCTTAACCACTAAGCTATCTCTCCAGCCTGCCACTTCTCTTGGTGGTTCTTCAGTTCAACTACATTGGTTAACTTTTATCTAGACCAAGAATAAGCCATCTGTAGGGTAAATTTGAGGAGCTGACCCTTTGGAGATATTCATTCTTGTTTGGTCCTTGGCTTATAATTAGGATGGTTGCAAAAGTTATATGTGACTTCTTGCTAATACCTATGATTTTAAACAATATGCTTTCTAAGCATATTTACATGAAGAAAAAAAGAACATCACACTTCTCCACTCAATTTTACATTTCATTTTATGTTATAAAAACACCTTATTAAAGCAGTTACACCAGTACTAAACCAAAAGTCATTAAATCCAAACTCAAATGGACCACTTAATTTTTTCTCAAAAAAGAAAAAAAATCACATGAAATACATTTCCTGTGTCAAGACTATACTAAATGCATCCCAGCATTCAGTTCTCTCTCTCTCTCTCTCTCTCTCTCTCTCTCTCTCTCTCTCTCTCTCTCTCTCTGATTTTTTTGAGACAGGGTTTCTCTGTGTAACAGTCCTAGTCATCCTGGAACTCGATATGTAGATCAGGCTGGCCCCAAACTCACAGAGATCTGCTTTCCTCTGCCTCCAGAGTGCTGAGATTAAAGGTGTGTGTCACCATTGCCTGGCAAGTTTTCTAACCCTTACAACACTTCACAGTGTGAACTAACCACATCCTGTCCTAGACACAGAGAAATGGACCCTGGATGACACAGGTGTTCCTTGACTTAGCTCTAGATCCTCTCTAGGATGTCACACTCTAAGTGCTCAAGTCTCTTACATGAAATGAGTAGTCTTGCATCTTGTGTACGTTGAATTACCTCTAAATGACTCATATGATGGAAATATGTCAGTGGGTTGTAACCCTGTACTGTTTAGGGGATAATGATTAGAAAATAGTCAGCCATGTTTCATGCAAGCAAGTCACAAGTGTAGCTGTATTCTTGATCCAACACTGAATCTGCCAATTAGAACCTGGGTTTGTAGAGAACTGAATGCATACATTTCCCGTTTAAAGTCATATGGCCGTGACACAGCCCGAAATTGAAAGTATGTCTCAATTCAGGGTACATGCTTTTAAATTGTTATATTTCTGTTATAATTCTAAATCATAACTCTGTCTTCTACCCCCAATAGCAGCAGTTCCTGCAGCTGCAGCAGGCATTCCCACAGTGGTCTGCAGTATCAGGCCTTGCCCCGAGGAACCTCAATGCACTAGCTCTACAAAGCTTTCTGAAACCACATCAGGCAGGAACTACTGTCCTCCCCATTCTTCAGATGAGGAAACTCAAGCACAGAATAGTTATGCTGGTAAATGTGGAGATGGCCCTGCCAGCTGCAGAACTCATCTCTTCACAGCCATGTTTCAGGTCAAAGATGTTCAGAATCCCAGGAAAACATCAGGACCACTAGTCATTATCAGTCACAGCTGATTATCAGTCACAGCTGAATTCATTTCTTTCTGACCTGAGACAGGGGCAGCTGGACTCTAAAATATGTCAATATGTGCTTTCTTTCTACACTACCTGAGGAGAGGGTCCATGTGGACCTGTTCTTGATTCCTGTCGTAACTTAGTAAATTTTTCACAATATCCAGAGGCCTGGATATCCTGCAGGTGGGACAGAAGGATGTCCTCCAATTTCTTGCAGCAGGAACACACATAAGTGACCTAACCTTGACATCCAGAGGGAACAGGAAGAAGAAGAAAGAGGAGCATAAGGAGGATGAAGAGGAAGAGAAGGGGAAAGGTGTAACACGAATCTTAAAACATCTTATTAATAAAAATAAACCTGGAGCCAGGTATTGGGGAAAACGCTGAAAGATCAGAGAACCAGAACAAACCACAGCTAACCTCACCTCGCTAACTTCTCAGCCAATCTTGTTTCCTCAAACTGGAAGCCTCTGAGTCCTCATCCAAATGGATCTCAGCTGAACTGCTGCTGAAAGCCTAAAAGCTTAAAAGTCTCTCCTTACTGGTCCTCACACCTTATATACCTTTCTACTTCCTGCCATCACTTCCTGGGATTAAAGGCATGAGTCACCATACCTGGCTGTTTCCAGTGTGGCCTTGAACTAACAGAGATGCAGATGGATCTCTGCCTCCCAAGTGATAGGATTAAAGGCATGTGTGCCACCATTTTCTGGCCTCTATGTCTATCTAGTGGCTGTTCTGTTCTCTGACCCCAGATAAGTTTATTAGGGTGCACAATATATCGGGGGACACAATATCACCACAGGAAGGAGAGGAGGAGGAAGGAAGGTGATGGGTCTTGATCATGGTAAAACAGAGAAGAACCTGAAGAATCCATTGGCGTCTTGTACCTCTGTTGCCCCCAGTCACCTCCTAGGAATACTGGCCAGCCAGCTTTGCTGAAATTTCCTGCTGCCACGGAGCTCTCCAGGTGCTGGCTGCTTCAGTCCTGGGACCTTCACGAACCAGATCCAGGCAGCCTTCTAATAGCTGCATTACCTGATGGTGACTGAACCAAGGCTGACCATCAGCCTCTCACAGAGGTGTCTTATGCCATCTTACTTGCCATCGCTCTGGGTAGCATGCTATCCTCTGGGCGAGATGGACATTGCTATTTCATGAGATAACAAAGGCATGTACTCCTCCACAGGTCCTGTATGGTTGGAGCTGACCCAGCAAATTCTGGGAAGTGTGTCTCCATCACACATGAACACCCATTGGAAATTTTGCCTGACGTCTCTGTGTCTATGGCCATCTCAGAGAGATCAGAACGGAAGAGCAGGCTACTGATAGAAAGGCTGTGGCCAATGAGAAGTTTCAGGTGAATGGACAACAATGGTTCCTAACATACTGTTGCTCAGCTGGAGGCCATATACAATCTGCCCATCACCAAGGTCCGGCTTTGACTCCCGGTGCTCAGCTGCTGAGTGGGTAGAAAGCACCCCTAAGTGAGTTCTGGGTGTTCTGCAGGCACTAAAGTAAAATAGAAAGGATAGTGATGGAAAAGAATCACTGGTTTCCAAAGAAATCCATCTTGGACACTTCCACGGCACTCTGTCAGGTGTGTGGTGGGAGACACCTCAGTAAGAGATTTTATCTAGTCTTGGAAAAAAAAATTAAGCCAAGAAGGCCCTAACTTCTTCCAAAAAGAAGAGAACTGTGTTTCCTTCTTAAAATTGTCCGTCACCATGCTGACAGACTCCGGTTCCTGTAACTCTTTGTTCTGTGAGTAAAGACAGAAATACAGTCTTCCATCTCTAGATCCACACTACAGGGAAAGCCAATGATTTCCCTCCTGATAACCACTGCGCTTTGTTTTGCAAAGTCATCACTTAAGCTGGCCCTAACATTTGTCTCTTTGGACTCATTCGTCATTTCTTACACAGCCTGCTTCAGCAAGCAAGCTGTCGATAATAACAATGTAGACTTAGCAGTTCGTAACCTTTTATAACACTCCCCGAAAGTAACAAAATGGTATAAAACTAAACTGGCTTGGTCCAGCTCAGGTATGAGCTTGCAATCTGGCAGGAACCTCTACTGCCCACAGCTGCCTGAGCGGATGTACCTGGTGTGCTCCTGTTGGTCAGATCTGGAGGAGATACTGGTGGCAGTTCCAGTGGTGTCCCCAAACATCCTGCAGCCACCCTTGCATGCATTACTCTTGGAGGGGCATCTGCTTCAGTCTCTGAATAAGCTGGGCATGTGCATAGGGGATACTTGGGGGTTTTTTTATTTTAATTTTTAATTTTTGTTATTTTATGTGTATGTCTGTGCACCATTTGCATGCGGTGCCCAAGGAGGCCAGAAGAGAGTGTCAGATATCCTGGGACTGGAGTTCCGGGCAGTTGTGAGCAGCCATGTGGGTGCTGAGAATTGAACTTGGGTCCTCTGGAAGAGCCACCAGTGCTGGAATTGAGCCTTAATGCAATCTCCACACTGTTGGGACTGTCACCTGAAAAATGACTGCTAGTGAGTATTTGATCACGAGAACCTTAACTACACCACAAGGGGAAGTTTGCATCCTTGTCACGCCAGTGCCCCTGAACCCTGCCAAAGCCTTGACCTGGGAAAGAGGGTCAAGGGGAAATTTAGTGACAGTGTAGCTGTCACTCTTTGGATAGAAAAAAAAAATGCATAACCTGGAACTATTCCATCAGAGAGGTTGGCATCCCCAGGGGAGATGACCACCTTATTATCACCAGGCCCACTTTTCTGTCCTTAAAAGCCTCAGAAGCCACTTTATTAAGCAGTTTACATTTCAATGAGATCCAGAATCAATGCCAGCAGGTCAGAAAATCCAATAAGAACAGACGTGGAAATTTATGTGTTTGTTTAAAGCTTGCTGCAGAACAATTACATGTGGCTCGCTTCTAATCATCTACTACATTTTATAAGTTACTAGCCACGATAGATTTTTTTTCGAAGCAATAGGAAAATAAATTAAGTTCCTCCAGTGTTGTAGTATGTCTGACAGCCCAAGGTGAGGAACTACAAATGCATCCTAACTAGAGGCCTCACAGGTGGGTGCTGGTCTCCCCCTTCCCCACCCCCTGTGTGTGTCTGTGTGTTCAAGCACTCACAAGTGCCATTCCTCTGTCCCGAAACAAAAGAAGACTAAGGAACAAGCATGCTGCTGTCATCCACCAAAGCTCTTCACAGGCGTCTTTGGACAAGCTGTCTGCTAGCTAGCCAAGGGCTACGTGGAAACCCGTTCCGGGAAGCTGACGAGTCATCTGAAATTGACAGCAACACCACAAGCCAGAATCGGATGTTCAAAGGCAGAGCAGATGGTAGGTGTTGCTGAAGTTCAGGGGAAAGATGCGTGTCTGTGGGAGTGACTGGGAAAGGCTTTCCCAGAAAGGGTAGGATTTAAGGTGTATCTTGAAAAGGACTAGCATGTGGGTGGTAGGGACAGAAGACAGGGGACATTCAGGAGATGGGACCTTGAGCCAAGGCACAGCAGTAGGGTGCCAGGGTGCGTGTGGAAGAGGGATGGCTGTATGGGGCAGACATTAAGATGGGGATGGAGGAAAATAGATCTGGGGTAAGATGGCTCTTCTGTGGCGGGATAATGTCCCGACAGTCTTAACCTAGCTCCTGTATTCTGGAAGGCTCTTGGGGGACTTCATAGCCTCATGTGTTCCTCAGGAAGGCCTATGAGCTCCAAGATCTGAATCCCTGAAGCTGGCACAAGGGAGCTTTGGAAATTTTACACTAAGTTTGGGGAGCTTTGTGGGCCCACAGTTCTGGCACAGGAGTTGATTCTCCTGTGTCATCAATGAGGAATTGGGGCACTTTTCAACTCTTACAACTGAAAAACACACTCAGCAAAGTCAAAGAAATCAAAATTACTATACAAAACCCAGTAGTTTTCCTATATGCCAATGATACACAGGCTGAGAAATAAATCAGGAAAGCAGTCTCATTCACAAGAGTCAATAAATAAATAAATAAATAAATAAATAAATAAATAAATAAATAAATAAATAAATAAATAAATAAAGTCATGGAATAAGCCTAACCAAGAAAATGAAAAAAAAAATCTCTGAAATGAAAACTTTCAAACAGTGAAGAAGGAAGTTGAGGAAGATACAAAGGATAAAAAGACCTCCCATGCTCATGGGCTAAGAGAACTGACACTGTGTGAATGATTGTGCTACTAAAAGCAATTTACAGATTCAGTACAATCCCCAGCAAAATTCCAACACCATTCTTCACAGCAACAGACAATTGTCTTACATTTCCTGTGGATGCACACAGACCCCAGATAGTCAAAACAAACCTGAGCAAAAAGAATAAAGCGGAAGGCATCACCATACCAGATTCCAAGTTACATTGCAGAGCCACCATCATAAAAACAGCATGGCACTGGTGTCAAAACAGATATGTAGATTGTTGGGTTATCATAGAGGATCCAGATATGAGTACACACAGCTGCAGCCACCCAATTTTTGAAAAAAAATGCATGAAATAAACATTGGAGAAAAGACAGCACCTTCAGCAAATGGTGTCAAGAAACTGAAGGCATCTACAAGCCGAAGAGAAAACCATCTCTTTAACATGAAGCCTTCACAAAAATCAACTCCGAAGGGATCAAGATCTTGATGGAAGACTTGAAAATATAAGGAAAATACTTCAAGATACAGAATAAGTAACGACTTTCTGAGTAGGACCCAATTCAGTCAGAATATAAAACCAAAAACTGACAAATGGGACTCATGAAAGTAAACAGCTTCTGTGTAGAAAAAAAAAAGAGTCAAGTGAAGAGACAGCCTGCAAAATGGGAGAGAGTCTCTGTCAGCTGCATCTGACAGAAGATTAGCATCCAGAATATACAGTCTTAAATAACAACAAGAAAACAAACAATCCAATTTCAAAAATCAACTGTAGATCTGAACACAATTCTCAAAAGAAAAAGGACAAATTACCTACAAACAATTTTAAAAGTGTTTGACATCCTTCACCACTAGGAAAATGTGAAACAGAACCACTTTGAGATGTCATCTTGCTCCAGTAAGAATGGCTATCACCAAAAATACAAATATCACTAAACATAGCTGAGAAAGTAGAGAAAGAGGAATTCTTATTTACTATGGGAGTAGGAAATGATGTAGCCACTATGAAAATGTAATGGGGATACAGATACAGAGCCTGAACTGGAGGCTAGGATTCCAGTGGGACTGGGACACCAACCCAGCCACAAAACCTTTGACCTACAATTAGTCCTTCCTGCAAGATGTGCTGGGGTAAAGGTGGCACAGAACTTGTGGGAGCAGCCAACCAATGACTGGCCCAACTTCAAACCCGTATAAGAGAGGGATCCCACCCCTGACACTGCCTGGGGAGCCAGGACCCAGAGACCTAGGATAGAACCAAACACCTGGGGAAAAAAGTTAATGAAATGATTCTTAGTGATACTCTGCAATACTCACAGACTGGAGCCTAGCATTGTCATCATCAGAGGGACTTCATCCAACAACTGATGGGAGCAGATGCAGAGACCCACAGCCAAACATTAGGTGGGCTTGGGGAGCCCTGCAGAAGAGGGCAAGGAAGGATTGTAGGAGCCAGAGGGCTTGAGGACACCACAAGAACATGGCCCACAGAATCAATTAACCAGGGCTCATAGGGTCTCACAGAGGCTGAACTGACAATCAGGGAGCTCGCATCAGACTTACCTAGGTCCTCTGTATATGTGTTACAGTTGTGTAGCTGGTGTTCTTGTGGGACTCCTAACAGTGGGATCAGGGACTGTCTGACATTTTTGCCTGATTTTGGGACTCTTCTCCTCCTACTAGGTTGCCTTGTCCAGCCTGAATATGAGGGGGTGTACCTAGTCTTATTATAACTTAATATGCAATCTTTGGTTGATAATCCTGGGAGGCCTGCCCTTTTCTGAAGGGGAAGGAGGAGGAGTGGATCTGGAGGAGAGGGGAAGTGGAGGGAAGGGACCAGGAGGAGAGGAGGAATGGGTGACATGTAATATATAATAAAAAAATAAAAAACAAATTAAAAACAATAAGACAAAAAATAGCAAAGAAGAAGGAAGAGGAGGAGGGAAGAAAAGAAAGAGAAAAAAGAAAATCAATATGGAAAATTCTCAAGAAACAAAAAATACAACTTCCATATGACCTGTATATTCCACTACTGGGCATAGTCTCAAAAGACTATATCCATAAAGATATTTGCACAGCAATGCTTATTGCTACTCTAGTCACAATAGCAAGGAAATGGAATCAGCTGATGAACGGATAATTAAATGTGGTACTGTTCTAGTTTGTTTTCTGTTACTGTGACACATTGTAATCTTACAGGTTACAGTCTATCACTGAGTGAAGCCAGGGTAGGAGTTCAATCAGGAAACTGGAGGCAGCAACTAGAGCAGAGATCATGAAGAAATACTACTAACTGGCTTGCTCTTCGTGGCTTGCTCCGTCTGTTTTCTCATACAACCCAGGACCACCTGCTCAGGGTGGGACATCTCACCGTAACTGAGCTTTCCCATATCCATCATTAATCAAGAAAATGTCCTCACAGGCATGCTCGATGGCCAGTCTGATGAAGACAACTCCTCAATCGATGTTCCCTCTTCCCAGGTGACTCTAGTTTGCGTCAAGTTAACAAAAAGTAACCAACACAGTTGACCCCTGATCAACATGACATACAAAGAGCTACTCAACCATAACTTCTTTTTCATGGTTGCCACTGAGATCTCATGCTAATAATCACAATATAAAAGCATAATGTACCTTTTTAAAGGCCTACAGTTTTTTAAATTTTTCAACACTTCAAAAGTCCAAGTTCTCTTTAAAAATTCAACATCTCTTTAAAAATCCAAAGTCTCTCCACTGTGGGCTCCTGTAAAACCAAAAATAAATTACATGCTTCTTATTCTGAGAGAGGAAAAGCAGGGCACATTTACAATCAAAGCACAGCAAAACTTAACTCCAACAATATAAATAGCTGAGTGTCTGATGTCTGGGACTCCCTTATTATCTTCTGGTTTCCGAAGGGCAGGGATAGGCCCACCTCTCCAGATTTTCCTCCCACAATACACACACAGCTTGTCTGGTAGGCTCAGGCCAGCTCCACTTCACACTTGAGGTGATCCTTGTCAATCATCCCATGGTCCTAGCATCTCAGTATGCTGGGGTCTCCATTGCGACTTAGGCTGCACCTTCACCAATGGACTCCTACCTTCTCTTCAGAGACTCTGACTCTGTCACATGCTGCCAACCTTCAGCTTCTCTCCACAACCCCTTCAATCTTGGGGTCACATCTGCAACTGATGTTGCACCTTCATCAGTGGCCTCTTCTAGCCTGTCTACAGGGAGACTCCAATGCTGCCACAGCTGCTCTCCATAATCCCCTCATGATTTCAAAACCAGTACCATGGGAGAGACTCTTACATAATACCAAGTTTAGCTGCCGATTTGAGATGCAGCCTTGGCCCCCTGTGGATCACAGCTTCTGTGTGCTGACCCTGAAGAAACACTTCCCAGAAGATTTCCCCTCAATGATCTTAGTCTCTTGCTAATCACAGCTTACTTTTCAGCCCTAGATATGCAGTATCTATTGTCTCAGTAAAGCAAAGGTTCTGCGTCTACAGATTTTTAATGCAAATATTTCACAGAAATGGCCATGACAGTCTTTCAGGAGCTCTTAAACGTCCCTCTGAAATGTCACAAGCCAGGCCTCCATTGTCTGCACTGCTCTCAGCATTATTTTCCAAGCTCCCACGACAGCTTGTTAGGCTCTGAAAAAGCTTCTCCCAGAAGCCAGGGGCTATTAACTAAAAACCCTAGTGTCAGGGGTTGTCCAACGTTCTCTAAGAATCCCAGTACAATACAGGCAATTGTCACTGCTGATGGCTGCTCACCAGAACTAGATGAGATGACATTGTAGTTGAAGGTTGAAGATGTCACACATCTTTGTCATAGGACACAGAGAAATCAAGCTAGAACGGGGCTGGAAGCTGCCTCCCTGCTAGCTAATCCTCATATGCCAGAAAGTGAACTACCAGGGAAGAATTGTTATCAGTCGTCTTACTCACCTATGGACCCCATATGTAACAATATGGACCAGCCAGTCGAGGTCAGCCTGCTGGTGCAATAGTGTTGAGTCTATTATGGGGGTCGCCAATGACTTACTGATTAGATTTGATGAATGGTAAACAGGAAGGAGTTCATATCCAGTACTGTGAACCCTGTCAAAAGCCCAATGACTCTTAATGGGGAAACTGCTGCTGCTGTTTGCCTAAATGGGTATGATGTGTCTATTAAATTGCCTTCTAAATATTTATACCCATAGAACAGGGCTGCTTTCAGCTGTGGTCAGAGAAGCTTGTTGTGATGGTGGTCGGCAGTGACTGTAGAGACTCCTAGGTGGTCAACATACAGAGAATAAATGACTGTTGAATGCCCAGTCATAATGAGAGAGCTACATCTCCCTCTCCAAGGCTCAGTGGGCATGATGGAAGGAGGAGAAAGAATATTAGAAGGCACAAGTCTTCTCATGCTGTATGCTTTTACAGTTGACTTGGGGTGGTGTTCCCTTAAAACCACCCCTAGGCTCTCAACCTTACTGTCAGGTCCTTGGGCCCCACTGCTTTCCCCACTTACATCACTTCCTATCAGAAATCCCCTTACAATCTCCACCATGGTGTATCATCATCACTGTGGACATTCTCAGACTCCTTCCCCATTAGCTCCTTGTGCTGTCAGTCAAGGTCAGGTTTGTCCATAAATCAAAGAAATCTACAATAGCAGTGGCTTAAACATGTCAATGTCTGGGAATGGACAATTTACGTTGGCATAATAAATCCCCAAAGTCATACAGACCCTTGGTCCCCCACCAGCCTCTACTTCTCCATCCCTAAGTAAAACACTTGTCCTTGCAGTCCAAGGAATCTGCTAGAACTCCAGACCTTTGCATTAGAACTACAGAAGGCAGGATGGGTGACGGAATAAGGAAAAGGTGGGGGAGGGCAGAGGCCCCATGTCAAATGTCCATTAGGACAATTTTCAGAAAATAGTTAGATGATGCTTATCGGCTTATTATTAAAACTTTTTGCCAAAACTCCATCTCATAGCCACAGAATTGGCTGGATTAAATAGTCTTTATCTCAGACATCTCTAGGTTTTGCTATTAGAGAGGAAAGTGTGAATGGATAATAACAGGCCACTTCCTTTGGAGATGCGCCTAATACATTGGCAAGGTGATAATACCACAGATGTATGCAGGTGTCCAAATTCATCATGACTTATACACTAAATGTGCGTGATTTTCACACATCAGTTATACCCCAGTGAAGCTAAAACAAAGCGATGAATGGGCAGCCTGAGTGCCATTTATCACAGGTGCAGGCTACGCCAAAGGAGCTCTTGGTCCTCTCAGCTAGTGACACCAGTGTGCAGACGATGTTCACACTTCTCTCGTCCCATCACTTTTGTCTTAAGGTCAACTGCTGTTTTCCTCTCTCCTCTGTGTACTTCCACTCGGTTGTTCATGTCAAACTCAACATCTCTAAAGTGTAAATTACGAAATCACTTCCTCACTCTCCCTCCATTGTGTCTTTGCACTTGGCAACAGCAGTCCCAGGCTGTTTCATTCAGCAAACTCCCCTGACTTCCTCCTGGGTGCAGACTGTAATCCAAGTATTTGGGGCACACCATGCAACAAAACAGATCTGTACACACCAGTCTTCCCCCACTTAGAACGTGCAGTCTAGCTTGCTACAGTTCTGAATCCTTTTCACACACCCTTATCCTAGGCAAACTGAGTTGTATCTGGAGAGGACCTGACATTTGTGGATTTCAGTCTTTTTAGAATATTCATTTGACTGTTTTTATTTTTGTTTGTTTGTTTGGGTTTTGTAGCAATGGTTCTTGACCAGGATAATTTTGCTTAGTAGGAGATGTTTGGCTATGGCTGGGGATATCCATTAGTCACAGTTGGATGGGTTCTGCTATGGTTTGGGTATGATATAAGTGTGTATTCCTCAAAAGTTCATATCAGGAGGTTTGGTCCTCAGTGTGATGATGTCAAAAGTCCTTACAATCTAGATCCAAGTGTGTGACGAGCCACTGGAGGCCGTCCGCAGCCAGGGGATTCATGCTAGTCTCATGGAGCGTTAGTTCTCATGTGGCTAAACTGTTACAATGCATGGCCTCGTTGTACATTCAGCCTTCCGTTTCTGTTTCCCCACCACAGTGCTGTGATGCAACCAGGAAGCTTTCACCAGGACACTGGAATCATGCTCTTAAACATCTAGAACTGTAAGTTAAGTAAATCTCTTTTTTAAAATTAAGTATCCAGCCTGGGATATTTTAATACACAGAGAGAAAATCGACAGTGTCCTCCTGTTGGCATGTCATGGATATAAACGTAGGATGTTGCCTCATACAATCTGCAGGACAGTTGCATAATAAAAGTTACCTGGTCTCAAATATCAGTAAGGCTGAGAGTACTCTATATTAGAGGCAAATCATGCCTAGCTCTCAGTGCCAGCTCAAATGCCATTTTCATGAAACATTCATGTTTTCTTCTTTCATTCCTCCTAGCTCAAAGTTACTGTAGTGGTTTGAGTGAATTGAATAGTCCCTATAGGCTCAATATGCTTGAATGCTAGGTCACCAGCTTGGAATAGAAGGTATGGCCTTGGTGGAGTAGGTGTGGTGTTGGTGTAGGACGTGTGTCACTGAGGGTGGATTTTGAGGCTTAAAAAGCCCATGCCAGGTCCAGTCTCAATCTTTGCCTCCATCTTGTGGATCAGATGTAAGCTCTTTGCTACTCCAGTGCCAGACTTGACTGCTGCCATGTTCCCCATAATGACGATCATGGACTCACCCTCTGAAACTGTAAGCAAGTCTCCAGTTAAATGCTTCCTTCTATTAATGGCCCTGGGCTGGAGAGATGGCTCAGCCCTTAAAGGGTGGGCTCACAACCAAAAATATAAGTTGCCTTGGTCATGGTATTCCTCCACAGCAATAGAACAGTAACTAAGACATTTCTACTGGACTCCAAATTCCCCTGCGTGTACCTCAATGATGACACTGTCTTTGGGCTATAAAACTCTACAAAGCTGGATGTATGCCTGATTCATCCAAGTTCCCAGGTGCTGGCACAGAGCTTAACTCACAGCCAAAAGCCATTTCAATATTTGCCATATGTATGAGTAGAGACCATCAAGTGGCTGTCTCTTCTCCCAGACTGCAGTTCCTGAGATCCGGGCAGCCTGTTGGTTCTTGCTTCAAATGAGAAGCTGCCAGGACCCTCATGGCCATGGCTAGCACAGCCTCAGCTGGCACTCAGCCACAAGAAAAAATCGACCTCTACCAGTTCGAACGGGGAGAGCTTAATGGAAAATGAGATTTTATAAAACACAGCAGAAGCTACAATTGTGTTCCACATGGACTTCTTGAAAAACTAATAGCAGGCAGGAAAGATGTTTGCTTGCATGGGAACTTAACCAGCTTTGTAGTGAGTTAAGGTAACTGGTCTTCTCAGCTTTCCTGCCTCCTACCCCATCCCAGCCAAACCAGGAGCCAATTGGCTTGTGCCTTGGTTGTCTTTGCACTGCTTCTGGACCATCTCAAGATGAAAGGTTGAGCTAACTGACACTTGGCTGCAGCAGGGTGGAAGGCTGTGTGTCAGCACTCAAGTATTAACTCAGTCTTGGGGGGGTGGGGCAGAGAGGGGAGTCTTGGAGCTGGAAGCTGGCATGTCCCGGCAGTCCTAGAAAACTGCTGATTCTGCAGAAAGCAGCTCCTGCTGACTCCAAGTGTGCCAGCTTCGGTCTTCTCTCAAGCTGCTCAGAGCAAGGAGCTCTGCTATGCACCAATTTTATTTCGCCTGGTGGCTGAAAAGGATGTCTGTGGGGTCCCATCTCTGCACTACTGGAAGCAGATATAGGAGGACTTGGGGGTCTTTGCAAAAGGATTAAAGTCACGTGATGAAAGGAAACTGACTCAGAACTGCGGTCAGAGCCCAAAGCCACAGAGCTTTGGGTGAGCTCTTTACTACTAGATCTAGTCCACCTGGGGTGATCTGACACTCATCCAACTGAACACAGAGTGTTGCATCAGTAAGACAGCATATCAGCTAGCTGGGTTAGTTCTCCATATGCATTTGTTCCATGTATATTTCCTCATGCATCAAGGCATGTTGGATGTTGAGGGAGCCTAGAAAGCATGACTTTTCCCTCTATGCAGGATTCCAGAGGTACAATCAGAAAGCAGGGATAGGGTAGGCTTTCCTGAGAGGATATGCTAATGTGGGGGCTGAACCCATGTGACCCCTTTCTCCTTTAAGGCTAAACCACAATATGACCCTCCAGCTTTAACTTCTGAATCAGTCTGTCCAACAGACACACCACAGCAGTCACAAATACAAGACAAACATAGACTTTTAAATGTCCTAATAGTCACATGAGGAAAAAAAAATAATTTAAACGCAGTTAATTTTAGTAAGATATCTCATTGAACCAAATATATTCAAAACATTATCAATCCAACATGTACTCAATACGAACACTAATGATGAGATGACTTGCCTAAGTTTATATGATATGAAGTCTTCCTGTATTTTTTCAACAATCTGTTTCATATTATAGGGTTAAGGGAGAGAAAGGAAGCTGACAATAAACTGAAAATAGAAAGTTTAAGCTATTTAGGAAAAAAACAAGTAATGATTACAACTGGAGTAACGGTTAACACTTCATTATACTGAACTTGGAATTATATCCTAAAAAGCTAAGAGCTTCTGTAAGAAAATCATGTAGGGAATTGGAGAGGTGAATCATCTCTTAAGAGCACTTGCTGGTTGCTCTTCCTGAAGTCCTGAGTTCCATTCCCAGAATCTGCATGGCTCACATTATCTGTAACTACAGTTCCACGGGATCTGATGCCCTCTTCTGGCCTCCATGGACACCAGGCTTGCACGTGGTGTACTTCTATATATGCAAGCAAAACACTCATGAACATAAAATAAAAATAGATCTTAGGGGAAAAAATAAAATCAAATATGGTAGGCTCTTTCCCTGCAGTATGCTGGATTGAATATCCTAACTCTTTTGCTCATAGATATGACCCTAATTTGAATAAGAAACATTTTGAAACACTACTCTGTAAATTAATTGTGCAAAAGTGAAGCATATGCCAATCCTCACAGCAAAATGAGACTGTGAAACTTTCTAAGTGCCAAAGCTCACCCTGGCCTGGAGAATTCTGCCACACCTGGAGACAGGAGCTTCTGTGTCAACATCTGGGGGGGAGGGGCAGAAAGAAGAAAGTAGAGTCAAGGTCATGCTCAAGGTGGGGTGATGGCTAAACTTGATCAGCTTGATGGGATCTGGAATCAAAAATAAGAGACACACCCCTAGGCAGCTCTAGCAGACATTTTGGGGGAAGGACAGAGGACCAAGCCCCTCCCCAGAGTGGGAGGCCCCTTCCAGCAGGTGGCCTAGATATAGAAGGGAAGAAAAACGCAGCCCTGCCTGCCCTCCTATTCTCGGCTATTCTTGCCACTGCTGTTGCTACCATCCCCCACTAGTGTGCGGCTGCAGCTTCTTTTGACTTCCAGGGTGAACTGAAGACCAGCAGCTCTCCAAGGAGCCACCTGGGCTTGCAGCACCATTTTAGGAGTGCCAAGGCAGCCACAAACAGATACTTGGTTCTCAGCCTCTCGGGCATGTAGACTGTCATTTATGGACTATCCAGCCCCTATTGTGTGACTCAGTGTCGTGAACCTCCTCTTATACATATGCGTTCTATCACTTCAATTCCTCGGGGAACGCTGCCTAATGCCCTGAAGAATGACAATGAGATTTCTATGAACCAAGAGGACTCCAAATGACTTTACCTACAATGAACCCCGCCCCCCCATTGAGCAGCGTGGGAACAGCAAAGAAACCACTTGTTTCACCCTAGGGTTGCTAAAAGAGAAACTAAGACAATCACTCGAGAATTCATATACAAGTTGGACTCCAGACAAATTGGGATTTTATATATGTGTCTATGTAGTCCAAAAATTCTTAAAAGGAAATTTAATGTGGGTCAACTTCAATGGATAGTACTCCAGTGTGACCAGCAGGGGGAGTCTCAAATTCAGCAGGGGCCTCATGGGATAATACACAGAGAGATAAATTTCTAATAAAAATGAGAGGTTCAGTAATAGCAAAACACAAGAAAATTGGGCACATTCTGAGTCCTTTAATTTGTTCTTTTTACTTGTGGCTTTGTTTGTTTTAAACAGGGTCCTCCTCTACAATCCTCCCCTCAATCCCCATGCTGGAATTGTAGGCGTGTCCACCGTTGTCAATCACAGTGCTGGAATTGCAGGCATGCCACCATTATGTCCACCATTGCCAGCTATTTTGCTGCCTTTCACAAGAGGCTAATTGTCTGGGCAAACCTTCCTAATTACTGGGGTCAGGGTAGAAAGCAAGTATTCTAGAGATTTGTTGTTGTTTGTTTTTAATGTGTGTGTGTGTGTGTGTGTGTGTGTGTGTGTGTGTGTGTGTGTGTGTGTGTTTTGTTTTTTTACAAAAGAGGAACACTGGTGTGCCCTTCTCTCCAGTCTGCTGGGATGAGAACAGCTCTCCTCTCTCATGTACGATTGACCCATGATACTCTGCTCAAGTACACAGAATCAAGCAACTGTGATCTGTACCCTATGAAACTGTGAGCTGAAATAATCCCTTCCTTATGTTGTTCCTGTCAGGAACTTAATCACAGCCATGCAGTGCTAGGTAACACAGAAAATGGTGTCAGAGAAATTCAGCTTTGTTGTGAATGAGTCCGACCACATGGTCTCTTCAAGCCTTTAGTCTGTGGGTAAGGGATAGCGACATACTGGAGAAGTATAGTCTATCAGCTGAAACTGAAGTTATTAAAACTAATGAAATCTTAAGATTTTTATTTTGTTAGAAAGAAACAAATATAATCATTCAAGTATTTGTAAGTCCAATGAAATACAATAAAGAAGATAAATACTACCCAGAAAATCTGGACCATAAAAGATAAACCCAGAGGCAATATTCTACTCATGGAGACCCTTGAAGTGTTTCCTCTAAGATCAGGAAGAAAACAAGGATGTCTGCTTCCCCCACTTCTATTCAACTTAGAACTGAAGGAGTCTGTCAAGAGAAAGGAATAGATGGCATTTAAGTCAATAAAAAATTAGTATGCTAAATTGTTGCTACTTTTAAGTGACATAATACAGCTTGTGGGAAACCCTGAAAACTCCATAAACAAATATTAGAGTGTGTAACAAATTCAGCAAAAATTTTACATACAAAATAAACACACAAAAATCAGTTGTACTTCTTTACCCCCCCCACAAAAAAAAAGCTATACAAAATGAAAACCAATCCCATATGCAATAACATCAGAAAAAAATGAATAAAAAATTCAAGTCTTAAATTTATTTAGAATCAGAAGACTCTGACTACACACACACACACACACACACACACACACACACACACACACACACACTTTTACACCCTTGAGGGGAAAAAAACGTTGCAGTCTTTAGGGTAGCCAGTCTGCCCTGGCTGGTGAGTGTGGTTACAAACTATCCCAATTGCTCTTCCTTGCTTTCAGTTCTAGCCTGCAGAAGGCAGCCACCCTGGTCCTGTCCCCTGGGGCTCCTCTCACAGGCTCACTGGAGATGGCCTTGATATATGGTGTGTTTCCTTCCGACGGACTATAATCTTCGGGTGGACTGGGTGGCTCAAACGCTTACCCCTTGATCTGCCATCTGCCAGGGAAGCACTTCCCCCTTTCTCAGATGAGATGCTGTGTTTCCTAAGCCAGGAGACATCCAGCAACATTTGTCTCTTTCCTAGTGTGGATTGCCTGGCCCCAGCTTATCCTAAGAAACAGGTTTCCCTGGACGGTGTCATGTTTCCCTTTTATTGACTCAGCTCAGAACCCATCTGACTGCTGAGCTGCCATGAACATTTCCTCCCTTAGCCAACCCAGATGTTCTGACTCAGATGTCCTGCTGCAGCTTAACCCTGGGTCTAGCTTTGACAACAGAGATGAGGGGAAGTGCATCCTGATGTGAGCAACTGTTACCTTTCTGTCTTGCTCTATGAAATGCTAACCTATGAAAGGAGGGCATGAGTCACTCAGATTAGGCCAGTGCCAGTAAATCCTGGACTCCAAATTCAGCCTTTTCTGCATAGTATGGCAAAGCCTAAAGGCTGCTTTGCAAATCCTATCTTCTAACTTTTTAGAATTATCATCACTTTTTCCTTATTAGCTTGCAATGCATAGGTATAATATCTCTCTCTCTCTCTCTGGCTCTCTCACTGTGTATGTGTGTGTGTGTGTGTGTGTGTGTGTGTGTGTGTGTGTCTCTGTCTGTGTCTGAGTGTGTGTTGCTAAAGATGAGATTCACAGCCTCACACATGCTAGGCAAGTCCTGTGCCGTTGACCTATACTCTCAACCCTAAATGTAACTTAATAGTAACTACTCATAACAATCAAGAGTGTTAGGCAAGTGAACCATCAGATCATGATGGAGATTTATTTCAAAAGGGAACCACAGAGCAAAGGTCATGCTTTAGAAAAACCCTGTGTTTGGATGAAACAACTATCATCCCAGCATCTCATTCAGACTGGGAGCTCTCCTGAATGGAGCATGTGACTGTCACCACTGCTTTACTCAAACATTGGCCAGGAAGTTTCTCCAAGAACATGAAACCAAGGTGGGCCCTGATGAAGACAATAGCTGAAGGATGTGAGAGACTACTCATGGCCATTTGGCAAAGCAGCATACATTATCTGTAACAGAAAAATAGGAAGCATATCCAAATCTAGAACCTAGAAAAAGAAACAGGAAGCTAGAAATAAATTAAATCAAAGGGAAGTGTAGTTGGTTTTTATGTGTTTGTTTGCTTGTTTGTTTACTCTTTTGTCTTTACTTTTGGGGGGGGGCTGCCACCCAGCTTCCAAATGCCTGGCCTTAGCTTGGCTTGTTTCTAGCCAGCTTTTCTTAACTTAAATTATCCCAGCTACCTTTTGCCTCTAGGCTTTTTCCTTTTCTTACTTTTGTAATCTCACTTTCACTCTTACTCCATGCCTAGCTATGTGGATGGGTGGCTGTCCCCATCTTTTTCTCACTCCTTGATCTCTCTTGCTGCTTCTTCTTCCCAAATTTCTTCTGTATTCTCTCTGTCAGCCAGCCCCACCTATCCTTTCCCCTACCTAGCTATTGGCCATTCAGCTCTTTATTAGACCCTTAGGCAAGCAAAGTAACACAGCTTCACAGAGTTAAACCAATTATTATTAGACCATTAGGCAAGGAAAGTAACACAGCTTCACAGAGTTAAACCAATGAATGCAACATATTTTTGCATCATTAAACAAATACTCCACAACATAAACAAATGTAACACTTCCCAAAATACTATTCTACAACCAGGGTGAAGCAAGACAGATTAGCATGAAAGCAGTGAGACAGGAAGCAGTAGGTGAACAAAGGAAAATCCACCAAGTCAAAGCTAGCTCCTCAGAACAAAGAAGATAGCTGGTAAGTCCCCAGCAAGATTCAGCAAGAGAACAAGAAAGCTGGGAAAGGGGAACCCACGCTGCTGATGCCATCAGTCAATACACACTGAAAGATGATAAAAGGATAATTGGAACATTTTGTACCAATATATTTGTCAACTTAGACGAATTCCTTGAAAAGCACAATATCAAGAATAGTCCCACAAAAGCCTTCCAATAGACCTATATCTGTCAGAGTAATTGAATGCACAAAGAAAATTCTAGTCTCAGATGTAGCACTGAAAATTCTTACAAATGTTTATAGAATTATACTCATCTTATAAAGACTCTTAGAAAATAAAGAGTAAGGGAGCCCTCTCTAGGTATTTTATGAGGTCTTGATACTCTAGCTTATCAAGGGCAGAATAAGAAGGTACAATTATAGGTCAGTTTTTACCAGGCTAAGATACAAAATACCAAAATTAAATATTAACAACCCCAATTCATCAAGTGTGGTGTTGTGGCTTAAACATGGGATCCTCTCCACAGGCTCATGTTTTGAACGCTTGATCCCCAGTGTTTAGTGATGCTTTAAAGGCTGTAGTAGAAATAAGTCCCCAGAAGCAAGCCTCTGAAGGTTACACCCATCCCTGATTCCAGACTGAAGTCTTTGCATCTTGGTCTACTATGATGGGAGAATGCTCCACCGCACACTCCCGTCACCAGCTCCTGCCATGCTTTCTGTGCCGTGAAGGATGAAGACTGCCCGACAGTGACCCAAAATAAGCCCTTCCTCCTTAAAGGCTGTCTCTGTCATGTGTTTGGTCACAACATAAAAGTGACTACTATGTTTGGCTTTTCCAAGGACTCTAAGATTTGTTTAGCACTCAAAAAATCCATCTGTGGATGTGATTCACCTTGCTAAAAGAATGAAGGATGAATAAATATCATTAGGTTTTAAATGGCATGGGATGATGCTACAGCCACTCATAATTTAAAAAGAAAAAATTTAGCAGGAGCTGGGGAGATAATCGGATGGTGAAGCGCCTGCTGCACAGGCGTGTGGATGAGCTCGAGTCCCAGGGAAAAGCTGGGCACGTGCTTGTCATCCTAGTGCTGGGGAAGCCGACACAGCTAGATCCTTGCCATTCACTCACCAACAAAACGCACTAACTGTCGAGTCCCAAGTCCCAGAAAGAAACCTTGACTCAAAAAAGTCAAGGTAGATGGCTCCTGAGGAAAGACAACATTAATCTCTGCACACACAAATACACCCACACAGACATCTACTCACACATTAACACACACATGCATGCAAACATGCACACACTAACACACACACAGAGAGAAAGCCCTCAGCAAGCTAGAACTAAAAACGTAGTTCCTCGGTGTGATTTTTTAAAATTGCAGCTAGCAAAGTATTCCACACTCAATATTGCAAGTTCTTCATGAGTCCCAGAACCAGGCATGCCTATTATTGTCCCTTCTTGCAGGTGACTTATTGTCTCAGTCACTGAAACAGAGTAATAACAATCAAGAAAAGATACAGAGTTTGCATAGAAAAAAATGTAAAACCTTCATTTGAAAATAACCGGTTATGTCATAAATTATTCCAATAATCTAGAAGTTATTGAATCTAATGACTAAATTCAGTAAGGTAAATAGATGCATGGTTAATATACAAAAGCCAGTTAGGAGATGTCCACGCAGTTTAGAAGTTGGCTTCTGAGCTGGAGGTGTAGCTCCACTGGCCAAGTGCATGCCCGAGTTCCATCCCCAGCATAGCACAAATCAGGTGTGAGATTCAAAGTCGAGGTCCACATTTAGACAGAACACGCATTGCTTTCTTTCTGAGTCTGGGTGACCCCACTCATATAACCTTTTCCCAGTTCCCATCCATTTACCTGCAGATTTCATGATTTCACTTTCTCTGCAGTTGAATATTCTGTTGGGTATATGTACTACACTTTCATTACCCACTCACCAGGTGATAGACGTGCTGGTTGATTTCATTTCCCAACTATTGTGAATTGAGCTGCAGTGAACATGGATGTTCACTGAACAAGTATCTCTGCTGTATGATATGAAGCCCTCTGGGTATATGCCCAAGCTGGGTCATATAATAGTTCTAGTTGTAGTTCTTTGAGAAGTCTCCAGACTGATTTCCACCATCCCTGTACTAGTTTATGCTCCTACCAACTATAAGAATTCCCCTACCCCAACATCCACACCTGAATTTGTTGTCATTTGGATTCCTGATTTTGACCATTCTGAGGAGAGATGGAATCCTAAAGTAGCTTTATTCTGCATTTCCCTACTAGCTAAGGATATTGACGGCTTTTTTAATGAAACATGTTTACAGCTATTTGTATTTCTTGTTTCAAGAACTTTCTGTTCAGTTCCACAGTCCATTTTTGGTTGAGTTGTTTTCTTGAAGCTTAGTTGTTTAAGTTCACTGTACATTCTAGACCCAATCCTCTGCCTCAGACGTAGCTGGCTAAAATTTTCTCTCATTCCATGGGCTGCCTCTTCATTATCTCCTTTGCTGTGTTGAGCTTCCAAAATTTCATGAGATCCCATTTATCAACTGTTGGTCTCATTTTCTGCATGAAAAGTCCATAGTTGTAACCTATGAGTAGCCAAACACTGTGATTCGGTATGAGCCTGCTCCACAGAACAGATGTCACCCGGTACTGTAAGCCTGGTCAAAAGCCCATGACTAGGGAGATCATAGACCCAGTGGAGGAAACCTATGGCTTCTCAGGTGTTTGACTAACCCCAATACCGTGTCTTACGTCCTCTCCATTGTTCTCCATTGGCTTTAATAAACCTTGATTAACTACTAAATTGATGCCTAGTTTATTTAGCATTTTGTAAGAAAACAAAAGCCTATGATCTTATTGCTGGGTTAACTGGACCACAGAAAAACAGCAATCAAGGTATGTAGCCAAAACACCAAAGAAAGAGCTCAGCAAATAGCCAGAAGTGACCTTGAGTAATCCAACCACTGGAGCCTGCAGGTGACAAATGTTTTCTGAAATTTCTCAGAAATATAAAGAGGGAACTATATTTCCCTAAATCACACGTGAGATGGGGACCTAGGTTGTTTTACTTGATTACATCAGAATGGTGTCAGTTCCACTGTCTATAGACTTGAGAATATCTAGGTTTTAATTCTTCTATCAATAAATAACATCTGTTGAAAGTTATATACCACCACCTAGCTTACAAAGCATTTTCATTTTTTATTATAACATTTCAAATATAATTTGTTACTGTTTTGCTCCCTGAATCTACTTTAGAAAGGCAATATATTCTCTCTAAATGATATGATTGAAGGCTTCTAAACAGAACCAACCCACATTCAGAACAGAACTATGTAATCATTTTTCCACAGGTATTAAATAAGCCATTCTCTTTACAGTAAAGTAAACATTTAACTGGTTTGAATGTTCTATTTTCAAAACTTAACTTACATCTAACTTTGAGGACATCTTTATTGGCAGAGTTTGCTCATACCCTGCAGTAGTGTAGGCCAGTGGCTTACAAGCCTATTCTCCTTGATGCTATGATGCAGGAACAAGACAAGAGAAGCAAATAAAGACACAGCAACCATCTGTCTCCCTCTGCAAATGTGGATCGGGAGCTTCCGTGGAAGGAATGGAGGTCATCTGTGCTGTAGAGGGACATCTCAATGGCATTTTTTTTTAACCACAGAATATAATTCCCTGTCTTTCCTTTTCTATTCTGGAGCTCACTGACCAGTTCTCTCTTTCTCAACAAAGAATCGCCCTTCCTTCTTCGCTACAAAAAGCTTTGCCAGATGCAGCCCACAGTGACCATGGCAAAAGGGTCTTCATGTGACGAGGGCATGGAGGCCATCTGAAATTCTTTGGGGACATAGCTAGTGCCGGGTAAAATGCTGGAGAAGTAAAAAACACGAATACTTGAAATCTATAACGAATATGTTTTTAGCAATTCATTTTCTTCATTAATGAAACAGTAGCAGAAGTGTGAAGTTCATACAAGAGAAACTGGAGACACTGAGCGTATCTAGCCTTAAAAAAAAATGCTGGAATAAGATCCTTGAGATAGAAAATTGGTTCCAGGCCAGCAGGGCAATAAAATCATAACTTTTATTAGCTTTTAAATTTTTTTACTTATTACAACTCTCTGTGTATGCATGTGTGCGTGCATGCGTGCGTGCGTGCGTGCGTGTGTGATATGTGTGGATGCAAGCCCACATGTGTGCACAAGTAAAGGTCAGAGGACAACTTTCAGAAACCAGTTCTCTCCTTCCAACATGAGTTCTGGGGATTAAACTCAGATTATCAAAACTGCAGGGCAGGAGCTTTAAGGGGCTGAGTCACCTGGCTAGCCCTGGTTATCTTTTTTGAATAAAGAGAAATTGTAGAAACATTACTGGGCAGAAGTCAATCCACCTGAAAATGTTACATGGTAGCCAATACTATGCATAGTGTGTATGTCATTGTGCCTCTATTAGCAATGAACTCAAGTTTTAAAACTCATTTTCACTGATAAGTCTATAAATTAGCATCTCATTCCACAGAATCTGCATCCTATCAAGCAATCAATCACTCTAGACAACACTCAAATGTGACATGGTCTTCCTTAAACATAGCAGGTTTGGATATTTTTCTTCACATCAGGAATATACAAAAAAAAAAATCAAACCTTTTAAGCATCTTAAAGATTTAGTCTTTTCATTCTATAAGTGGCCATCACTTTCCCTGTGATTTATGTATGTATTGGTATATTTGCTCATTTCTTTTCACAAGGAACTCTAATCTTGCCTTGTTCACCTAGGAAGCAGCACAGACGTTATCTAATCTCGTTTCCTTTGCTGTTGCTGGTGTCTTCAGAGAGCTCAGACCTCATGAGAAGGGATGGGAGGTCCAGAACATCCCAGCCATTCCCTGAGCTGTCAGTCAAATGTAAGGAAGATGTTTATGACAACTACCATAGAAAGCTTAAGAAACAAATGTCCAGGGAAAGGGGCCAAGCCAAACTCTGAACACAACAACAAAATACTCTGCCTGTACTCTGAAAGGTGGTTAATAAAAAGCAAAAACAGATATTAGTGTAGCCCACATGGGCCAAGCATGCTGTGATTAAGTAAACATGAGTGTATACTACAGATTTGGGGGAAACTGGGTGCCCTGTTAGAAGTTCCATGGAGCAACACATTCCCTGATCAGACTGAATACTAAAATGCAGGCTGCACAGAGAGCCATATGTAAGAGTGAACAGAGCAGAAGACATCTCTGAGAGATGAGAGCATACACATTGTAACATTGGGTAGCTAATCCTGTGTTCTAACAAAGGGCTGCCCCTACCATCTTGAAGAAATTTTTTGAGAAGCAAAACTGACCACAGAAATGGATTAATGAAAATTTGGTATTCAGTGGCAACTTACTGCCCAGGCTGGCTTGTGACCTTAAAACTCAAGCCACAAATGTCAGTACACATCGATACTGGCAGCCACTAACCTAAATAAGGGCATTTAGCCCTGTGGGGACTGAAGAGAACTGAGAACTTCCAGTCCTGCTGGAAGTGGGCAGACTTTATCCAAGACCTGCTAGTTGCCCTGTGGAAACCAGGGTTGATTTGTGCCAAAATCTTCTGATTGGTTTTTGAAGCTATTTAAAAAAATCTCAATTTCTGTGTGTTCTTGTTGGGTTCTATAGGTTTTCCAAAATGTGAGTGAAGTGTTTTAGAAGGTTGGTACAAAGAGGGGGGGACCTATCCACAATTGCAGAGGTTAATGACCTCTGTGTGCATGGTTCCCTAGGGACCCAGCCTCGTTAAAGCACTATAAAATTCCTTAACCATCTGGCCCCACCCCTAGACAATACCCCCAAATTGTCTCTTGCTCTCTTCTTTCTCTGTATGAAAGACTCTGTGCCAAATGTTTAATTCAGTATCTCCTAAGATTTGCCTTTCAAATCGTATCTTGGCTTGGTCCACTACAGCTTTGCATGAGAGATGCTCCACCTGTATTTGACCTTGGCATCCACAAAATACACTCCAGTTTGGGCCTGTAATCTCTTCTACAGCTTGCATAAAGTGTGTGTGTGTGTGTGTGTGTGAGAGAGAGAGAGAGAGAGAGAGAGAGAGCGAGCATGCAGAGAGAGAGAGAGAGAGAGAGAGAGAGAGAGAGAGAGAGAGAGAGCATGCATGCCTGTGTGCCCATGGTTAGCAGTGTGAATCCTGAATTGAACTAAGAAAAAAAATTGTCCCAACACACAAGTTGAGATATGAATAGCATGGAACACAGGGTATTTAACAAATCAAGACTATTTTCTTAGCCATATTGCTTCATAATTGCTAGCACTGGTTCTCAACCTTGACTACACATAACAATTCTTCAGGGAGCCTTGATAACAACAGTTGCTTAGGCACCACCCCAGAGATTCAAAGCAATTTATCTGGGTTGTGCAATTTGGGATCAGAACTTTTGAATGTTTTCCATTGATCTAAAGTGCGAAAGGACTACAAATCACTGAGTAAGGGTGGGCACCAGAGGACAGAGTTTCAAGGATGATTCCCTGAAGTTATCAGAGCTTTGTCTCCAGCTTTTTCACTCAATAGCCCTTTGCCAGGGGGCATATGATGTCTGAGATACCCCATTACTATGATAAAACACCATGACCAGGGCAACTTATAGAAATTTATTTTCTGTAATGATTCCACAGGATTAACGAGAAAGCTGAGAGTTCACATCTTGAACGTCAAGCACAAAGCAGAGAGGCTGACCTGGAAATAAACACCTCAAAGCCTAATCCCCATGACATACTTCCCACAACCAGGCCATGCCTCATAGACCTCCTGAAACAGCATCACCAGCTGGGAAGCATGTGTTCAAATGCCAGAGCCTATGGAGGACATTCTCATCCAAACCACCAAACCATGTCATCTGAAAAATTCAGAAAAACTAACTATATATTTAAATGCACAATAAAGATGAAGTGAAATAAAAGAGAAGGCATAAAATAGTTGAAACGGTACACGTAAATCAGTGCATCACTCAGCCCTCCAAGGAACCTCTTACAGTAGATGGTAATTAGGAGAGACTCACAGCTAAACCATGCAGAGAGCGACTTTGAAACACTCAGTCTGAAACAGGATGTCTTTATCAGACCCTTCCCCTCAAGGTCAGGGATATATGAGGAAGAGGGGCGGAACGAGCATGAGCCAGAGATGCTGGATGATGTCAAAGAAAACTGTCTTCCAGCCACAGCATGACTGCTGCATATATGAACACAGACTGTGTCAGCATGTGCAAGACCCTGCACAGCCTCGAGCCAAACAAAATCCAAGCATGAAGGTGGGAAAGTGGGCACAAAGTCCCACCCCTAACCGAGAAGCTATCCACAAATGATAGTTGCTCCAAGAGGGGAAATTAATTTTCTTCAGTGGAGTAACACCAGGTATATAAACCACACCCCAAAGCAGGCCCATTCTCAAGAGTAGCTAGCCGACATAAAACACTCCAACTTGTGTGCTTTTTGTTTTGTTTGGGGTTTGAGTTTTTCTTGAAGAGAGAAAGAACGTCAAGTTGGGTGGATGGGGTATGGGAGAGGATCTGGGAGGAGTAGAAGGAGGGGAAATATAATAAAAAATATATTGTATAAAATTAAATAAAAACTTTTTTAAAATACTTGAAAGGAGACAATGAAATATAATAAAATAGTTGAAAGTTGGGGGAGCTCAAGAGGGACACTGGCACAGATTACTAAGGAGTAAAGAATTCATTAGAAAAGTAAATAACATCATAGACATATTTTGTGATTGTGTTCCCCAATATATTGTGCACCTTAACAAACTCATCTGGGGTCAGAGAACAGAACAGCCACTAGATATAGAGGCCAGAAAATGGTGGCACACACACCTTTAACCCTAGCATTTTTTGTTTTTATTAATAAGACCCTTTAAGATTCACGCTACAGACAGATAGCAACATGGCACTTACTCTCAGGAGAGTTCAGAGACCCCATCACCAAAGACAGGATGGTGGGGTCTCTGAAGAGCCCATGGGACAGAAATGGGGTCTCTCTGCTCATCTGAAGATAGGGATAGTTTCACAGAACAAGTGTAGCCAGGCCCTTTGATTCCCATGCAAGAAGCAGAGAAACAGATGGGGAGCAAGATGTGTGTCCCTCAATCTCCCTTTGATATAAACTTATTTCCTCAGGTGAGAGATCCAAGACCAAAGAGATCCATTTAAATTTAGCCTGGGAACCTGTGAGTCTCTGAAGTATACTTCGAGACACATGGGTGGGAAATAACCTATAGGAGCATGAGAGACTCAAGTAGCAGCATGGTTGAAAAGTCCCACCCTCTCAAGACCACATGCAGGTAGGACAGGATTAATGTGACTGGAGGCAGGAGGGAGTGGAACCTCAAGTGAGGGTCTGATGGCCTTCCTGTCCTTCCGTACAGAGACTGCTGACAGGCCTGATCTTATGTGCGTCTTGTGCAGGTAATCACAGACGTTGTGACTTCAAGCCAGTGGCCATGCCTGGAAGACAGAATTCCACAATGCAGGATGGAGAGAGCTATGTTTGCTCATGCATATGCCAATCGTGCCTCTTCATAGGCTCTCCTATCTGTGTTCCGAAAATGACAGCATTGGGATGATTCACAAGTGGAGTTCTCAGCCCTCTGACGTCAAAGGGTCACCCATCGGACACTTGCTCAGGCCCAGCTGACGAACATAGTAGCTTCAACCAAGTCATGTTAGACAAGGAAAGATCCTGGAAAAAAACAAAACAACAAAACTTCAATGATCATTACTGCAGTGGCCCTGCATCAGGCATATTCTCCACAGCTGAGCTATGTGGAATCTACAACTTCTAAATGAGTCATGGAAGCAAGCAACGAGAAGCCAGGGAGGCTGGAGGGTTCACCCAAGCTTACCAAGATGAGTCCTCCTAAAGTCACATTCTGTAAGTAATTCCTTGACACTCGCAGCAAACTGCCATTCGTCCCCAGGAAAGCCAGTAGAGCACTTTATGTCATAGAAATTTTTCATTGGCCCAGACATTTCACCAACTATGCATCTTACTCCTCTGTGGGCACAAGGTCACCCCGTCCAGAAACAGAACGAGTTATCTCTCCCTTTTGTCACATGCTTGACTTTAAACACAAGATCTGAAAGAAAAGCATAAGCAGAAAGAGGGTACTCAGTGGAGACAGCCTCAGGGACCCTGGGACGGAGGGGACGCATGTGATGTGTCATAGCAGACACTGAAACCCAAGTTCTGTTTTCATGACCTTTGGCACAGACATCGCGCCACCAAAATTGGCTCAGAACTACACTTGCTGAGAGGAACATGTCAAGGGTCAGGGACATACAACTACTGAATTCAAATCATTCCCCAAATCCTCTGCAGCCTACAGGCCACAGCACCCTTTCATTAGCATATTAAACAAATAATGGTGTGCCTGATGAATTCAGTATTCTGAAATCTCTCTCCCACTGCATTTACATTTAATCCATTTTTCTGCAAAGCTGAAATCTTCAGCAGCATATGTTTAAGTGTGTCTATTACTGTGTGTGTGTGTGTGTGTGTGTGTGTGTGTGTGTGTGTGTGTGTGTATACCTGTGTGTCTGTTTGTGTTTGCTAGATGAGGAAGATATTATGATGGGGGCTGTCTTTTGGTGGCTCTAAAACTTGCCAGCTCAATGGAATCATCAGAGGAACAATTTAAAATCCCAGGGCGCGGGCTGTCTGGACTCATCTCAAGCTCACCAGTCCCTCAGAATGGAGCAGAGGTCAAAACTCTCCTGAGAATGGGCTGGTTTAGCCAAGGCTGTAAAACATTATCTTCTCCTTCCCCCAACTCTTTCTCTTAGCTCATCACTGCTAGAATATGTTTTTCTGACTCCTGTATTTTAAAATCCTTTGACCAAGGTTGAGAACCAGGACAGTAGACTGAGTTCCATCCATCATTCATAAAAAGAACATGTTCTCCTTGGTGTTTATTTTAGAATAATAAAGCAGTCAAGTTAAAAACAGATTGGCCCCTTCTGGCCTGCCTTCTGCTGGAGTTTCTGGCTTCCTTCAAGCCTGCCTCTTGTGTCGCTGTGCACATGCTCCATTCCCAAGAGGATGCACCTGCTGGCCACAGGTCACAATCTGCCGCCTGAATGCATCCCTCACTTCATGCTCTCAGGGTACTCTGTGGGCCTGGGATTTCTAGAGTTTTTCACTTCTGCCAAGTAGCAACGTTTTAGAGTGTTCTGTTGTTTTGTTTGTTTGTTTGAACTAAATGTGCTTTCCTGCACATTTCCTCTGAGCATGTGTGTTCATTTTTTCATCATACAATCCAGGAGCAACTCCTTCTCACACCCTTTTTTCAGTATCTGCACACCTTTCTTGACAAACTGCCTCTTCAGAATGTTCCCTCTGGATTTGGTTTCCATGGAGACCTGTCTCCAGGGGTGGGTCGAGAAGTGTACCTGCTAGGAAAGAGCATCATAAAGTCCCCATTTGCCTCCTGGTGTGAGAAAGCCGCCAAAGAAGCTAGAAAGAGAGTAAGGGAGACTCACACCAACTCCAGTGGGAAGCGAATATGTCTCCAGTCCAGTTCTGCGTCTCCAGGCAGAAATGTTTTGTTCTGTTTGTTGTGGTTGTTATTGTCCCCCAACTCTAGACAAAAATACATTTTTAGACTCACCTGGTCACACTGACTGAAGCACATGAATTTAGCATGTTCCTGCTCCCAGGGTAAGGTGAGGAGGGTGTCAACACTAAACGAAGCTTTGCATAAATTCCTAGACTGGGCTGAGAAAACCATTTAGCAAAAGCTGAGATGCACTTCCCAGGGACACCACAAGGGGTCACAGTGATTCAAGATAAGGCTAATTTTCATCTTTGTGAAACAGGGGCCTGTCTTCAAACGCAAAGAAACTCCCAGACCCCCAGGAATGCCCAAAGGAAGCTTGATGGGGCTGAAAGAAGAATGGTCACCGAAGGAGAGGTGCCTAGTGCACCCAAGGTGCTTACTATTCACCAGGGCCAACAATTCACCATGTGATGTGCGAGATCCTGAGGCATAAAGATCAATAGTCCTTGAAACCTTCAAGCAGGAGCTCAAGTTGTCAGGTTTGTTGGCTTCTTTGTTTTTTGCAACAGGGTCTCCCTGTGCAGCCCTGGCTCGCCTGGAACTTGATGTGAAGACCAGTCTGTCCTAGAACTCAGATCTGCCTGCCTCTCCTTCTCGAGTGCTAAGATTAAAGTGTGCATCCGATGTGCCTGGCAAGATCTGTTTTGTAACCAAATGTGGTTGTATTTGTGGGGCCACTCAGCGACTGGAGTGATCTATCTATTTACCTAAGTCTCGGTTGGGGCAAAAACTCTAAACGCTGTTTACCATCTATGGACTAGCGGAGGGCACCATTAAGCACTCTTGACGTAAACATGCCTACCTGGTACATTCATAATGGCTCCAGGTTTAGGATCTTAGAATTGGTATGAGAAGGTAGCTTGGCTACAGTAACCAATTATAAACAACCAGCAGTGACACGGAAACACTTGCCTTTTCTCCTCTGATCAGAGTGACATTGCATGGCACTCTTCCAGTGACTGTCAATGTGCCTGCTATACAAGCACTGGATAACTCCCAAGGGTGATAAAACTATCATTCTGGACAGAAGAGGAGGAAATGAGCTGGAAGTCAACATCTCACTGCCAAGAACATTTCTCAGCTGCAGAAACAAAGCTTAAGAACCCAAGGTAATAGGGAGGATAAGGCGGGGCCTACAAAAGGCCGAACTCCACTGAGAGTGGTCTCGCTGTAAT
The DNA here is from genome assembly GCF_049852395.1 of Peromyscus maniculatus bairdii. Taxonomy (NCBI): domain Eukaryota; kingdom Metazoa; phylum Chordata; class Mammalia; order Rodentia; family Cricetidae; genus Peromyscus; species Peromyscus maniculatus. Next base: position 115,819,114 of record NC_134856.1, on the reverse strand, counting down.
CCGTGAGTGTGTTCATGCGACCTGGAGAAATGGGAGACAGCTGGGTAATTACAAAATGGTGAGGTGAGTTTTCTTGATAGAGGCAGGAACAGAGTGGTATGAGAACAGAGACCTTTCTCCTCCAGCCTCAGGGGAAAGACACCGAGGCAGAAACAAAGGAAGGAGCTTTGCACTCGATGGTGGTCACCCTGGTGATCACGTGGAACTCCAGGAGACAGGGGACACTCAGGCAGTCACGTGCCTCTGCCTTGAGCTGTGGGGTTGACCAATGGCCAGAGGTGCCACACTGTATCATGGGACTGATAAAGAGCCTGTAGACTCTTTATCTATAAGGCTGTCCTTTCAAACTCCTGCTCAAACTGCTGAACTATCTAGGAAAGTACTCACAGATGAGCAATGTGGGTTTTAAGAAGAAAATGCACACAAGTTCAAGTATCTCAGCATGCCCTCCAGGGTCTCTGAAATAGCCCTTCAGCCATCTGCAAAGGAATCCTTGCTCCTTTGGCACAGTGCTTTAGAATCCAAGCCTCTCTCCTGAGGAATGACTGCCCACGGTTCCAACCAAGGTCCTTTTGGAGGACAAAAGTGTGATTAAAGCAACTGGAACAGGAAAAGGACCTAGGCATACAGTGGGGGCTGTATGGGCAGTCCTTGAGGCTGAGTGTGTGGTTGTGACCTGAGTGCTGTGCCCACGAGCGGAGTTCTACTTCTGGTCAGAAACTGTGAATCCACAGAGAAAACACCAGGGGCAAATCTGCCCAAGCTGTCACTACTGATCAGTTCACTGCTTGAATTTAAAAGCACCTAGAAGACTGTGGTTCAGAGCCTTGACACAGAAAGAACAAAGGAAAATCATTTTAAAATCTGATAAGGATTGCAGGCAAACTAACTAAATGGGTTCATAGCTTCAGCAAGATTTGCAAAACCGGAAACAAAGTAGAACCTACTTGTCAGCATCCAGAGTCACATTTACTATATATATATATATATATATATATATATATATATATATATATATATATATATATATATATATATATATAAAGTCATGCTTATTATATTTATATATATATATATATATATATATATATATATATATATAAAGAAAAAGGTTCAGACAGACAAAGACACTTTGCCTGGTCAAACCTTCACCAGGGTTCTGAACTTTCTATGAGCTACTTGTGCATTTCCTTGTAAAATCCAGTTTAAGAACCCTGCTAAGCCAGTTCAACCAGAAATCTGCCCCTCCTCTGTCTCTGATAGGTCTCTCTGCTTCTACTGTCCCTCGGGTAACATCTGGTGACCTGAGACTATCTTCAGCAAGAATCTCATTTAGTTAGATCAACCAGAGCCCCGCTTCATGTGATCTGTTAGTTTCTATCCACCAGCCCTACCCTGCTACTTGGCTCTTACTTTCCTCTTGCTCAGGCTGTAAGTGAACTTAATTCCAGTCACTCCACCTGTCACGTGGTCTTGAATAGTCTTTCACACTGTACTGCTATCATTTGGGTATTGAATGTCCCCCAAAGGCCCATGCATTAAAGGCACCGTTCTCAGCTTGACACTATGGGGAAGTGCTGGAAAATTCTAGAGACGGCATCTTAAAGGGAGGTCTTTAGGTCATTGGGGGTGCACCCTTGAAAGGGACAGTAGAACCTCAGCTCTTAACACATTCTCATTTGCTCCCTAGCCATGAGGTGAGCAGTTTTGCTTTGTCACACATTCCCTGTTGCTTCACAATCCCAAAATAATGGGGCCAATCAAGTATGACTCGGCCATCACAGAAAACTGTGACCCCAAATCTTTTCTCTTGATAAGCCCATGTTCTGGAGTATTTGTCATAATGACCAACAGCTGATGAGTATAATACCATGTTTTAATTGTCAGCAGGTATTTCTGCCTTAGGAAGACTAATTCTATCAGATTATCACAGTTTGGGGTCACAGACTACTTCCTTCACACATGGATTTCTGTCTCTGGAATGCTAGGATAAAAGATGTGAGTGCCACCATTTTCTAGCCTCTGTATCTAGTGGCTGTTCTGTCTCTGACCCCAGGTAAATTTATTAGGGTACACAATATTTTGGGGGACACAATACCACCACAAACCAAGCCATACTTGGGGCTGAGGAGGCTCACACAGCAAAGCCCTGAACTGAACTGATAGGATGGGAATGGGGTGGAGGTGGACTCAGACGCCCCTACTAATCTCCTCCAGTCTTGACCAAAGCACATGCTACTGGCCCTTCACCTTGTCACCCCCGCCATATTGTAATGATAAGGTCAGCTGTGGCTGTGTTTGGGGTTTTGTTTGTCTTCATGTGTTTGTTTTCAGATTTCCATCTGTGTTATAGTAATGTACAGTTCTCCAGGACAAAATTAAACAGTGTTACAGCAAGAATTCTATATAGGAGCTCTTTTTTCATTTTTTTTTTCTTATTCCAGACTAAAGAGTTTTAGCTATAACTGTTAGAATAGGGACCATGGGGCCCAGACATTAATATGTCATAATAATTACAGCAGTGTTTTTGAATCTCCAAAGACTTCAAGTAGACAATGACAGTGTCAGTTGAGAACGCCTGCTTTCTCAGTTGTGTGATTAGAGATCTATTCATATCACAACATATGCTCATAGCAGATGCACAGTCCATTCTGGTGTCCATTTCTGACTTCAGAGACACACACACAAAAAAAAAAAAAAGGTAGAGAAAGTGCCCTGAAGTACTCGGACAACTGATCAGAAAGCCCTATGCTACTTGCTTCAGTGAGACACAGGAGAAGGGTACGAGATGCCCAGAACCTTTGAAACCCAATGACTCGGCCAAGGACCTGGGTTCAGTTCCGAGGACCCACATGGGCAGCTCGCAACTGACTGCATGTAACTCCAGTCCACGGGCTCCAGTGGGCATCAGCATGCACATGCACATATGTACACACAAACACACACATACACACATGTCTTAGTCAGGGTTCCTATTGCTGTGATGAAACACCATGACCATAAGGCAAATTGGGGAGGAAAGGGTTTATTCAGCTTATCCTTCAGCATTGCTATTCATCACTGAATGAAGGCAGGGCAGGAACTCAAACAGGGCAGAAACCTGGAGGCAGAAGCTGATGCAGAGGCCATGGAGGGGCGCTGCTTATTGACTTGCTTCCCATGGCTTGCTCAGCCTGCTTTCTTATAGAACCCAGGGCCAGCAATCCAGGGATGGCACCAATCACTATGGGCTGGGCTCTCTCCATTGATGCTGAAATTAAAGATGCTGATTAATACCAACCCATTAATAGCAGATGATTTCAATATCCCTTTTCTGCAATAAATAGGTCATCTAACAAAAATTAAACAGAAAAACAGAATTACATGACATCATGCATCAAATGGACTTAACAGATGTCTACAGAAAATTCTATCCAAATACCAAAGAATACACATTCTACTCATCAGCACATGGAAGTTTCTCTAATATAGACCATATCTTGAGACACATAAGGAGATGAAAGACCTCTGCAATGAAAACATTAAATCTCTAATGAAAGAAATAAACAAAGGCTAGAAAATAGAAAGACATCCCATGCTCATAGATTGGTAGAATTAATATTGTAAATATGACTATTCTTCCAAAATCCAACTATAGATCCAATGATATTGCAATCAAAATCCCCATCTCATTCCTCACAGCAATAGAAGAAAAAAAATCTTAAAATTCACCTGGAAGTAAAAAAGACCCTAGATAATCAAAACAATCCTAAATAAAAAGAACAATGCTGAGAAGATTGCCATTCCAGACCTCAAATTATATTACAGAAACAAAGTAATAAAAACAATATGGCACTGGCACAAAAAGAGACATGTAGACCAATGGAACAAAATCAAAGCCTCAAACATGAATATAGGTAACTATGACCATTTAATATTTGACAAAGATGCCAAAAGCACACACAGTAGAAAAGATAGCATCTTCAGCAAATGGTGCTGGAAAAACTGGTTGTCCATATGTAGAACAAAATTATACTTGTGTCTTTCACCTTACACAAAAAACTAACTCCAAATGGATAAAGACCTAAATGTGAAACCTGACACACTGAAACCACTAGAAAACATAGGCAGTACCCTACATTATAGGTATAGGAACAGACTTTCTGAATAGGACCCCATTTGCCAGGAATTGAGTCCAATAATTGACAACTGGGACTTCACAAAACTAAAAAGCTCTGGACAGTTAAAAAAAATTGAGTAATGGGGAAGCCCACAGGATGGAAGATAATTTTTCCAGATACATGTCTGACAGATTAATATCCACAATATATAAAGAACTCAAAAAACAAAAAATAAAAAGTGACCCATTCAAAAAATTGGCTTGGGATCTAAACAGAGAGTTTTCAGAAGATGAGATCAAAGTCTTTAAGCAATATCTAAGAAAATGTTCATCATCCCTAGCAATTAGGGAAATGAAAATCAAAGCAACTTTGAGATTGCATATTACTACAATCAGAATGGCAAAGATCAGCAAAATGATGGGGAAAAAATGCTGGAGAGGGTCATCAATCCCCAGTAAAACACACACACACACACACACACACACACACACACACACACACACACACACACACGAAAGGAAAGAAGGAAGAAAGAGAGGGAGGGAGGGAGGAAAAAAGTGTGGTACCTGTGTTGAACTTGTGTAGACTTCTTTCCCATCTTTGTTCCCTCAGCAATGCAGTTTGACTATTGACAAGGCATTCCCATTGTTTTTAGTCATCAGGAGATGATTTAAAGATTGCAGAGTCAGCTGAGATACTGTGTCTGTCTAAAACACCCGATGATCTAATAAAGAATTGAATGGCCAATTTAAAACGAACAAAAAACAAGATCACAGAGTCAACCATAGAGTCTATGGAAATATTACCTCTTTTTATATGTGGGGCTTATGCAGCCATGGATTTTCATATCCAGTGGGGGGTTCTTGAAACCAATCTCCAGTAACTATTTGGGGATGGCTGTACTATAGAACTCAGCCATTGAACATGTAGGTGCAGGCACCCAAGAAAAAAACAAGGTATCTGCACACACAAGCAAATTCAGGTGCCCAAATGTACATGAGGCTCACAACAACTCTATGGAAACAGCCCACACTGTGAATAACCCAAGTGTTTTCAACAGATGGACTGATAAACAGTGATGTGCTATCCACATGGTGGCAGCTAGCCAGCAATAAAAAGCCACTGGCATATGCAAGATCATGGGCAACTCCCAAATCACAATACTGAGTGGGAGTCAGACAAAAGAGGACGCATGCTGTGTTACCCATTTGTGGAAAGCTAGACAATGCAAACTCATCTATAGTGACAGAAAGCACATTTGTGGTCACCTGGTCAGTGAAGATCACTAAGGGGCATGAGAAAAACTTCCGTGGTGATAGGCACATTCGCCATTTCCATTGTGGTCAGAATTTCACAGGTATCTACACATGCCAACATCATCAAACTGTACACTGGAAATACATACAGTTTATTGACTGTCAGAAGAGTGCAATCTTTCAAATGCTGTCATTGTGCAGTTCTGAGGCCCTTGCAAGTAGCTTGGCCTTTCCTAAGTAGCTAAAGAGGCCACACCACCAACCATCTCCCCTTATCTGATAGTCATATTACAGAGGACCATGTACCAGACAACCAGGGACAGACAGACCCTAAGCCATTAAATCTAAAGCTGTTTGAACTGGCTTGGCTGGATCCTGACAGCCCTGCCTTGCCTGTTCTTTCCTATAGAATCCAGAACTAGTGCATGTCCAGTCTGGTTCTGACATCCTGGTCTGTGGACCCACCTGTACTTCCCTGAGGGGCTCTGCCATTGCAGCCTTCTGCTTCTCTTTAGGGGGCTTTCCTCATATCTCCCCAAAGTCATTGAGTTAAAATATCTAATGGACTGAGGGTACAGGCTTGCCTAGCATGTGTGAGGCCCTGAGCTCAATCCCCTGCACTGAAAAAAAAAAAAAAAAAGTTAAAGCATAGACAATTGTGCCTCTATAATGTTGCTATTTTGGGGGGTGGGGTAAGTAAAAAGAAATATAAAGATGGCTTGAATTTAGCCTCTTGTTGCTTTTGCAGTGCTGGGAGTGGAGGTCAGGCAAGTCCTCTGTCACTGGGCTGCACCTTCAACATTTTATAAGAGAGGAGGAAAAGGAAGTAGAGAACTGTCTCCTTCCCCTGGCTGGGGACAGGTGATGATGTGTAAACCATCTGCTGAGTCTTGTCCCTAGATCATCAGCCACACCAAGGAGCCTTTACACTCAACATCTCCAAGCCTCATTGAGTGGATGGGAAAGGAGAGTATCATTGCACAGAAAGCACGTCTCTGCATAGAAAATGATCAAAACAAAAACCCAGGCAGACAGAACAGAACCAGTATGCAAAAGGAGAAAGCAGCTGTGGCCACATGTGCAGAAATTATATAAATGACAGACTCCAAACCATCAATGCAAGGCCCACTAAAGGTCGGACCACCAGAGCATGTCTATCAGAACAGAGGAGCCTTTCCTCTTGGATGAGATTTGGGAAACAGACTGGTTCACATAATGATAGTCACACCAAGCAAAGGCCAGAGCTATTTGGCTATGAACAAAGGTACAGGTGACTCATCCACACCCACCACAGACACAAGGACAGTTTTCAACCTGATGCCTCCCACCCCTAGTGGCAGTTCAAAGCAGTCCTCTTTCTTCTTGCCTTTCATACCCTTGCTGCATGCAGCATCCCAAGACCACCTCTTCCCAGCATATGTTGACTGTGACACTGACTTCTGGTCCCATCCATCCTTGCCTGCCAGCTGTAAACACAGCAGCTGTAGGAAGGTTCTGCTTAGTTGCAGCATGGCACACCAAACTCCAAGTCACCTAGAGGATGAGAGGGCTTTGTCTGCCTTTTCAAACCTCCTTGCCCATCTGTGGTGATCACACTATGAAACAGGCTCTCGGGGGTTCTTATCCATACCTCCAAATATTGATTCTTTAAGAACTAATGACCAAATGACCAAATCTGCTAAAGGACTTATGGCCAAAGCCAATTTGCTAACATATTTGCTGAATGGGACTTTGAAATGATTGACTTGGGTCAACAAGAAAAGACCAGGAACTTGAGATGGAGGTAAATATTGGGATAATAAACAGAGACTTTGCCCTGGGAATCACAACATCCTCTATGTAGATCTAGTGAATTGTGTTAGCAATTGGTCCAAGAATTTGGGGATCCCTGGTCTTCACCACTGCCCTCTTGACCTATTACCCAGAAGCTGTGGTGCCCCTCACTCCTCTGGTGTTGTTCATTAGAAGTCCACTAGCCCCTGGGTTGGAGGTCAAGACTGCTGGTCTCCAAGGTGGCTGGGAGTGGGGGACAAAGTATCCATTTTCTTGGTGTCTGAAGGGTCCATACAGCAACCTCATGCTCTTGACAAATAAACCCCGGGGAGGAATTGGATTATGGGCTGGAAAGAGGGCAGCTTTCCAGAACCCTTGAATCTTTTATAGCTCCCAGTGGTGAAATAGCTTACTCCTGGTTGCTCTACCCTCTGCCTCCCTCAATTACAATCTTATTATGACAAGGGATCACCAGGCTGTTAATGATTTATTTTGAAATGTACTCTTTGTCTTCCTTCTCAAGGATCAGATCTGCTCAAGGCTTACTTGGAACACTGCCATGTTCTCAAGAAGCCAGGGGGAACTTTGTCACTCAGCCATGGATTCTAATTTGACTATTACAAAATGAACTGGCAGCCGGGCGGTGGTGGCGCACGCCTTTAATCCCAGCACTCGGGAGGCAGAGCCAGGCGGATCTCTGTGAGTTCGAGGCCAGCCTGGGCTACCAAGTGAGTTCCAGGAAAAGGCGCAAAGCTACACAGAGAAACCCTGTCTCGAAAAACCAAAAAAAAACAAAAAAACAAAAACAAAATGAACTGGCTCTCTGTGACCTGGGCTGCATAGAGACCAATCCATCTTCTGCTCCAGGCTTCAGAACCTCAGCAAGGATGTGGTACATAGCCTGTACCACCCTCCTCAAGTTTCTGTGGAGACCTGAGGAATATGCTTTGTTGATCATTTTCCTGGCACATGAAACAGACTTTCCATGTTCCAGCACCAAGCTTTCATTGGTTTTATCTCCTCCCCATTCCCTTTAGCGGCTCCCTTCCCTCCGCATTCCAGTTCCATATCTTCCCAGGGCTCCTTTCTCTCCAAAAGGAGAATTGGCTCTGCTTCAAGGCTGTCATCAAAAATGCTTGTCTCTGATCTCTCCTTCAAAAGTTTTGTAGGACTAACATGGACTAATGAAAGACCTCGAGAAATGAATATGTACTTTAAGTCAGGAAATGAGGAAGAATGCCTCTGGCCCAACCTGTCTGCCATACCTCATCTTGTCAGTTTCAGGCGCTTTCCATGAGGACCCTTCCAAGCAGTAAGAAATCGGTTTGTGTTTCTCATAAAAGCTAAACAAGAAACAAAAGCATCCATGGTAACAATCCATCTGGGCAAATCTACCCTGGAGAGCATGTTGAACTCAGCACTTTTGAAATGCAGGTGTCAAAAGCCAGCTGTTTTCCCAGCCCCTTTCGTGGCCCTGAGCAGTTTGGAGTAGGGGAGCAAAGTTCAAGAACAAACAGAGACAACACTGGTATTGACCTTCATTCCCATCACAGATAAGTGAGGGCAATGCCTTTGCTGTACGTGGGCAATGCAGGGACCCAGCTGAGCTCTAGTGCTAGGTCAGATGCTCACAGAAATGCCTGGGGGATATCAGAACAAAGCCCGATGTTAGTCGAAGTTCCCCCAGACCACAGGATCTTATGACTCTTACATTAGGTCTCGTCCCCAGCAGTCCTAGACCCCCCTCATCCTGCATGGTCACACGACACACACTGAGATGGCAGCCTTAGATGTTTCTCCTTTGAGCTATTTTTGCTTTTTGCATTTTATGGATTCCATTAACATCCCATGTGCCAGATCACACTGGGTCTCTACTATTCTAAAAATCAGGAAGAATTCCCTTTAAAGTCAGTGAGAATCTGGCCGTCTCATATGTAGCCACGTAGCTTGCATCCTCTTGCAGCTTAGAGCCACATTCAGGTTTTCTGCCTGGACATAACAAGACAGAACAGGCTCCAGAGAGTGGTCATGTGCCAGGAAAGCACCAGCAGGGCTGGGCTGCAGAGAAGTTGCTGAAGTAAACAGCTCTCATCTGGGTGAGGGAGATGTGGTGTTCCCAGGCAAGGGGCGCGCTAACAAAGCCCAAGAAGAAATAAGGGAAGTCGGAGGGCAGCCTGGTGGTAGCTGGCATGTGGTATAAGAGGCACAGATGTCTATGCACAGTGACCGCCAGCCTCCCTTTGATGGCTGTAGGAAATCTGGCATCCATATTTACTGTTGCCACTGCTAATCTTCATATTTTCAATACGGTCTGACATTTCAAATTTGTAAATCTATCTTAATATCAAGCATGTCAGAGTGACAATACCAACTAGCCCTTAACGCCATCCTCCCTCATGCATAAGAGTTATGAGCAAGAATATGTGTCTTCCAGTGTTTGTGGACTCAGGGCAAGTGCATGAGCCAAGATTAGGGTGCTGTGGTTGTCGCAATATGTATCTGGATATATGTGATGGAAAACCCACAGAGAATAGCTTGGGCTCCTTCTTGGGAAGTTAGTATTCATTATAAGTTACTCATTGACGCGTTCAGAATGTATTAGAAGATACTGTCATTAACCACGCAATCTGTTATGGTTGGGGTCGGGTTTGTTCCGCTGAAGACTCATTTGTAGAATCTCAATACTCAGTGTGAAGATCTGAGAGCTGAGACTTGGTGGGAGGATGTTGGCTCACTGGGCATTTTGCTCTTAGGATTATTTTAGTTCTCTTGGGACCCATCTCTGGCCTCCTGTCTTACTACATGATCTCTTTTTCCCATATGCTCATGATGTCATTCACCATGCTGTGACACAGCCAGGCAAGCCCTCTCCAGAAAAATTGCCACTACTTCCAAAATGGAAAATTAAATGAACCTCTCCTTTTATGTCAGTCTCTGGTATTTCATTATAAAGCAGAAGATAAACTAATACATGACCCAACAAGCCATGAGAAGAACAGGGGTTGTTGCTTGAGTCTCCGTGACAGCAAGAATAAGAATATACTTGCCCCCAGGACGCTTCCCCTCTCCCTCTCTCTTTTCACTTTCCTGCAGAAGACTCCATCCTCACAGTGGTGGAGTTTCTGCCTCAAGGCAAGAGATGTGGAGTCTCACATCCTACTGTTCTGACCTCCACAAAGGGACTTCACTGGCAATTTAGAGCACTCTGGAGACTGTCTGTACAGACGCAGTGTGCTCATATGCTCACTTGGACCTGTGGCCATACCACCCATCCACAATACTAGTTACTTGTAATGCTCTGGGAGCCCAGCAATGCCCAAACTGCAGGATTGGAGCAGAGGGGCGGCCCTGGTAGAAGGAAGGAAGAAGCACATGTCAGTCCTATAGACAGATGCCCAGGCGGGTTCAGAAAGTTCTCTCTAGGGGTTCAGTGGGTAAGTGCTCTTGCTGTGCAAGCATGAGGAACTGAGTTTGGATTCCCAGCACTGTGGGAAGTTTGGGGTTTTTGTTGGTTGGTTGGTTGGTTGTTTGGTTGGTTGGTTGGTTGGTTGGTTTGGATTCGGGTTTCTAAAGGGCTGGGTTTGGGGACACACACACACACACACACACACACACACACACACACACACACAAGCTTGTAACCACAGCAGTGTGGAGGGCAGAGACAAGATGATCATTTGTGCTTGCTAGCTAGCTAACCAGTCAAAATCGGCTCTAAGGTTAAAAGACCCAATCTCAAGGGATATGGCCAAGAATGATGGAGTAGGTATACCCAATACGCTACACACACACTAAACATACATACACCCACCCACCCCCACCCCCTACACATACAAATACTACACACACACTACATACTTATACACTACGCACATACTACACATACACACATATATACTATACACACACTATATATTCACATACAACTTGCACATATATACAACACACACACACGCACACACACACACTCCTTATACATATGTCTCTCCTCTTCACCTGGAATATGCCCATTTTTCTGTAAGGGTGTACCTTAAAAAAAAAAGCCCCGATCCCTTGTAGATCCAGAACCCTACAGACTAGCTCCTGAGCATCCATTTTTGAATCATTTCTCGTTGATCCAGCCCCACTCCCCAGATGTAATGTAACTGTGTGTGCACTCTAATTTTCAGCCCCATGGCGGCCAAGTGGCAAGTGCTCAATAGGTGTTTCTTTAATAATGCACCAAAGAAGCATGAATAATAAACGCTGGTACAGCAGTAGAAGAGAAAAGGCCACACATACTCCAGCAACCATAAGGCAGCTCCAGGGGCCTCTTGAGGAGGTCCCAAGGGCGGCACTGCTTGTCAGCTCAGAGCAACCATCAAAAGGGGAAAATTCACTCCATTTAATGTTTAATATAGAGAATTTTTACATATTTTAAGATTTTCATTGAAAATGTTTTGATTCCTAAAAATACCTATTGCTCTAATTTCTATACAAAGTGCTTTCTGGGCCTTCAGCTTATTTTTAGTGAAGGGAGGTAGCAGTGTCTAGCACACAACAGTCATGGGGCAGAGATGCTGCCAGACATCCAGCCTCAGACTGTTGATGTACTCAGACTGCAGAGAAGCCTGTGGCCCAAGTGAAGCAAGGCCGTACATGCTCAAATATATCATCCCTGCCCTTGGAAACAAAGGAGAGGCGTTCTTCCTCAAGATAAGTGGTTGACAGTCTTCCAGAAGCTTCATTAGAGAGGATGAGAGGTGAATTAATTGGAGTTTTTATATTCCAAATACAGGATCTGAGTGTTTTACTCCAATTTCTGTTGCTATCTTGCAGAACCTGTGACTGGGCAATTGATAAAGAAAAGAGATTCTCTTGGGCTCATGCATCTAAAAATTCAAAACCATGGTGCCATCAGATGCTCAACTTTTGGTGAGGCCCTCGTCATGGAAAAGGTGAAGAATATAGTGGAAGCTTCATATGTCAGAATAATGGGTGAATAGTGAGTAAAATTTAGAAGAGGGAGTAAAACCCCCAAGAGAGCCAGTGCCTCAAGAAAAACAACATTAATTCATCTATAAGGCCAGATCCCCTTCACAATGAACACCTCCTAAGGTCCCACCATCTCTTCACAGCATTGTACAGAGGACCAGACATCAACATGAGTTTTGGGGGGAGACAAACATATTCAGGTGGTAGTGACTACCTCTAACCAACTCAAGCAAAATGAAACAGATGAAAAAGAATACAGTGAAGGCCAACGCAGGCAAGCAAGAAGTTTGGCAGATCACGGAACCCAGTCAACAAGGACTCACTGACCAGACACCTGGAGTCCAGAGTTCCTGGCATGGATTGTCCTTCCCTGTAACACTTCAATCATGATGGCAAATCCGAGATGAGAACCCAGGAGCCCAGGCAGAGGTACACTGTAGCTGGAGAGCTTCTCTCCGGGACCTGGCAGTCCGACAGCCCCCTTATAAAATAAACACACAGACGCTTATATTATTTAAACTGTATGGCCTAATGGCTCAGGCTTCTTGTTAACTGTTCTTATATCTTAAATTAACCCATTTCTATAAATCTGTACCTTGCCACGTGACTCATGGCTTACCGGCATCTTCACATGCTGTTTGTCATGGTGGTGGCTGGCAGTGTCTCCCTCCGCCTTCCTAATCTCTCAATTCTCCTCTCTGTTAGTCCCGCCTATACTTCCTGCCTGGCCACTGGCCAATCAGTGTTTTATTTATTGACCAATCAGAGCAACACATTTGACTTACAGACCATCCCACAGCATTACATGCTTTCTCCTTGGCCAGGCAAGGGCAGAGCCTATAGTTGGCATACTCACAGCCTCAGCACATGAGGTGGAGGGAACACAGGCTCTGAAGAATAAGGAGGAAGAGCTGTTGATTGTAGATTGAAAAACGTCTGCCAACCCAGATATCAGGTAAGAGAGATATCAAGGGGAGAGCTCGGTGGCTTTATGGAGGGCAGGTTATTGGTATAACTACAGCAAAGGGCCAATGGGAATGGGTACAAGATTGTTTAAGAGGAGTAGACGAGGGCCAGCCACAAAGCATCTTCTGGGCCACACCACAGTGTGTACCTTGTCCAAGCAACCTGAGGGACCACTGAGCGGTTGATGACAGGGAGTAAAATGATGAGATAGGCATTTCTCAAAGGTCACCTGACAGAATCAGAGTTGGCTGGGAGGTAGACAGACCTAGTAAAGAGCTACTGTGGGACTCAGGGCATGAGTGACCAGGGCCTGGGCAAATGGCAAGAACTATTGAAGGAGGAACCGTAGGACTTGATGGCTAAACATGGTATCACTGAAAAACATAGCTCTTCTTCCAAAGGAAATAAGTCATGGTTTATCCTGAGCCAAAGATGAAACTGTAGCATGGGACACTGATTCTGGTCCCCCTGAATGGTATGTTCCATTAAGGAAGAAGTCACTTCAACTTTCATGGTCATAGAATGAAAGAAAGTCACAAATCAATGAATGTACCAAATTGCTTGGTGGGGGCATCAGGTAGGTGGGGTTACAACATAGCAGCAGGGATTTCTTCTGCAGGTTTCTGGTGCCATTCTGGGGCATTCTTAACTTGGGTTCGGTGGCAGCTAGTGGTCTGCTAAATTTACAGTGCATTCCAAAAGTTTTACTTGTCCTCACGAAGATGTTAGGTCAGATTCATAAGTTGGTAGTAAAGGACCATTAAGAGGACTAAAAATAGGTAAACATATTTGGCTCCATGTACAACTTTCCAACTTCCATTAATTGTGAATTCTTAGCCAGTTAGTTCGCAGGACCTTCTGTACAGATGCAGTTTCTTCTAGGAACTACAGTCCACTATGGGAAATAGGAGAAATGGGGCTTCCTAAGGTAATCAAAAGACTTCTACCTTGATGACTAAGCATGTGTGGGTTTGAAAAAAGATGGAGTCTGAGTAAAAGCTGAGCTCAATTTGGGACCTGTCAAGTCTGGGGTTCTAATGAAGTCTTAATACCCTGAATCCTACACACCCACATTTAAGCAACAGCAAAATAACAACACCATCTCTTATTCATTGTAAACATTTAATGACAATTCCCCTCGTTAAAGAGTCATTGTCCAGTAAAGACAAATTAACCAAGACATACAGTACAGGGAGATAATATGCTGTTACATAAATGTAAGTATAGTGTGATTGCTTATGTAAACTTTCTCTTTTACTATCTGACTTAAAGCCAGCATTGGGCAGAAAACAGAGATGGATTATAATTATTATTATTATACTGCTGAGCTCATTTTCTTGGGATCCCCAAACAGAACATTTTCAACTTTACAAATATCTTTAAATTGTGAAAATATGGGATTATTTTTAATTTTCTTCTACAGTTCCATTTAATTTAGTTCTATCAAATAAGTATATTTATTTTTAAACATGTACATATCTGTAGAAATGTATGTATATGTCACATTGCTGACCATGAACTCATGGAGAAGAGTCTGCAAATAGTGATAATAAAACAAAGATGTGGGCTGAAACAAAGAGCCCTTCCAGCTGCCTGCACGCAGGAGCAGAGCTTATCTTAGTGTGTGGATGGCTTGCTCCTGTCTAACTGGAAGAATACATTTTGATGCCAGCTATGAAAACAGAGCTGCTAGATGCTTCCCTGGGACCTTGCTAGGGTGGTTATTTTTCTGTGTCAACTTGACTAAATTACAGTATCCAGACATTGGATTGTAAGAGCCAGAGGTGATTAATGGTTCTGAGAACTGCATCTTCCAGACACAACAGGACTTATGAACATAAGAAGGAACAGAGACTGTGACAGCATGCCAAAGTCTGCATGGGTTCAAACCAGACAAAATACCAGCACTGAGAAGGGGGACGTGGACACACAAAGTCCCACCCCTAACCAAGAAGCTATGTGCAATCGATAACTGTTGGATAAGGGAAAATCAGTTTTCTCCAATGGAATGTCACGGGTGTGTCAATCATGTTCATGCCCAGGAGCAGTTGGCCAACACAAAATGGACCCCCCGGTTTTTGTGTGCACTTTTGAGTGTGTTTTGGTAGGGTTTTATTGTCCTATTAATTTTTTTAGTTTGATTTTCAATTTTTTGTTGTTTTTTTTCTGCTTTTAGTTTAAAGAGAGAGAAAGAACATGAAATTGTGTGGGTAGCAAGGTGGGGAAGATCTGGAAGGAGTTCGGGGAAAAAATTAAATAATTTCTCTCTCTCTCTCTCTCTCTCTCTCTCTCTCTCTCTCTCTCTCTCTCTCTCTCTCTCTCTCCCTCTCTCTCTCTCTCATCACCCCCCCCCCAGTTGGTTCTACTTCTCTAGAGAACACTGACCAAAGCATTCAAGTTCTTTCCAGCAATTTTGTCCAGGCATTTGCCCCTAAGACCTGCAGCCATTTCCATCACCTTAATCCCAGCAGTTTGTGGAACCTGCCATCTGTAGTGCAGACGGAAAGGTGGACACAGGCAGACAGCAACAACTGATGGTGTGTGGCTCTCTTAGAGCCTTCTCTACTTGATGTGCCAACCACAGTCTGCAAAATACAAGCTTCAAACAATGCTGCACTTAATTTGGAAAAATTGCAGGGAAAGACCTCACCAAAAAGTCGAATCAAACCCAAACCATATGTAGCACCCCTGAAAGAGACCATTCAGTATGTCAGCCCCCAACATAGTCATAAGAATTTACTAAGCACCTTGTGTCACAAGGTGGTATTGATACAATGGACTCACAGATTAATAAGGTACAGCCACCAGCAGAAGCCTGGTACATTCCCTAAGGCATTCCCTTCCTTGGTCAATTCCATAGGTGGTGTCCCACACCTAGTTTGGAAATCTATGACTCCTGAGAGAAACAATAACCCCTGTGTAGAGTAACTCCAATTAAACTTCTAAATATACGGTATATATATATATTAGGCTTCCACGTGTTTTTTTAAATATTCTTAGTATTATTTATCTGTCCTTTCCACTCAACCATATCCCCATTTAAGCCTTCCCCCTATTCTTGCCCTACCTCCCATTACACCGTTTTTAGGGTTTTGAAAGTAAAGACAAATTCATTAAAAGACAGATCTTTTAAGTTTTTGTGAAGGTAATGATTTTTAATTTTAGTAAAACTGGAGTATTTAGTAGAGGTTAAAAATTTCCCCTACACTGTGTAGTTGCTCTGTGACGTCACCAGATGGCAGCAGAAGGACTTCGTGACTTTTGACCATTGGCTTTGGATGGGTTGGGGGAGGGGAGACGACTCAGTCTCTGTTGTGTTTTGCTGGTGGAGAGTGGTGGATTTTCGTCTTGGCTTCAGATACGTCGAAGCAATACAGCAGGTTAAAAGTAAGTACCCTGAATGGTGGGACTGACTTTACAGCCCACTGCCAACTGAGTTGTGGGCAGGAATCGAAGAGACTGTCAGACCCGAGCTGTTGCCCCACCCCCACGCCCAGGCAGCCTTTCCTTGGTGTTCCTGAAGGGTAGTCTGAAGGCTGGTGGCCTCCTGTGTGTTCTCTGCCACTCAGGCATTAATTAGGATTTAGTTCTGTCCGCTCAGATTTTGAATACACCAAAGATCTTTGTCCTTGATTTTCTAATCTGTGCTTCAGGAACTCACAGCTGTCTGTTGAAATCCCCAGGCGGTCAGACCCAAGATGCTCCCACAGGAATCAAAACGTGCTGACCAAATCCCCTATAGGGACCTAAGTAGCTTTTTCTGAAAATGCTTCGTGCCTTCAGAGACAGGATTTTTGCCAGACCTTGTAACCAAGCTAATAATATGCCTTGAGATCATTTAAAACTATGTACTCAATTCTGTGTTATCAACCTGGTTAAGTTTAACCAGCCTTTAAAAAAACAACGTAACCAACCTTACTATCCTTTGGACTTTCCATGTAAACAGCTTTTGCAACCTAAACTAAGTGGATAGATTTAATTTTAATTTTAATTTAACTACTCTTCCATGACTCTGACCCAGAAGTGTGTGTGTGTGTGTGTGTGTGTGTGTGTGTGTGTGTGTGTGTGTGTGTGTGTGTGTTGGGGTAATTATTTGCTGAAAGCAGCCAGCAGGTTGGAAGCAATCTTAAAAAACAACAAGAATAAGTAAATAAATAAATAATGCTAGGATTCATGAGAAGTCCCATAAAAGACCACCAGACACAGATGCAATCAACAAGAACATTTGATTCTCCAGAGCAAAAATTCCAGCATGCTAGGGTCAAACCACCTGACAAAGTGGCAAAATGGAGACCCTGAGAGAAGCTCCGCAGGCAGGCTCCTTTTAAGCATGGCTAGAGGATTCCAGTTGTGGGTTAAGTGTACTTTGAAGTGATTGGGTCTAGACCCTTACTGATACAGGAATCATTTTATGATTGGCTCGTGACATAGGTGGTTGTGTCGGGGTATATTTGACTTAAAATAGCAAGAATGGTTCCTGCTTGTGGCTTGTGATTAGCTACCAGATTGGATGTACTTCCTGAGGGTCTGATTGAAGCCAGCCATGAGTCAACATAGGATGGTGGAGTAATAGGAGGGGCGCGCATGGGGGAGGGAGGGACACGGGACGGGACGATGACATAACTGGCCCTTTTAGGATCAGTCCTGTTAGAAGAGGGGATGGCCCCTTCAATAAAAACACAAATATCCTATGAATGTTGGAAACAATATTTGGATATAGGATGAGGTTTTGAGCACTATTTTGAGTCAGCTTTCACTCATAAAATCAGTTAAAGATTTTTGTTTGGAAAAAGGCTAATTCCTCATTTCTTTCCCACACCATGTTTCCTTTGATAGACAACAAATACAGAGCAAAGCCTTTGTTGCAGACAACAGGAACAGACAGACATGACACATACACACCCGACAGACAACAGGCTGCAGACCACAAATGACATACAGAAAGAAGGCACACAAAGAAGTGAAGAATTCAAATTTGGCCGCACTCTTGCTCGGAACTGCTCCAAGGGGAAGACTTGTTTTTATTCCTCAATGCAGTATCAATGAAGAAAATGGTGGGGTAACTTCATGCAACCTACCCATACCATCCCATGTACCTTAAATAGTCCCTGCATTGGCTATAATACCTAAAAAAATTATAAATACCATACAAATACTTGGTGCTTTCTATTGGTTAGGGACTAAGGAACAGAAAAATATGTGCATGTTTAGTACAGGTTCAATTTTGATTTTACAAGTATTTTTGATCTGTGGTTGGTCGGATCCATAGATGTGGAACCACAAGATGGAAACAGAATAGTAGGTCTTTATTTACTCTACTTGGAAATGCCTGCACCAATGGCCAGTAGGGTTGCTGTAGAGATGTTTCTAGCATGGGGAAAAATGAATAATAGGCTAGAAGACAACCAAAGTCCCTTCTAGACCTAGGATGCCATTGTGTATAAACAAAGCAATTGCGATATCCATCCCCCACCCCTTACAATGAGCATCCCTGAAAAGAAGGAGTTCCCACATGAGCCACAGCTCATACCAGGCAGCCTTGGGCTAGAGAAGCTGCCTCATCTGCCCCTTCCTCTGTTCCCCTCTGTGCTTCCTCCAGGGCCTTTACCTCCACAGTGACTTCACATTTACTTGAGAGTTTATTACATCAAGGCCTACCTTCTAGTCTTCCCTGAGAACTAGTCTGGTGGAAGAACATCCTTTCTCTAGGACCTTAAACACAGTAAGAGCTCAGTTATTACATAAATGTCTACCTCTGGTCCATTGTGTTTTCATGATTGGAAGTTATCTGATGGCCTGTTGCTTTCATGACCATTTCACATGTCATTGAGCTACTCCTGGTTTTCTGTAGCTCATCTGAGTGACAGGTGATCAGTCATTTGAGAAATCTTTCTTCTAGCAAAGTTGACACTTCATTTTGACCTTCCTAGACTTTGCTCAAACCTGTTTTTTCTGTGTAACTCCAGTGTCTCAGGCTGCCACTGTTACAGAAATAATTTCCTTTTCCAGTTAGAAATTACTCTGCACACTGGGAGATTAATAAAGAAAAAATTCTTT